>NW_012105142.1:3326157-3350373 GCF_000951045.1 Mandrillus leucophaeus
GAGGTTGGCTTCCTCACCTAACCCAGAGACAGAGCAAGACTCTGTCTCAAAAAAAAAAAAAAAAAAAAAGAACGCTTCTCTGGCTTCGATTTGATTCCATCTCAAGCTCCCTGAGGAGGTTGGCTTCCTCACCTAACCCAGAGACAGAGCGGCAGGGTAGTAGGTCCCATCATATCCCCCCACAGGAAAGGGCACTGGAGGACAACGGACCTCTTGTACCATCAAGAAGGTGTGGCAAAGGAGAATGGAGGAAGAGAGAAACCAAACACCTCCCCCAAGAACGTGGCTGCAGAGCCCATCTCAAAGAACATTTCCAGGGTAGCCCAGACTTCCCTCTAGCTCGGATGATCAGGGAATGGCTATCGGGTCTTCCAACCTCACCAGGGTATCATAAAATGTATAATGTGATACATACTTCAACACACAAAAAAATGTGGAACAAAATTCATCTCTGCTCATTATTAGGGATTTCAACCATTGCACACTAGCCTTAGAAAAATTCTGGTTATCTGAGCGCTCCAGGGGGTTTGCTTCTGGATATGTGGTGCGTCCTCTCTGCTCATTGATTCCTATGGATTCGTCATTTAGCTTCCTTTTAACTTCCTTATGCAGCTACCAGCTCATCACATCGAGGAAATGATGCAGGATGAGGCGAGACCATCCCGGTTCTAGGTGGTTGTCTCAGGGAGAGCCCAAACTTGCTTTCAAAAGCAGTAAGAGCAGCGGCCCCGAGGTACAGGGTTGGAGAAGGCCATGGTCCTGTGACCTACCCGCCTATCCCTTCCCCTTCAGAGCAACCCAGTTGCTTTTCTGTAGCAGACATGCAATGACAAAGCCCTAAATCTTTGCCCTCCTCACCAGGGTCCCAATGTGCCAGGACTAGGGACCTGTCATCTCAACTGCCCTGAGCATTGCCAGTGTCATCAGCCAGGCCAACATCCCTTTCCATATGAACAGCTCAGCAGATTGGACCTGCCCCATATGCCTGCATTGGAAAACGATTGACAGGGAGCCATGGAAATCCTCCCGAGTTTTTTTTTTTTTTTATTAGCAGTATTTATCACCTTCTCAAAATCAATTGCATATTTTAAATTAAAACAAATGACTATTTCTAGACTAATCAATACTTGCATCTTTGCCTTTTAAAAAGTAAAAAGTTTAATGTAAAGAAATCCTCATCTTTGCTTCCATCAATTCAATTTTAACATAATTCAATATTTAATAAATATAATCCTCTTTGTGCAGAACAATGTCATAGAAAATGCGAAAGATTTCATGGTATCCAAGATCTCGTGAGATGGAAAATGGTGCCTCTTCCCCTGGAAACTCCCCACCTCTGGGTACTTTCCTCACTTCCTTCACATATCAGAAGCTGTTTATTCCTATGAAGTATAAAAAAAAAATGGGTTTATGTATTTAATGATTCTAAAACCAAAATGCTACCTACTATCGGCACAACTGCCATTTTTATCTCTTTAAACTTCTCCAGCTTGACGTTTCTAAAAGGGCAAAAGCAGAAAACCCTTATATAATACCTAATTTGTACATCTGCGGTTTCTTTCAGACTGGCACAGGCACCATATGTTTTTAATTATCATAATAGCCCTAAAGAACCTGTTCTGTGGGAAACACATATGATCCTTTTATTACTGGTTTGTAATTTAAACAGTTTTAACAGAAAAGGTCTGGCTATCGGGGAGTGACAGGCTCAAAGGCCTAAGTTCCCAGCCATCGACCTCTGGAAGCTCAAGTTCAGATCCCACCCACCGAGGGGGACCTCCTTCCCCCTGCCTGACAGAGGTAATTGGGCACATATGAAGCGGCTCTGTAGGACCTTAAAAGACATAATCTGGGATCTCCAGTGACGCCGGGTTTTGGTCAGAGCCCGGCACAATGAGAATAAGGTTGATAAATATTATCCTGGTCTGACCTCTGCTGCTGTCGCGGTTGGGGGCAGGGAGGGGCAGCTGGAGCCCTGGGCCACCCACTCTCTATGCTCCCCCAGACCTCAGGGAACAATTGCAAGGTGGGGGTCAGTTTTCTTCGGGGCCCTCTCACTGTGGGGGAAGGAGGGAGATGACAGGTTTTTGCTTTTATTCCCTGAGGCTGGAAAATGACTGAATAAATATAGCCCTAAAAAGAATTGATTCGCAGACTGTCACGTGGAAGGACTCGGTTATCACTGGGACTTTGTCATTTATGGAGAGGTGAGGACACTGAGGGGACAGGAGGAGATCTGCTCAGGGTCATGTGGCAGGTCCAAAGCCACTCGGGTCACAACCCAAGCACCTGGTCCCCACCCAGTGCCCCGCCTGCGTGCTCCAGGACAGGGCTCCCCAGGCTCTGTCGCAGGTTAGGATCGCCCAGTCGCAGAATCGCTGCTCAGAAATGGCCCATTCCCTCCTGACATGAACCTGGCAGGCTGGCAGGAACTGGCTGTTGTTATGCACTGTTGGTTGGTTTCTTTGTTTTTAATGCATCTCAAATGTGTATTAAAGGCACAGAAAAGCACCCACAAGGTGAGGCAGCTGAGTGGCCACTCCCAGGGACCTCCACAGCCCAGAGAGGCCAATCCCAGGAACCACCACTGCCCAGAGAGGCCATTCCCAGGAACCTCCATTACCCAGAAAGGTCACACGTGGGGACCCCCACTACCCGGAAAGGCCACACACAGGGACCTCCACTGCATGGAAAGGCACACGCAGAGACCTCCACTGCCCAGAGAGGCCACTCCCAGGGACTTCTACTACCTGGGGAGGCCACACGTGGGGACCTCCACTGTCCAGAGAGGCCACATGCAGGGACTTCCACTGTCCAGCCCCGAATCTCAGCCCTGCCCTATTGTTTACATGCTGAGTGATCTTTGGTGCAACTAGATGCTGCTCGGTGACTCAGTTTCCCCATATGTAAAATGAGAATAATAAATACTCCATCCACATCCTCGGGTTTTCATGAGGATGAAATGTAAGAGTCTAATTTGCACTCTCATCTGTATGGGGCTTAGAACAGGACTTGGCACAGAGGAAGTCTTTACTATTTACAACTTTGCTTGGAAGGTTAGTGGGTGATTTCGGAGGACCAGATCCTGCTGCTGGGATAAAGGGAGCCGTTCCTTGGGCATGGAGATATTTTGGGGAAACAGTCATCTGCCCTAGACCCAGGATGCCCCCACATGGCTGGTTTTTGAATGGAACAAAACGTCCCGGTGGTAACTGATTCCTGGGTGACCCCTCATAGACAGTCAGGGTGTGGGGCGGGGTTAGGAGCCGTGGCCTACTGAATTTTCCTCTAGGCTGCCCAAAGGCCAGGACTGATTTTACATAGTCGCCATGAAAGTGACTTTCTTTATTCCACGATTGCTTGATTTTAGCATCCAAACGTGACCTGGGATATTTTATTACTTGGATTGTGTTTTCTGTTTATTGGTGGTCCCAGCCTGACATTAGAAATGCTGTGTCTTGGAGGACTGGTGTGACGCCGTTGGTGACACTGATTGCTGTCATCTGTGAGATGGGCTATCAGGTTTAATGCTTGGCATCGGAGGTGTGTGTCTCAGGGAATTCCTCTCCCTGACTCTGCAACAGCTTTCTTCATGCCCGGTGTTCAGCTGGCCAATCTGAGGCTCACAGGGGCCCCTGGAGTGGGAAGGTCATGACCTGAGGCGCTAGAAGAGTAGAAAATCACAGCAAGAGCAGACAACAGGCATTGGAGATGACAGAAGGTGGAAAGGTGGGAGGGGGTGAGGGTTGAAAATTCACCTGTTGTGTACAGCGTTCACTATTCAGGTGACGGATACACTAAAAGTACAAACTTCACACGCAACGTAAGGAATCTGCACGTCTACTCCCTAAATATATAAAAACAAACAGAAAATTTTTTAAAGAAAAAGAAAAAAGACTGTGGGCAAGCCGCCTTGCGTCCCTTGGCCTCAGCTTCCTCATTCATAACATGGGTTCTGATAATGACAGAGGGTGTCTGGTTACGCAGAAGTGGCTGGGGTCCAGAAGTGCTGAAGGCCTGGTTGGCCTGGGGGCTTCACAGGAGGGTGGGTCCACACCGGGGCAAGGCTCGGAGTAAGTCCAGTAGCAGGCCAAGTCTCCCCAGATCACCCCATCTTTCCTCCTCTGCAACATGCTCTCTCCCTGGGTCAGTAGATTCACTCAGCTGACCTCACCCTTGAAGAAGGAGGGCAGGGAGTCACAAGCCCAGATCTGGCTTCCTAAATGACCCCAGAAGACCAAGAAGAAGCTATCAGATAAGTTAAAAAAAAAAAAAAAAAAAAAAAAAAAAAGGAAGGGAGTCTACACAGTCCCCACCCCAGAGGGGCCGAGCTTTCCTTTTGGCAAAAAGAGGACCAGATGGCCACCCTCGTTTGAGATGTCAACGGTGACCTCCCAATGCAACAAACAGAAGTGCATCTTAATCAGAGTTCTTCCCGGACAAGGCAATGCCACGGACCCACCCCTCTAGGAAGTAAGACCTTCTTAATCACAGCCTTGCAGCCACAGTGGCTGTTCTCCACCCCTGCCCGCCTGGTGCCAGCCCAGCTCTGGGCCCAGCCGAGCCCAGGCAGTAGTGAAGCGCCTCCCCGTTTCCAATCCTTGGAGTCATAACTCACATTACTTCCATCCCATCTGCACCCAGTGAAGGCAGAGCAGGGAAAAGAGCATAAAACACAAAGTTCCCACAGACAACATCTGTCTCAGTGCAAACAATGGACCATTATCTTGTAAATAATTCTGATTAAGCTGCAGCATTTCCTCCTGAAACTGGCGGTGGGAGTGGAGCAAGCGGGAGAAGGCGCTGCTGGAGCTCCAGCCCGAGCGCCAGGAGCTGCACTTGGGGGTCTCCCTGACCCTCCCCAACATCTCTACCCACAGCCACTGAGCACCCTTCTCCCCAGCCCGACCACCAGGACCACCAGCAGTGGGAGGACCCATCCCATCAGCCTGGGCACCTACAGTCCCAGGAGGCTTCAGGAAAGTTTCCCTGCCAGGATCCTTTCGTCTCTACTGGCCTCCTTTCTCTCTCTCTCTCTCTCTCTCTCTCTCTCTCTCTCTCTCTCTCTCTCTCCCCTCTTCACCCATTTCTTCCACTCTTTCCTCTCCTCCGGATGCAACCTCCATCATTTCTCTTCTACTCTCTTCTTACTTGTTTTCTCTCTCACCCCTTAGCCCTCAGATCCTCTATGGCACTCTCCTTCTCCTTTGGTGCCCCCATCCCAGGCCCCTGGGGCTACGCCTCCTCGCTGCCCCATCCCAGAGACACCTTGACATGGTGGGAATTATGTGTGTCTGTCTGGAGGTTCCAGGCCTGTGGGCCCCAGCCTGTCCTTGGGCTCATCTGCAGGGGTTGTCAGGCTGGGAAAGGGGCCCATAGGAATCCCTCTTCCCACCACTGGAGCATCCATCAGGCCCAGCGCCTCTCCCTCCTGTGTCTTCTGGGATGTGAGGTCAGCCTGCCTGGCAAACCCCAGTCTCATCACCCACCTCACACAACACTTCCTGTTGCAAAATCCAAAATCCACTGTCGCAAAGTAAAACTGGGGACTTCACAAAACCACCCCAACATGACATCCAGGTGTTTAACCTGTGGGAATTAGAGGGGATCATTCACTTTGCAGGGGCATTTACCTCACAAGCCTCAAGGAAATTCCCTTTGTGATTTAAAATTAAATTACTGAGTATCATTTAGAAAGGACAGTTCTAGAGCCCAAAGTCTTAATGTAACCCAAAAGCCACTGATACAAGAATCTTGGCCACCGATTGGCCACCAGAGATGATTTTTTAAAATTTCCTAATGGTAAATACTTTTTACCACTAGAAAACAGTGAAAACAGCTCAGTTGGAGCCAATGGGGGTGTGTCTGTCCATCGCAGGAATGGGCTTGTTGAATTATCATATGGGTTCCCCAACAGACCTCCAGATGTGTTCACCCCAGGGATGGGAAGAATCCCAGATGGGCCATCCAGAAAGAGGCCTTCCAGCCGTGAGTACAAATTGGCAAGGATGAGGGCGGGGCGCCATGATTTATAATAGCCTGCCCTGATTCTCCAGCCACTTGGCAGGGTTTTAGTGGGTTCTGGGTCTTCATCGAAGCTCTGCCTGGAGCCTACATGGCTTTCCGAAAGCCTAAAATAATTGAAATGAGGGTGACTCGACAACTTCCAAGTTCTTCATATTCACTTTATTCTTTTAAAGGATACACGAGTGCCTCATTTGATGGATGATAATACTGAGGCAATTGCATTAAGAAATGCCTATGACAAGATGTCCAGTTGAAAGCAAAAAGCCAAGGACTTGAGGGTTTCCCATGTGGAGATAGTGCATACTGTTCCAAACTACCCCGGGATTGCAAGCCCAGAGTGATTTTGAGTGACCAAGGGAATTCTCAGGATGGAAAAGTGGAACGGTCACAGGCGCAGAAGGAAGTGAATGTGAACTGCTTCCATGCCCCATGTGTGCAAGATGAGAGCCTGAGCCTGCATCTCTCAGTGCCTGGGTTCCCACCCTCTAAGTGTGGCGGGTACATGTATTGAAAGGAAGTAGGAGGCACTTATATCCAAAAGGGACCCCCCTGGATTCACACATTGGTATCTGCAAAGCGCTCGAAGATAACCTGATCATCATAAAAAATACAATCTTCTCAAGCTCAACTGTGAACTCAACAGGTTGAAAAAGAAAAGAGAAAAAAAGTCAAATAATCAGGTTTTCCTTGCACTTCCGTGAGCTGAAAATCCAGTTTCATTGATCTCCTTTCCTCTTTTCTTTTCTTTTTCTATTTTGACAGACTTCCAGAATTAAAAGAGAAAATCCTCAACGGTCTTCTTCTAATTTAATAGAAATATCTTCAGGATAAGGCAAGTTTTACATGCCGGTGCACTGGAATGGCAGATGGCCTTGCCCAAATGGAAATCCTGCACACTCTTATGTTTGTGGAAAACCAGAACATATCTCAGGGGCCCTACTGGTATGGGGACTCCAGGACTGACAGGGTCCCCATGGGTCATCTGAAAAGTGAGGACTAGAAAAGGGTGATGGAGACTATAGAGTTTAAGACGTAGGAGGATCCGGAGCAGACATCTGGAATGCTCCCTCCTTTAACTGACAAGAAAATGCCGCCCAAAGAGGACACGTGAGTTGTCTAAGCTCCTTGGAACATGACTGCTGCAAGGTGCTTGGTCTCTTGATCCCCAGGCCAGCCTGCCAATCATTCTTCCAATAACCCGGCCCCTAAGCTGAGAGGCCACGCCTTCCCTCCCCACAGGAGCCATGACATGCACATCTGTTCTCATCCATGGCTCTCGTTGGTCTGCGACTTTCTACAAGGGATCCAGGAGGGTGTAGAATCGTTCCCACTCGAAGCAGACACTGTTGGTTGTTGGTTCCTCACTCCTTCCCTTCTGATTATCTGGCAATGCCAATGGCCCCTTGCTTCTTTCTGCCTGAGGTCTTTCTCTCACTATGGGAAGGATGGTTGGCCATCAGGTGCACTGGAGGGACCCTTAGCTGCTGGGAGACACAGAGCTGGTGTGTAAATACCCCAGCTCCTTCAATCCTTGAAGAGACTGTTCCAAGGGCAGCTCTACACAGTACCTTAGAGGACCCCCAAAGGGGCTGAGCCCCTATAGTCCTACAGTACTGACCCTCTCATGAGTGCATCTGTGCTTGTTGGTTTACCTGCCTTCTCTGTCTCCCTTCCCTGCTCCCTCACTCATGCTTCCTGGGTCACCTCCCACATCTACTGCCTGTATCCAGGTCCTTACCTCAGGATCTGCTCTAGGGAGACCCCATCTAGGTGACTGAAGAAGTCTTAGGGGATTGAGAGGACTAACGGCCCCTCTACTTGACAAGAAAGAACTCATCCTAGTGTCCACCGGGGCCACTCTGCACCCCAGCAAAACCACCTTCAGCCCTTCCCCACGTGCAGGGCGCACCTTGGAGTGGCCTGTCCCGGTGGTCAGCCCCAGCTCTCTCCCCAGGACAGACAAATCCCTTGACTCAAGAAAAAACCGACTTGTCCATCATATAAAAAGAGCAATAATTTGGTAAATTAATTGCAAATTTGCTTTCCCCGCTTGGTTGCCTTTCTCCTTTTATGTGGATAATTGAGAGCATATTATGTTAATTTGACAACAACAGAAGTTCAAAAAGAAAACTTAACCTTGTGAGCAGTGAGTTACCATTAGATGGGTGTGTCTGGACAACTCCACAAAGAACATGAAAGACAAACCCCTCGTGAAGCCAGCCAATGTCTGGATGCACAAATGGCTATTTTTGCTAATGAAATAGCTGTGCAGAGTTCCCCAACTTTAACCTTGAAAATGCGCATCCCTTGCTCCAGAGGCAGAATCTGCTTACGCAGAGACAATATTGCCAATGCGTTGCTGCTGATTTGGGGATGTAATTTAATCATCGGGAAGTTTCTTTGAGAAAAAGTGACTATACTTATGGAATAATCATCTCCCAACATTTAGATTCTTTTTCTCCAACCAGAATATCTACAATCTCATCAAAGCAAACACACTTCCGAACATGTGTAAATAGAGAAGTGGATCTGAAGACTCTCTTACTGCAAGGCACTCTGCCCTTCCTTGGCCTCTCTCGTCTTAAGTCACAGATGTCTCCTTGGAACTCTGCTCTATATACTATGGGGCAGAGAGGGGGTCTCTGATCCAGACCAGGGGGTTCATGTTAGGAAGGGTCCGGGTCTCAGGCTGAGGGTAGATCCAATGGATGATGTTTACGTTTGCTCCAGGTCTGAATTCAAACAGGTGGGGCTTGTTATAATCCCATGTGTGGATGGGTGGTGGCTTAGGGGAAGGTGGGCTTGCTATATTTCCATGTATGGATGGATGGTGGTTTACAGGGGACATGCTCTTGTTGTAATCCCATGTGGAGATAGGTGATGGTTTACAGGGTACATGAGCTTATTATAATCCCATGTGGGGATGGGTGGTGGCTTGGGGGAAGGTCGGCGTGTTACAATTCCACGTAGAGATGGACGGTGGTTTACAGGGGAGGTGGGCTTGTTATATATCCATGTAGGGATGGATGGTGGTTTATGGGGGAGGTGTGGGGATGGATGGTAGTATACAGGGAAGGTGAGCTTGTTATAATAATCCCACTTGGGGATGGATGGTGACTTAGGGGGAAGGAACACACAAGAAACAGAATTCCCAACCCCCTTGCAGAGCTGTGAAATGAAGTTGGCTCATTCCACAGAACTGAATCCACCCAGCTCCCCGGCAAGCAGAAAACGGGATATTCCCAAGAACACGCAACTGGTGAGAAAGGAGTCATCACCCAGGGATGGGGGTGATGAGGAGGAGGTGGATGGGAAGCAGGGGGAGTGCACGGCGTGACTGCCCTGAAATGAGAAGATGGGGAGCAGGATGGAGCTGGCTTCATAAAAGTAGGAGAATGAGAATCCACACAGGCATCCTCTAAGCTTGAGAAGTTTCCACTGGGGAGCAACTCAGGAAATACCCCCTGCTTTAGAAACAGAAATGCTTCCGAGTCCCCCAGCTTGAAGATTCCATTAGGGGGATTGGGTCCCCGTGGAAAGGAAGAGAGAACAGCAGACGCCTGAATACATGGCTCCAGGGAGCCTTCCAGGCTGTCAACGCAAGGGGCTGGGAAGATCCGTTCCCTTCCGCAGCCTCTCCCTCACTGGCTTGGCACTCCCTCTGCCTCCAAAGCCCAGCCCCCCACGTCCCATCTATACCCCTCTGGGCCCCATCCCAGAAAGACTGGTAAAACCCACGGGAGCTGTGGTGCCCCAGGTTTGCAGGAAGTGGGCAGTGGGGTGTACATGACCGGTAATGCCAGGAACAGTGTGCTCAGCCCTGGACAGAGGCCCCGAGAAAAAGGCTGGGAGGAATTTTCCCTCGATGTGCACCCCATTCCCCTTGGGGCAGGTCCTCAGACTCAGGGGACATTGCAAATAAAGAAAAACCTCTCCTGGGGCCCTACTTCTTGTGCAGGCTTAGCCTACGTACACTGGCAGTGGAAACTGGCCCTGTCTAAATGTGGCCATGCAGACCTGGGGCCTGGAAGTTAGGGTCACTCACTTTACCTTTGCTAGGCATTTAGGGATCCATCACAGTTTCCATAGGAACCCATGGTACGCACTCCCAGCTTCATACGAAGGGAATCAGGCAGCAGTCGTGGGCGCTGACCACCAGGAAATCTGACAACCTTCTTCACAATCGACATTTTCTCTTTGAAGCTTTTATCACGTCTTCTCAGACTCCGAATCTCTCACTTTTTACCTCTTTCCCAAAATAAGAGACAACCTAATGCCATGATGTGGTCTTTGGAGTCAGGGTCACTTGAAAAGGTGTTATGAGAAATACAGGAGGCAATGTTTCAACCAGCTAGGGTGATGCAATTGTCCTGTTGTGGAGGCCAGGGTTGTCCGATGGGCATTTCTGGCTTTCCGTTCCCTTGTTACACAGAGGACACTTTATTTATTTGGGGGTGTGAAGAACGGACTTGGGGCTTGAGATTGTGTCCTACCCCGAGTCCCCCAACAGGACCAGTTAGACAAGGGCGCAGGGATGGTCATGGAATTTAGAAGTTTACAAAACACACCCAAGCAAAGAAGCTTGGAAACACCGTTGAAATGGCAGGACCCTAAAGTCCAGCTCACGGACCACAAAACCAAGCAACACAAGCAAAAAGCAAAATCGGTCCTTCCCGTACCTCTCTCCCCACCAGGAGGCAAAGCGGAAGAACAGGCAAAAGCCTGTTGCAGCAAACACAGGTACAGCCCAAAAAGGTCAGCAGCATATAAAGATTCCACCTCCACGAATCCTGAGTCTCTTCATTACAAACTACCCCTTCACAGGATGAAAAGAACATGTTCAGATTTGCTGCAGGAAAGCTGGGTGTCAGTGTCTCCACATCTGGGATGGGGCATGATGACCTGCATACTCCGTGCCCAAGTACCCCCACCGCCACCGCCCCAGCCACAGTTCCCGTGGGCGGTTGTGGGGCCTAGACACCTCAAAGTCACTTGTCCAGAGAAACGGGCCCATGTCGCCTGACTCTCCCCCACCCGCCACAGTCATCCACCCAAATTGGAAGGTCCTTTTCCACTTGCATGTTTATGAATTGTTACTCACAGGACCCACCAAAGGGTAGATAGAAAAATGCAACGATCTGCCCAGGCAAACAGCCCAAGAAACAGGGTAAATGGCATTCCCTGAATGTCCTGTTGAGGCTTCCAACAGAGAGAAGAATGTCAGGGGGCGAGGGGGGTGTTGCGGAATGAGTTAACATAATGACTCAAAACTACACTAATGTTTCACAGCTTTTTTTTTTATTAGCAATACCAAGATAAGTTATTGAAGCATTTTTAGTATTATTTTACATTCCATTCATAAATGACCTAACTTGTAACTCAGCATACAGCACACTTAAAGATATAGTTTGACACTTATTCAGAAAGCTACAATTATTATAACTTACATGCCTTCATTACCAGGAACACCTTAATATATCTTCTAATTACTTCAACAATACTCTGTTCGAAAGCACACAATCACCCCGTACAAGTTTACACATTTTGCTTCAATCACCATTTTTAGGTTGTAGATGTCAAGGTGCTATTCACGGAAATTTTACTGTCATCTGCTCCTGGTTAATAGGACGACCTGACACAATATTAAACTAGCAATATTTCTGCTTAAATACTATGGAGAAAGAGAATTACTGCACTTTTCTGTATTCTTCTAAAGTGTTACAAAATACAGGACAATCAGACACAAGCAGTAATACCCACGAGACCATTGCAGGACCCACCTCTACACGCTCAGGTGAGCTGGTGGAACAGACCCCACCCCCAGCCAGGTTGCCCACAGGTGAAGGGATCTGTCATCCACCAGCAGTTGTCACTCAGGATTTATGACTTTGAGGGAGTTTTCTCTCCTGCTCAAGTTACTAAGCCTTTGCAATCCATGACTAATAGTGGAACATATGGGGTAATATTTTTAGCCTCTGATTCTCTGCTATATATACTGTAGGTTGGTGCGCCGTGTGTATACACATACCTATGCCAATAGTAATTATTTATTCAACACACATATGTGTATACATTCTTCTCTTGACTTTACACGATTAACAAGCTGCAGATAACCACCGAGGACCACGAACAGACAAGGGCAAGTCCAGATAGACCGACTAGGACAGGGAGTGTCACTTACCTGCAAGAAAATGTTCAGAT
The DNA here is from genome assembly GCF_000951045.1 of Mandrillus leucophaeus. NCBI lineage: Eukaryota > Metazoa > Chordata > Mammalia > Primates > Cercopithecidae > Mandrillus > Mandrillus leucophaeus. The sequence continues at coordinate 3,338,386 of NW_012105142.1, forward strand.
TTATTAAATAATCCAGAAACCATCAGGGCTAGAGGCATTTGAAAGCAAGGGCAGGGCCACATTCCCTAATTGTTTAATGGAATGATGACAATAAAGTGGTATTTATAAAATTTGGTCCTTCTGTCTCTGGCTAAAGCAAGAATAGTCAACATGATTAGGGCAGGTTGGCAATTAGACGTAGAGGTGCTGTTGATCAGCACTAAGTAATAGGAGGTAATTACTGCTTATTTGAAACCTGGGCTTTGCACACAACATCTGAAATTAAAAAGAAAAAGAAAAAACCTGATGCCTTCAGCAGGTAAGATGTAGCCTGTGTCTAGATAGTTGTCAGTTTCAACCAGCGCTTTGATTCAGCAGTTAAAAAGGTAGACGCCAAAGCTTAGACCCAGGGTACCTGCACCCACTTAAGAATGGATGTGTTCACACCGTTCCTATTTCAGATGGCGGTGGCTGGGTCTGACTGGAGGGTTTACATTTCCTCAGTGATGTGGGTATCTTTTCCGACAACACTCTCTTCTCTCAATACTCTCTTCCTTCCTCCCAATCTTAAGTCATTACCAGGGGCGGGAAAAGATATATATATATATATCTTTTTTTTTTTTTTTAAACCAAAGAGGCTGATTGCCCTCTCCTCTCACCTAGGCTTGGTCCTGAGCAGTAGGATTCATGCAATCCAAAGAGAATATGGACATAGCAACTAAAATTAATGCTACCAGACTTCTCTCCTGATTCAGAGGCCCTGTTGATTCAGCCAGTAGCTTTTGGAGCCAAAAATATGCAGCAAAAGGAAAGGAACATAAACAAGGCTAAATGTCACCAGTGTTTGCCGACTTACAGACACCATCCATTTGTTTGTTCTGAAATGACGAGTGGACCATTTGGCAAATACAATGGTATTCACACAACAGTTCTGTCATCCTGCAGTGCAAACGACATCACGTCAGTGGCATTCCCATTTAATTTAAAAAGAGGGAAGGAGAACAGAAGAAGAATGCCTTTGGAGTTTGGAGAGAGCTGCCATCCAGAGAGGCTGCCACTCCATCAGACACAGTGCATACAGCAGGGCTCTGGAGGAGGGTTGGGGAGAACCTGCTCCAGGTGCTGGAGATCCCAGGGGACATTGCCTGTGTTTGTCCCTCCAGAGTCAAAGAGAAAAGCTCTGCAGCAGGTTGCAAGGCAGCCAGCAGGGGCAGAACAGGGCAGTGATTTGCATTAACTCACAAGGTTCTGCCCTTGGACTTCAAGGCAGGCCAAATGGTCCTCCCTCCTGGGGTCTAATGTCAGGCCCTGGACACACAGTATGAATGAGAGCAGGCCAGACGGTAGAGGTCAATAGCTAATCTGTAAATTATCCAGTTGGGCAAAGGAGGTGAACGCAAAGGTGTGCTTTATCCATAGTCTCTGAGGCCAATCCATGTAAGAATCAGCTCACAAAAAAGAAAAGGAAGAGGTATGAGAGCACATTTGTCTTTAAATAAAGTAAGGCGGCAGCAGAGACAAAAAGATCTTGCAGTGGCGATGCCCCAGGTCTCCCACACCCCCAAGCCAATTGCCTTCTTGTGCTAGCTGGGTACAGCCTGCACTCCCACACACTTGGCAGATTGGAATTTTGTGGTTGTCTTCCTGTGCCATTTCCCTACCTTCACCTCCCTTGTTCATCAGAACCAGCAGGTTGTAGACTCTTGCACAAGATGAAAAATGTACCAGTAACCGTAGACTGTGTATCACAGCCTATACTCAGGGTGTCTGAGCATCTGCGGCCCTCACTGTGTATTTCATACCCCAGCCATGGCCTCCTTACAGGTCTCTAACTGACTGCAGACCTTTGCCATTTCTTGGTCAAAGACTGAGGCGGGGCAGGACTCATTTCCTACCCCCAAGCACTTGCCTGGTATCAGTAACAGAATGGAGTAACCACTGGGATGGGAGGTCATCACAAAATTGCCAGAATCATCTTCAAAGCAAACTTCCCCACAAACCAAGAAAGAGCTATCAACCATGCGTCACGGCCGAAGTGAGGAAATGAAACGTGCCTCTTTAACACTGATGGAGGTAAGGTTGATGGCTGCCGTGCTTAAGGGACGATTGCGACCCGAAGATGTTTGCACACTGACATCATCTCCCTGCAACAGTTTCACATGGATGCTGAGCTCCGCAACGTCATGCAAGCTCAACTGAGAAGCACTGATCCAAACTCTTTTATCTCTATCATCTATTTCATCCCTATGCTTCCTTCCATCAGTGAGGAAACAGGCTTTCACAGAGCAAGCTGGCTTCAGAGACAACGCACAGCCTCTGCCTCCTTCCTCTTCTGTGTGTGCTGGCTGTGAGGGGGCAGCTCTGGGTTGCACTGTGCTGGGGTGTTCTCCTGGAAGTCTTTAATGTATATATACACAGAGGTGTGGTTTCCCAGAAACAAGGTACCAGCCCATCTGGGTCAACAAGTCCTCTACCTCTGGAAAGTCTCTCTCACGTCTCTGGCTTTGGCATTACCAGACCATGGATGGGGCCCTGCTGCTGATGATGAGAGGTTTCCCGTCACCATCTCACCGTCCAGTGGACTAACAGAGGACTAGTTTTTGCACGATACATTCCCTAGGGACACCAGAGCAGGTGTTGACCAACTAAGACCCTGTGGACCAATTCCAGTGCACCGCCTGTGTCAGTACCTAAAGTTCTAATAGAACGCAACCACAGCCGTCATTTTCCTATTGTCCACGGTGGCTGCGGTGCTACCTCCAAAGCAGAGTTGGGTTGTCACCACAGATACCCCATGGCCTGCGAGCCAATACTTTTATTCTTTGGCCCTTTAAGAAACTATCTGCTACCTGTTGCTTTAGACTGAGTAGCTGGTAAAACAGTAGGTATTGGCCAGGCATGGTGGCTCATGCCTATAATCCCAGCACTTTGGGAGGCTGAGGTGGGCGGATCACCTGAGGTCAGAAGTTCGAGACCAGCCTGACCAACGTGGTGAAACCCTGTCTCTACTAAAAATACAAAATTAGCCAGGTGTGGTGGCGCATGCCTGTAATCCCAGCTACTCGGGAGACTGAAGCAGGAGAATCACTTGAACCCAGGAGGCAGAAGTTGCAGTGAGCCAAGATCGTGCCCCTCCACTCCAGCCTGGGCAACAGAGCAAAACTCCACCTTCGAAAAAAAGGAAAAAAAAAAAAGGTAGACTGCCTATGCCAAGAATGCCATAAGGCTTAGGGAGAAGAGAAGTCACATTTTAAGAGAGGTCAGCTTTGGTTGTCCTGGTTCATTCATCACACATTTAAAAATATGTAAGTTGAAGAGGTTTCAGTGGGCCTGAATTCTTGGGTGTGGGTCCCAATCATTTCACTAGCGTGGAAGCCCAGAGTACCCTTATTCCATAGTCTTGGGTATAATTTGGGTTGGGGAAGCCAGTTGCCCAATAACCTGAGGATGATAAGCTAGAGATGTTAGCACGACTGCTGTTAATGGGCTTGCATTCTCCCTCACTTCCTCCCAGGCCCATTGGGTCACTAGGTCTGGTAGCCACTGCACATAGGGCTTTGTGCCCACGATCAACATGCTGATATTTATTTATTTCATGTTTATTTTAGAGAAGGGGTCTCGCTCTGTCACCCAGGCTTGAGTGCAATGTCACAATCCTAGCTCACAGCGGCCTTGAACTCCTGAGCTTAAGCGACGCCCCTCCCTCGGCCTCCCAGAGTGCTGGGATTACAGGTGTGAGCCGCAGTGCCTGCCCTCAGCCTGCTCACAGGTGCTCCCAGTTCAGCCAGGTTTCCCTGGGTGGCAGTCACTACAGAGCAGAGCTCCTTGGGGCAAAGGGAAGTGTGTTCTTTTCCCTGCTTTCCTGTTCATCTGTTACTCATTCTTCTCTGTCCTGCCTACCCCTGGGTCCACCAAAGGACACAGTGCAAAGCCTGCTTGGGAGACCTGACACACAACAACTCCATGCCCTGGCCGTCTCTCTTAGGTTTGAAAGGCAAGGAGTAAGGGTGATCTGGTTGCTATCCAAATCCACAAAATCCCGGATAAAACACACTCTTTAACCGCTCCGTGCAGCGGGCCCCATGGGTGCTGTGCAGACCAGCCTTGGTGCTGTGTGCACAGGGAAGCTTGCCCCTTCCAAGCCAAGTGCCGACCCAACAGTGCATTAGCGTTTCTCTAGCTCGACTGGGCTTGTCTGCCTTGCTTTGCCCATGGATGCAAACACTGCTCTGGCCTTCCTCTCTCTGCCTTTCAATACTCATGTGGAGCCTGTCCCATTACAAAACCAAGGTCAAACATTCCAATAAAACGAAGGGCACCTCCGAGTTCTCCCATAGCACTGGAGCACCCTTGTACGTTATGTTCTTTCACAGAATAAAGAAATGTGACTCGTTCCTGGAGACTGGAAGTCACCTCAAGAAACTAAGGATTTGATAGGAGTGGGATTTCCTATAATGAGATCAGACCCCTAGTGGGATCTGACCCACTGTGGAAACAAGGATGCCTGTCCTCTGGCTTAATCCAAGATGGCTTAACCTCTTCCTTGGGATTATTATAATATGTCTCTGACAGGCAGTGTGCTATCCTCTGTGGAAAGAGCTTTAGAAAATTCCCACTCAAGCTCTCGACACTGTCATATGCAACAGGCGTCTCCCCACCCAAATGGCTGGGTTGGCTTCTCCCTTCGATGGCTCTCCTTCTGCACCAGAGCTAGGAATCCACTGGCTGTTAGGATAGGCAGGGCACACTGGCCAGGACCCTGGCTCTATGGCACCAAGGAATTTAGGACCAGAGTTTTAAAAGTTAGGAAGAAGGCATGCAGAAATGACAGAAGATCCTGAAAGTACAGCCTGCAATATGAGTATCACCCACAGACTAGGGTGAGACACCACCTTCTCCAAATCAACAGCAAGGGTTGAAGGAGCTGCTGAGATCTGTGGGGAGTTTATATGATTTGAACTAGGTATTTCTGATGCTTCTTCAAACACTTTTACACCCCTTGAGAACAGAGCTCTTCCTTAAGAAACACAGGAACATTAGCTCCTCCTATAAGCCTGTTTCTATAATCATGAAAGTGGGGATTTAGGTTTACTAACCAGACAAAACCAGCCCTGAACTTTATCCATCTGAAATGAGAAATCTAGGAATGATGCTTTGGTCTGACAAAGCCCAGATTCTTAAGGAGAAATAGTGATCAGCCTGGTAGGCGGATTTAGAAACCCGTATCTACTTTGAGTGAAGAAGAGAAGGAGGAATAAACATTAGAAATATTTTATTCATTGTGCCAATATCACTTCCACCCTCGCAAAGGGAAGCTAGTGGGGGTTTAAGGCTTACAAATGTCACTTGTGCTTCCTGTCATGCTAAAAAGAGAGTGAATTACACTACTTAAGAAACAAACAAACAAACATAAAACAGCCCATGTGGATTTATGTGTTCCTCCTAGATGGTAACTTTTAGAAAGGATGAATATGTCTGGACCTTCTGGGATACCACAGTCGCCCGCAAGAAAATGAGAAGAGAACTGCAATTATGGTGGGCCAGATATGGGGGGAGTGGGATGAGAACTGGCAGAGCCAGACCCATCCTAGAGGCAAGAGGGCAGTGGCCCTATCCCCAGGCAAATGCAAGAGCCAGGGAGGATCTTTTCCTGCCTGTTCCCAAACTAAAGCAAGAGGAGGCAGAAGAAATGGGGCCAAACAGAATGCAGAACTCACACTCTCTAAAAATAGGCAGCTTGTGGCCAGAGTCAGTTTCAGCATCTTCCCAGGAGTGGAAGGTGGGACAAGGGCCCTGAACCCTCTGATGCAGAAGCAACCAGGAAGCCTTCAAGCTTGGCTGGCATGAGGGTCCCCAAGTCCCATGAAAGAGGTGGGGGGTGAGGGGCACAGCTTACATCCCTGGGTCTGCTGCCCAAAGGCTGAAAGGTGGACTAGGCAACCGGGCTTGCACATAGTGGGGAAATGTCAGGGGCGTGTTGTGTGCTGCTGTTTTGGGAAAAGGTGAGAAGTGCCTAAGAGCTTGCAGCCCATAGAGAAAAGGCTCTCAAGACCCGGCAGGCTCCCTGACGTTGGCTTCCCATTCAACCTTGCCTGGTGCGAAAGGATACCATTGGGCAAACTTCCTCGAGCCAGGCAGCCTTCCTTCATTACTGATAGGAAGATGGGAAAATTAATAGGGGTAATATGAGCTCATTTCAATAATAATGAGCTCATGAACATGCCAGGTTTTGATCTTTTCTGATGCATGGATTCCTGGCAGGAACTATGGTCCTACGTAGGTAGTTGAAAGAACTGAAAATAGACTTTAAAAAAAAAGGCTCTAAACAACAATAAAAAAGAAACCACCCCAATCACAAACCTAAAACAACAATGAAAAAAAAAAAAAAAGCCTTAAACATTGCTCCACCAGTTAAAAAAAAAAGGAAAAAATTTGGACTGACATAAAACACTTTTTTCCCTTCTTTTAAGTATTGTTTTTAACAGCTTCAAAAGTAATGAATTGTATGTGGCTAAAAATAGATCTGGGGGTAGTGGTTAATGGGGCCTTGTGAATCATTCAGCATAAGGAACTGTCAATATTTTTTTGAGCTGTCAGAAATCCATTTAGTGATTTTCGACAATTCAAAAAAATATTTCTGACCGCTTGATTCAGTTCCTAGTGAATTAGGGAAGAAGAGGAATAAAAGAAATATATCAATCTAAATTATGAACCCAGAGTCTAGCTTCCTGAATTCTGCTCTGTGCTTAAAGGAACAACACGATGTTGAGGTTCAAAAATATTCTCTTCTATTTCTCCCCTTCCTTCCCTTTTCTTTCCTTTCTTCCTTCTTTCCTTCCTCCCTCCTTCCTTCCTTCCCTCCTTCCTTCCTTCCTTCTTTCCTTCCTTCCTTCCTTCTCTCCCTCCCTCCCTTCCTTCTTTCCATCCTGCCTTCCTGCCTTCCTGCCTTCCTGCCTCCCTGCCTTCCTGCCTGCCTTCCACAGGTGAAGTGAAATTATAGATATCCATTCATAAATTACAGATGGAAAGGTATCATGGTCATTTGTCTCTGGTGAGGATATTTGGGGCTGGTTTCAAACAGAAGAATATGTTGAGCTTCTTTTCAGAGAAAGGCTTTCAAATACGGATATCTGGGTGCCAAGAGAATGACTTTGATTCCCCCTGACCACCCCAACATTCATTTGATCCAAATCTAGTCCTTAAATTTATCATTATGTTCTAAAATCTGGAATTCCTTTGGGGTACCCATATGCTTTAAGGAGCTAAAGAAGTGTCAGTTTGCTACAGGATCAGACAAGCATGAATCCAAGATGCACAGGGTCACATCACTACTGTTCAGGGACTTCACAATGTACATGTCTTGTTAGAACAACAGACAGACAGGTGAACAGACAGACAAACAGAAGGCAAGCGCAGAAGGCCAAAGTCACAGTAACTGCCATTTGGTTTGTCTAAAAATGAGTCACAAACACCCAGAAACCATCTCCCTCTTTGGAGAGAAGGTCGCTTTATTTCTATACTGTGGTTAGTGTGATATGATTTTAGTATCCTCTAAGTCAATAAAAGACAAGTTTAAGAAAGCAGATTTGGCTTAGCAAAGCAGTAAGGAATTGTCTTTAGGCATCTTTTGCATAAATTGAAAAACTGAAGAATTTGCAAGTTACCATGTCTCTTTTCATTTTTGTTTTGTAAGTTGATTTTCCCCCCTTCAAGTTCTAGATGGCAAACAGGAGTAGTTCACATGGTGAAAGACCACCCCCTTTTCCATGCCTTCTGTACAGGCATTTTAGTACATTATAATGCAAATTGGAACACAAAAGTATGAGTTCTAAAACTTCTAAACAAAATGGACTTTTATGATTGTCTACATTGCAGATACAGCATTGAGGGTTTTTTCTAATATTTCATTCAAAATTTGCTCATGGATAAGTCTACCCCATTTTTGTTTTAAAAAAATGCACAATTCAGCACTGATGTTTTGGGAAATGAACTATAGGAAGAGGATTCTAAAACTTACCACACAAGTCTGGCCTCTTGATACATCCAGAATTTGCTGTGCTACTTGCAAGTCCATTAAAGGCTGCTAAGCCATCAGAGCTGTAGGCCCTGAGGACCGACAGCATGTTCATCGGCTTGTCCAGGCTCTGCGGCCCCCGCTCCGGCTTTGACAGGCCCGCCAAGGGGTCCTGGGCTTGGAGAAGACCCTGGCTATGCCACTGCTTCTCCGGTGCTTGGGATAAAGGTGAGACCAGTCCTTGGACGGGCTGGGGGGCGCCTGTGGGCTGCAGGCTGTCCCCGCCATCACTGCTGCTGTCTTTGCTGAGGGCAGACAGGGGCTTGGTCATCATTTCCGGTTCGGTTTCAACATCCTCTTCATCGTTGTTCTCTCCCTTGGAGGAGTCCATGTCCTCTGAGGAGGCGATGTCGGAGAGGTCATCAGTAGTGTTCTTACTCGTGGTTTCGGGGATCAGGATGGGGGCATCCTCTTCAGAGTGGGCCTTTCCATCAGGCTCCTTGTTAGGGCAGGAACTGGAGGCCCCCGAGCCAACCATGCCTGGGTAAACACCAAACTGCTTGTAGAAGTCGGATGGGAAGTTACAAAATGCAGGGTCCACGTGGCTGGTCCATGTGCCGCTCTTCTGCTCCCCCAGAGTCTCCTTGACCTGACCTTGGGCCATCTTCTCAGAAGCAGAGTCTAGAGAGCCAATCATACTGGAGAGGCCCATGTCTTTGTTTGATTGTACTGAGGGCAGCAGGGCCATCTTACTCGCCTCCCGGGCTTGGTCTTTGCAGTTGACTGTGACCCCGATAGTGTTATCTTTGCGTTTCGCTTTGCCCAGGTGGTTGGCCTGGAGATGCAGGGCCATGAGCTCCATGGAGGACGTTGTGAAAGCACAAAACAAGCAGCCGTGCCACGCGATGCTGTCCTGCACAGTTACCGAGGAGCCCGGGAGGGAGGCGGCATCTGGCCGCACAGACAAGTCTAGGGGTTCATACTGAGATTTCTCGGACTTCCTCTGGGAGGACTTGCCACTGGGTTTCTCCTCGCCACCATCCACTCCGTGGACTTTCATGGAAGGGGGGTCAGCCAGGGCTTTGTCCTTCACGTCCTTCTCCTTCTTCAAGGAACTGAGGACAAAGCTGTCCATGAAAGCTTGCAAGGACCCTTGGAAATTCACACCGTTGCTCACGATGCTTTGATAAGCTCTTCCAATCTCAGAGAAGTGGGTGCTTTTGGCAGGAAGGTCGGCGCCTTTCAGAGCATCTGAGGGGATCTCTGAAGACATGCCGGTGGCCTGCCCCGAATGATCTCCGGACGAGAGCACACCTGATGTCCACTGCTGAGATGCAGGGCCTCCTCTGAAGTCGATTCCAGGGAGACCCTTGAAGGCGCCCCTCAGGATGTCTGGCCTGATGAACAGAGAAGCTTTGCTTGACATCTCGTCCTTGTGGTCCTGATTCGGGGGCTGCCCAGACAGCGGCCCAGCCCCATTCTGCCGCTCCCGGTGGTGTCGCTCTAAGTGGTATTTTAAGGACGCTGACTGCGTGCCGGCATAGTCACAGTGCGGACACTTGTAGGGTTTCTCACCTGCAAGATTTTGATATAAGAAAAAAAAGAGGCGTTTATCTCATTTTGGTGTGCTGAACGAGGCTGGAAGGATCAACATTTGTTCTTTGAAACAAAGCAGCTCAAACTAATAATTAGAGAACAACTGTTTTTTAATAGAAGAATAATTCGTACTCTTAAGCTTTTTTAATGATTTTGTACCATTTGGGACTATTCAGGAATGACATACTATCTACACACAATTAGCTATCTTTTTCTTTATCTAACATGTGAAAACGGCTGTAGATTTAAAAGCTATGATTATGAAAATTAAGCATAATAATTTCAGCCACAGTGATCATTAAAAGTAGAAGTTTAAAAAGAGAAAGTATGTAACAAATGGGTGGTTGCAATATTTTGTGTATACAATAGCTCTAAAATTTGTTTAAATTATACACATGGAAACCATTTTTAAACCTAAAAATTTTATGGCACTGTTACGCAAGACTGAAATGAATGATTTAAGTCTTGCTCTGCAGTAAATCATGGATATAATTAGCAAATGGCATACTGCACAAGTAATTTATCATTATTTGGAGGGCACCATTCCAGACGGGCTCAGATATCTGCAGACCTACTGCACTGTTTCTAAATAAAGAACTATAAATACAGATTCTATAAAATATTAATACCATTACAGTGCATTATGATTGCAGCATGTAAAGACATATAGTTAAGATAAAAAGCAGTCAATAAAACTTAAAAGAAAATGAGTAATAAAAAGGCACAAAATATATTTAGTTTCTGTATTTGAAATTAACATTATCTACTGGTCTTTGTAGTGCCTTAAATTTGTACTAATGGCAAACCTAATGCTCCAGTAGTAAAATGTGTAATTTACCTATAATAAGCGCTTTCTAGAGAATAAAAATAGCTTTAAAGAGTGTTTTAAAACATATAAGATAATTTTCATGAATTAAATATTTATTTAAATTCAACACCCCCAACTTCTATTGTTCTTTTCACAATGTGGAAAGATACCAGAAGAGACAACTTACATTTGCTGGCATTGGGGGATAGAGAAGGGAAAGAAGGTAAATGACTGCAGGTTTAAATATATTTCAAGAATTTGTTAGCAATCCCAGGGCTTTTCTAGACTTTGCAATCAAAAGGCTCTCTGGAAGGAATGGGGACTGTGACGGTCCCCACTCTCTTATTCACAATGCTGCCCTGTCGATATCCACAATTATTTCTTCTAGGAACCTCAACTATTCCCCCTCCTCTTCCTCTGCTCTATTATAAAATAGACTGATCTAAAAAGTAACAGCAAATCATCAGTGAATGGTGTCTTCTGAAGACATTTCACTGTGTCTAATCTCAGCAGAAGGCATGAGTCCCAGTCCTCCAGGCACAGGGCATTTGGGGGCATGGACTTTGTGAGCAAGAGGGCCACCACCCTGGCTCTGAGCAGGAGATGACACGTCATGTCTGAGCAGGAGATGCCAGAGCCATGGACACCCTGCCTGCCTTATCAGAACAAGGGTGTCAGGTGCTATGAGCCGCTGAGATCTCTCCTGGACACTTTCAGAGGTGGCCCTTAAGTCTAGGAAGGGAACCCAGCAGCGAATCCGTTTCTCTAAACATAAAGGTCACAGTCATCTCTAACTAGACCAATGACATGGATCTAGGAGGAAGTCTCTATCCCTTTTGGGGTAAAGGTCCAGAGAATTTCAGGCAGTATTTTCCCACTTCTTGGAGTCAGTCCCGGGTTAGACTCAGACTCATTGAGCTACTGCTTTTTGGACATCGCATCGCAGGCCAGGCTGGGATGGGGCACTTCTGGGCAGCAGGATGTCACAGCTGATTTAGCTTACCTGGAAGCCCAGTGATCAGGTGTGACAGGCAGTACCTGAAACTTAGAGGGGTTGTGATGGGACCCGCAGCAGGCAGGCCTACCTAGAAACTCAGGATCCTGGGCTACGGGTGAGAGCAAACCCTGTGGGAGGGCCGGGCAATGAAAGCCTGCAGAGGTGAGGTCTGCAGGTGCCGGGTGGGACTCAGGCTGTGTTTAGAAATGCACCTGGAAATGATTACGTGCATCTGGCAGGCAAAGGGGCCGTAGAGAAAGCACGGGCATTCATTAGCGGGAGTTAAAGAGGGGGAATGTGGACTTTCCTCTCAAGCCTGGGGATGTGGAGAGCTGCCTTTCTGGGTGGGGATGCACAGAGGATGTGCATGTCTATTTCCAACCGATACAGGTTTGAAAGGCACATGGGAGACTGAGCGTGGTGGCTCACATCTGTAATCCCAGCACTTTGGGAGGCCGAGGCAGACAGATCACGAGGTCAGGAGATCCAGACCATCCTGGCTAACATGGCGAAACCCCGTCTCTACTAAAAATACAAAAAATTAGCTGGGTGTGGTGGTGGGCACCTGTAGTCCCAGCTGCTCGGGAGGCTGAG
>NW_012105142.1:3350479-3380479 GCF_000951045.1 Mandrillus leucophaeus
AAAAAAAAAAAAAAAAAAAAAAAGGGAATACAGGAGCAGTAGTACTCAAACTGTATTGTGCATGTATTGTGCATTAGAACCACCAGGGGAGTGTGCTAAGACACTAGTTCTGGCCCTAAGGCATAGTGGTTCTGATTCCCTGGGTCTGGGGTGGGGGCAGAAGTTGAAGTTGGCCTTCTAAGTGTCCCTGATGATTCTGATGCAGACAGTGTAAAGACAACCCCTTGAAAAACAAACCTGGAATTGCCTTGGGGTCTTGACAAAGTGCTGATACCTGGTCCCTCCTCCCCACATTCTGAGTTAATTGGCCAAAGATGCAAACTTGGTTTTAGGATCTTTCGGGACTTTCCCAGGTGACCCTCTGTGGATCCTGAGTGGGGAACCATTGTAGGCAGCCTTCCTTGGAAGTGCCTTTGAAGTGGGAACCATGAATGGTTCAGCAGGGAGGACAGTCTAGACCTCAGGAGGTATTTGAGAATCTGGACTAGGGACTGGACACCCATGCTACCCTGAACTCCACTGGACACAGGATCCCAGTCTTGGGACTTTTTCTTCCTCAACCTGTAATAAGACATGTTGAAGCACGTGTTCTATGGGGTCTTATCCCAATCCTAAGCTCACTTAGGAGCTAAACTAAGTGTCCCGAATAGAGCCAGTAATACTTGCAAACATACGTGTCACCCACTGACTCAGAAACCTTCAGTTTGATTCACACACATTTTTTGATGGAATGAACCAATGGATGAATGAATAAACACCTGCAACCTCCCTTCTTGGCCCTGGAAACTGAGTAAAAACCAAAGAGCCAGGTCCCCTGCTCTCATGTCTTTTGGAGGAGACATATCATATAGTAGGCTAGCAGAGTTCACACACATGCACTCACTCTCACACTCACACACAGCATGTGGGTGTGCAGGAGGACAGCACCCCTTCAGTCCACCCACTGTCTTTAGAGTTCAAAATAGGCCTTGGCCCTCACAGCTCCAGAGAATAAAAGCCAGAGCTGAGAAACAAGAAAGGCTAATTCCTAGCACTGGAGTCTCCACGGGCCCAGGCCTGGTGAATTAGGGGCTGCTTCATGAGCTTTCAAGGGTTTTCTGAGTGCACGTGCTATGCAAGGTTCTAGAAAGCTCTCCACCCACGCTTCCTCTGCCTTCTGCACTGGGATGAAAGGGCTGCCCTGCTCTTTCTGTCCATTTCTCTATGCAGTTCCACCTCCTGCCGGGTCGCTAAAGGGCTTGGTTTGGGTGGCTTCTTCCGATCATTCCAATTCCTCAGCTAAGTGCTCCGCACGTTGTTCCAGGGCATAAACCCTTCCCCTTTGGATTTATGTTCACAACGAAACAAGCTCAATTTTAATTTCCTTGTAATCGCTAAATGATTGGAAGAACCACTCCTGCCCTCTGTCTCAAAGCCCTCTCTCCCCTGTCTGGGCTTCCTATCCAACGAGGGGCACAGGGAAATGCTTTGAAGATGAAAGTGAGCCCCGGCCAGGGTGTGTTTCTAGCCAGGTACATCCAGGGGCTGAGCTGGGAACCTCCTTAGAACCCCAGCAGCCCCAGGGCCTTGTGCTCCACTGGAAACATCCCAGCTGTTTCCCCGGCATTCTTTCCCCAAAGGGCCCATTTCAGAGTGCTCAGAAGGCAAACTTCTCACAATGTTGGCCTAGATGGGGTGGGGCGGCAACCTGGCGGAGAGGCCTAACAGCATACTTCACAGCCTCCAGGGCACGGTCTATGTCCGCTCTTTCATTTGGCTGGCACAGGCAGATGCTGAGTCTACCTCAGCTGAGAACGGCTTCCCAGCCAAGGTCTCTGCATCTGGATGCACTCTTCTGCCCAAGCTCTCTGGGCTAACTCTAGCAAATCCCAGGCCTCCAGGCATGGCCAGATCCATGCCAAAGGAGCCAGGCGTTGGACCTGCCTAGCCCTGCCCAACCAAGGCTGGACTCTGCCTGAGACTCAGGCCTGCATTGCCTGGGCGGCCCCAAGGTAGAAGCAGCCCCAGACCCTGCCAGCAGCTCTGTCTAGTTGATTGATTGGCCACTTAGGCCATAAATGAGTCCCATCTACTGAGGGGATGATTCAGGTTATCTCCCAAGGTTTCCAGGGGGTCCTGAGCCCTCTGGTGACCTCTATGATGTTTGTGGTTCATTGCTTTGTGTTTATCTGTTATAGGTGCCACACACTCGCATGCAGGCAGAACCAGGCAGATTAGACGAGTATGCAAAACAGCCATTCTCTCCTGGAGCACATTGTCACTCAACTCTAACCAACTGTGGGCACTACAACCTTTGATTTTCCAAGAAAAGTCTTGGCCGGGCATGGCGGCTCAGGCTTGTAACACAGGGATACCTCATCTCCACAAAAAATTTAAAAGTTAAGCAGGTGTGGTGGCACACAACTGTGGTCTAAGCTACTCGGGAGGCTGAGGCAGGAGGATCGCTTGAGTCCAGGAGTTGAAGGCTGCAGTGAACTATGATCGCACCACTGCACAACTGCCTGGGTGACAGAGTGAGACCCTGTCTCTAAAATAAAGAAAAGAATAAAAGAAAAGTATCATATCTATGAGATATCTGTGTGCAGTATCTTAATTTTTAAATATTGGTACCTATCTCAAAACTTTTCAAACACTGAAGGGTCACAGAGCTCTGTTTTACAGATGGGATCTGGAGCAGGCAGTTATTGTGAAATGTGCAGAAGAGAGCCCTTTGCCCACTAAAGGAAGCAGCCACACACACTGGTAGCCTTCTGCAGGGAAACCTCTCACTATATTTTAAAGAAGTAAGATGTGGGCCCAAACAATGCATTTCTAGAAAGAAGAGTTTTGCTAGAAAAGGCATAATGAAATTAAAAAGCCGCAGTTCATCATTCCAACGGATTAATGAAATTATTGGAACTGCCATACAGTAAGCCAACTTCCCACTGACGTATGGCATAAGACATATATTCAGCTTTAAAATATCATTGATAACCTCTCCCAAGTCACTGTATCATCCATTTTTAGAAATATACGACCAGGTGGTTTAATTAGTTCACGGTACCTATTTTTACATGGTCATGTCTTTTATAATTCTGAGCCTCTACTTTGCTCTTGATATGTAAAAGGAACCCTCACTGTTGCAGTGAGTTATTCTAGAGCTATTTAGAGCAAGTTCCCACCAGCACCTCTCCAAAAATAACAGGTGGATTCATATTATTCTCTTTGGAAACCATTTTAAGGTTTAAGACGTGATTCATGCTTCTAATTTTTTTTTTTTGTTTTTATTTTTTTGCTAAATCTCCAAAAGTGTTTCACTTTTAAGTTGAGCCACTGAGTATTTTCCTGTATTTGCATCCTCAATTTGATATTTATTTAGTCCTTCTCCATGTCTTTACTTAGTTAACACCAGGAGAGATAAATATGGTGGTGTCTTTGCAGCAAAGCTTCAGTACATTAATATAAATTGTACACTAATTCCCCCAAAGCATATATATGTTGTAAACCTGAAGACTTTTCACACAGCTGCTTATTGCTAAACAGTGCCTTGTCCAGAAGGGGACAATCTGTGTCTCTAATTGCTGTCACTGAAGCCCAGATTCATTATGTGACTTTCCCATTAAAATGTGAGCATTAATTTGTATAATGAAATATCACCCACTGCAGTGTTCATTAGCCATGCCCTACTGTATACAGCACATTGTTAGCTACCTAGAAACTGTAGTTAATTTCACTAATGGATATTTCCCTACTTAGTGTTTGGTAGGAAATTTATACTGTAACATTACCTCTTCAACTTTTAAGGAAATTTAAATTCAATCAATTATTTTCAACAAAAGTTTAGGATGTCATTAAGGCAGGAAAAGCAAGGATCGGGAACCGAGGAGGAATAAACCGGGCTTTTAGTTCATCTTGGAAATAGAAAAATGATGGAATTTTAATTCAAAACAAAAAGAAAGACTTATCTTCTTTTGGAGATTTTTTTTTTTTTAATTTTTTCATCATTACTCAGGTGGCTGCTCCCCCACTAATGGCAACAACATGTGCTCTCCTTTTGGAAAAGGAAATGAGAAGAATACCCATTTTAACCGATTCCTTTTTGAAAATGTGTGCAAGGTGCTTTTATATTTACTCAGTGTGTGAAAACAGCCTGGTTACCTTACATAGAAGCATCAAAGGTAAGAGACGTAGACACCAGCCATAAGGCACCTGGACGGGGCCGGCTGAAAGTTCCATTTCTACCCATGTTTATGTATCAGCCGCTGCTCGGGAAGCACTTTGAAGATGAAAGGTGGTTTCCACCGTAGCATGAGAAGTTTATCAACTCTGTCATGCTGGAAGTGATTCCACTCCCACCCACACCCACCCCGTTTCCATCCCAGGAGGTCAGAGCGCCTCCACATGCCACAGTGACCAAGCCTCACCACTCCCCTAACCTTGCTGTGCTAGTGGGGAAACCCAAGCACGTGGGGCCAAGGAAGCCTGGCCTGGGGCCAGTCGGAGGAGGGGGGGTCAAGGAGGAGCCGGGGTGCACAGTACTTCCCTTTTAAATTCCCTGGAGGCTGCGCCAACACCACTTGTGAGTACAAGTCACTTCTTTCCTTCCTGTTGGGTATGGTGTGGACACACACTGTCAAAGAAATGTTGCATTAATTCCCTAAAACAAGCCAGAAATTCACTCAGAAAAGTAAAAAGTAGCAATACAGTGCAGCGGTGAGGAGAATGAGGTTCTGAATTAGGCAGATCTGATTAGAGCTTTTAATCCAATGCTGGGCAACTCCGGAGGGGGATAACTTCACGTCTCTGCCTCTGAGGCTCAGCGCCCTCCCCTGCAGCGGGGCAGGGGATGGAGCCTTGGTAGCTGAGGTGCTGTAGGGATGAAGGAGCGAGTTAATGCGCAGTGTCTAGCACAGTGCCTGCCTGTGGGCGTGGACAGAACGTGGGAACTACCATCACTGTTACTGTGCCGTTACTCCATCCCTGCGGGCTGAGTTCTGTGTTCAGCCAGTTGCTGTCATGCTTTGTAGTCACAAGGCAAGATAATGCCCAGGTCTCCCTCCCTACACCCGACTGGGCGTGCAGTCCTTTGGGGGCTGCAAAGGAGAACTCCCTCCCTTCCACAACCCTCTTTGGTCCTATAGGAAAGGGACAAGAATACAGGTGACGGCCCAGCCAGCATCCAGGGGCTGTGCCGTGAAGACAGCAGCCAGGAGTTGGGGGGTGCCGGGCCTGCCCTTCAGCCCAGTGCTGAGCCCCTCGTGACCGCAGCCTGAGACCCCTGGGAAACCACCACTGACTTCCCTGTGCGGATCCATTCCGACAAAGAGGTTCCCGACTCAGGGCTGGAACATGCGGCACATCAAAACCAGATTAATAAACCACTCGCAGAACTCGAGAGGGGGAAGAAACTAATGAGATTTATTTTTAATTAGTCCCTGAACTTTCATGCCTCCAAGTTTTCACGAGTGAAGTTGCTTATTACATTTCTCTAAAATGGTCATTCCTTGAGACAACAACCCCATCCTGAAAAACCCACACATGGGAGAGCCGCCCTAGGGAACCCAGCCAGGAGTCCCACAGCCATGCAGGAGGTGCTCACCCATCAGGGGGCCAAGCCTCCCCCAGCCTTTCAGGGATCTGTCAGCATCCGCCTGCTTCCTGTGCACACAAAACAGATACATCAGACCCTCCAGAGTACCCCCAGGCACCTGGCTTTCCAAGGTAGGGTGCAGGGAGGGGACGTGGAGGGAAAGAATGGCATGTGCGCATGGAGACCAATCCTGAAATGATTTGCCAACCTCTCAGGAGACTCTGGGGACATGCGCCCTCCCCGTTGCATGTTACAACTAAATGTTTGCTGATGTATCTCTGTGATGGTTAATTTTTGTGTCAATTTGACTGGGCGGCAGGGTGCCCAGATATTTGGTTAAGGATTCTTCTGGGTGTGTCCGTGGGGGCGTTTCTGGATGAGATGAACGTTTGAGTGGGTGGGTTGAGTAAACAAGGTGGCCCTCCCCAATGTGGGTGCACCTTGTCCAGTCCGTTGAAGGCGTGAATAGAACAAAAGGCTGAGCGAGGGGGAGTGCGCTTGCTCTGCCTGGCTGTCTTTCAGCTAGGACATGGGTCTCCTGCATTCCGGCTCAGGCTCAGACTGGAATTTACACCATCAGCTCTTCTGGGTCTCCAGCTCACCAATTACAGATTTTGGATCTTAGGACTTCTCAGCTTCCATAATCACTTGAGCCAATTTCTTATAAATCTCTTGTGTGTTTCTGTGTGTCTCTCTGTGTGTAGCATATCTCCTTCTTTTCTTTCTTTTTTTTTCTTTTCTTTCTTTTCTTTTCTTTCCTTTTATAGAGATGAGGTCTCACTACATGGCCCAGGCTGGTCCTAAACTCCTGGGCTCAAACAATCCTCCCACCCCGGCCTCCCAAAGTACTGGGATTACAGGTATGAGCCACTGTGCCTGGCCATACATACATTTCCTATCGGTGCTGTTTCTCTGGAGAACCCTGACTGATGCAATCTCCTTTCTGAGCCTGCAATAACTGGCTCTGAATTCGAATCACAGACACTGCTGTAGAAGAAAAATTGCCCATACCCAGTGATTGGACCCTAGTCTGCCCAGGGTAATGTTTCCATGAGGAGAGAAGTTCAGCCCTCTCTGGGTCAAGCAGCCATCAACGTCTACACTGCCTGGAGCCAGAGTGAGGCAGCCTCCAGGATCTGATGGCCTTGGGGATTCCCGAGGTCCTGCAGGAGCCTCTCCTTGGTCCCCTGTGGACCTGGCTGAAGCTTAGGGTGCACCAGAAACATCCTAGTGACTCATAGGCTCTCCCGGGCTCCCAGATGTTCAGAGCAACCTGACTGGTGCATCTAGTCAGCACCTCTCCAATAAACAGGTGTAAGGAGAAGAGAAACAGTAATTGAGTTAATGCAGTGGGGAGAAAAAGGAGAGAGGTTTTATCCATTGATGTTACATGATTGAGACTTCCAATAAAGATGCAGTCGGACAGAAAAAATACAGAGAAGGTGCCACCTCATATCCCAATTAAAAATATATTTATTACACGTTGAGTTTTAAAATGTGCTCCTACAGGTCCATTGTTTAAAAACTTCAAAAAGATGGCATTTTGGAGCACATGTATTTTTGTTTCATAATGAGACTGCTGTCCTCTGGCCGTGTCATTTAGAAATACAGAAACTGTATGGTATTTGGAGCAAGGAGAGACACCGGGGCCAAAAGAGAAGGCAGTCAGGGCCTCTCACCAACTTGAGTCCCACATGAAATCACTTATTAACAAATACGTTGATTTTGATTTTTAATTACTTGTGTAATCTACACTTTTACATTGTCATAATAGATGTTTATTTGGGTGATTTATAACATATAACACTTTCTGTTCTATTCAAATGCACAAGTGTAAGCATTTTCCAGCTTCTTTGTTCTTAGATAAAAAGGAAATTGATCTTTATCTGGTTACCATTCTGCCTGTTACACAAGGCAAATGCTGCTTCCGAGGGGTGGTGGAGGTGGTGTGATGTTTCCATGGCTTCTTTCATTTTCTCTCTGATTCTAGGAAGTTTCCAGAATGCCTCTGCCCATGGCCCTATCTTGTCTCTCTCAATGTCTCTAAAGACTATGCCGAGGTTTGTGAAGCAGTTCAGAAACTTTAGTCTTTCTCAAGCTTGAAAACTGCGAAGAGCAGTAACCATTTGCTTTCTCCCAGATTTCCCCAGAACTTCCGTCAGCCTTGGCCCTAAGTTGCCTGGAAATATTCTGTGGAGTGTCTACTCTTACGTCCAGGGAAGCTGTCGGGGCTTGGGGCGACACGGTTAGCGAAGCCCCTTGTTGAGAGGCACCGCCATTCCTCACTGACTCTTACACTCTGCAAGGCCGACCTCACCCATGGAGAGCCACCACCTGGCTGGAAAACGTGGTCCAGTGTTCTGTATCGACATGAAATACACAAGACAAGCCTGGCCTGGTTTCCACACTCCTGCAGACAGCTTAAGGGTGAGTGCCCTATGGACCACCGCCCGTATCCTGGCAGTCTGCAGGTCCCCGCCCCACCCAACCACCACCACAACCCTGGCTCCAATCTGGGGAGGAAAATGGACATTAGCATCATCTGAGAAAACCACATGTCTGGGCTGACTGCCTTCGAGCCTGGTCACTTTCACCAGTTGACGCAGGAATGCCTGGGTCAGCAAATATTTTCTGAGTGCCTACATGGGTCAGGCTCTGTTCTAGGCTGGGGATGCAGCTGGACAAACAGACACAGCCTTTGCTCTCAAGGAGTTCACATTCTAGTGCATGGAGAGAAACAACAACGAAATACAAAGACATGGTGTGTCAGATGCTGTGAGCACTATGGAGAGGTGACACAGGGAAGGAAAGGGGTCTAGAAAGTCCTGGTGGGGTGGGGGTGCACCGCCACGTGGGTGGGCCTCATAGAGAAGAGGGCATCAGAGCCAGACCCTGAAGGGGAAGCAGCAAGCCATGAAAGTATCTGGCAGAGAAGTTCAAAGGGCAAAGACCCTGAGATCAGAATGCAAGGCCCCCTCCCTAAACTCCCGGGAAGAAGATCTTCCACTTTGTCTATGCCCAAGAAACCAGCGCTTGCAGCCTGACTGCCAGGCCGTAGTTTCTGATGGGTTCCTGTGTTCCCTGGGGAAGGGACCACTTTCCCTACAGCCCTTGACTCCTCCGTGCCACCTTGAACAATGCAGGGAAGACAGGAGGAGTCACTCACTTATTTGAGCATTTCTTCTGTCATTCAATCTTTCAAATAAATTCATCTGCCCCAATTGGGTGTAAGGTGCCCTTGCAGACCCTGGGGTTATAGAAATGAGAGCAATTCAAAAGATGGACAATATTGCCACCTGTGCAAATCTTAGACACTGCTTGGTGGGAGACAAATAAGTGATGAACCCCAACAGGGTTATTTCCGAAACTGTTAAGTTTATAAAGAAGATAATGCTGTTTTAGGTGGGGTAGTCAGGGTCAGCCTCTCTGATTAGATCCCAGTGAAGCTAAGTCTCCAGGGATCACCTGGAGGAAGATTCCAGGTGGAGGGAGGGGCAGAAACACAGGTCCTGCAGCTGGAACAGGCATTCTGCATTGGAGGAACGGGAGGAAGGCAGACGCTGTTTCAGAAAGGTGCCAGGGATGAAGAAGGGGGCAGGATGGGGCCAGGGGCAAGGCATGGGCAGGTGGCATGAGGCCATTTGGGAGAGTAGTGGGACCTGGAGGACCGTTTTAAAAGACACCTCTTTGGCCTGAGATGACTCCAAGGTAGGCATGCAGGATGAGCAAGGCCAGTGACTCAGCCCATGGCCGTCTGTGCCCATCTGTCCTCAGGCTTCCCTCAGTGTCAGGGAGATTTGTGGGGACCAGGTGAGGCTCCAGGTGAGGGGTTTCTTGTCTCCCCCAACGCGATGCCCACACGGCCCACATGCACTCAATATTCCTGTGCAACCCACAGCCTTATTGATTCCTTGGGAAATAAACCACAATTATTTTTGAAAATAGATGGCATATTTGTCTAGCCTCTGAAGCAGCTCATACTCCAATAGATAAAGTGTCAGGAGGAAAATCAAAGAAAATGGAAGTGTCCATATCTCCGATAGATTTTTTGTTTTTATATTGGCAATGTGCAAGCAACAAGCAGAAAAGCTAAAAAGGACGATGACTGAGGGACACAGAGAACTCCCTGTTGCCAGCCAGTCCTCGGCCGGTATGATGCCGAGACATGAGAAACCGCCAAAGGGGTGCAGCAGCCACTTGCCCCCCTTTGCCTAAGAGCATCTCAATTTCTCCTTTGAGGAGACACAGGGAAGAGTCACTTTTCCTCCACGCCACATGGAGTGATGGAGATTGACTCCAGCTGCCCTGTCCCAGGTCTGGGCAAGCAACGCAGGCCGGCCTAAGCCTATTCTACCTGGCTGCTTGGGGAAGTGGCTTCACTCCCTTCTACACTTAGGAAGGTTTGAGCTGAGACCCCATCACTGACACCTGGGAGACTGGTTCATACAGGGGCGTGGGGAGGAACCCCTTGAATACAGCAGAAGGAAACCATTAGCAAAATGCCCTAGAGGCTCAGACGTGACCCAGTTATCCCAGGCTGGGACCACCCGAGTCTACATTTACGAGTCCCTGCGTCATTTGCGAGATGAATGTTAGTTAAGGGATGAATCAGGAAATGAGGGCTGCTTATGATCCACACAGTGGCGGCTAGACAAGCCCAGGGAGAACCTTCCAGACTTAGTGACCCACACAGTTGTGGACCTGGGCCAGAAAGCAGGCAGGACGGGGGCCTCCTCCTCCTCCTCTGGGCTGTGCCCCTGGATGCACTCAGACTTCTCACCTGTGTGTATCCTCAGGTGCACCTTAAGGTGATGGGATGTCCGGAAAGTTTTCCCACAGTACGGGCAGTCCTTCATGGCCGAGCCCAGGCTTCTGTCGCGAAGCAGCGCCGGTTGCTGGACGCCGGCGGATCTCCCAGCCTCCTCGCCAATGTCTGCAGCGAAGGAGAAACGTTCTCACATCACTTCAGCACATGTCAGGAGTTGTTCGCACCAAAACTGCTAACACCACACAAAGTTAAACATGTCAATACTACACCTGTCTATTTCATTCTTTAAATCTGACAGAATGCTGACAATTCATGTATTTTCTTGTTATTCTCTTAAATTATTTCATCTTTCCTATCATCATTTTAAGCAGCATATGGTACCTTTATATTGAACTGAATTAAACAAGAAAAGAAACAGCTGTGTCAGCAGCTGGTTTGATTTCTTCTTTTGCTTAGTTCCTATTAAATATTTTTTTTCAAAAGTTTAAAAATGTTGGTGTTTGTTGAATCTGATTAATTTATAATATGGACTCACTGTAGAGTTCACTATGAGACTGAAATCATATTTGCATTATAGCAAGCAACAAATTAAAAAAAATGTGTGTCAGCTGAGTCCCTAAGACATGCAGACATATGGCTATTTTGGGACAGGAAAGAAAATTATCCAAAACTGATCATTTCTTCCTTGTAGAGTCTTGTATCCATCACTGGCTGGTGTAATCTCATGAAAGGGAGAAGAAAAAGTATGGAAATGTGATTCCACAATTAGCCCATGATAAACATATAGTGACATATTCAAAGTCATATGCAGAGACTCAGCTGCAAAACTCCCATAAACTTACAGCACTGCAGACACATCTTTTTGCAGTGACTTGAGAACTTCCTCTGTCAAGTATCGATACAAATTTTCCTTCCTGCTGTTATTTGTTATGTAACCCAAACCATTAGAAAACGGAATAAAATTTACATATGGCTGCCTTCTGCAAAGAAATTGTGGGACATAATAGTAAATAAAACTGGCAAAATGTCTAGTGGTTGGAGGATATGTTATTGCAACCCCCAAGGCCTGACATCACACTACCAAAGAGATGACAATTGGGAACTCAAGGAGGAGAAGCAAGAGAACCTTCTCTGGGCTCACTTTTCTTCCACAGTCGTGGACCTCCCTACAGAGCAGGAGTCTGAAGGCCTGGCCCAGAATCTAAGCTCCTGAGGATAGTGGGGTCCTCACCGTAGCTTCCAGCCCACCCTCTAGGCCTCACGGTAAATCCCACGAGGAGAACAAGGGAACATTCTGGGGTAATGAGATCTGCGAGTTCTGCAGAGATTAATAAATAAGATCTGTGCCTTCCAAGCAATGGAAAATGCAAACTCTTTTTACGTCTCAACGTCTGTTCCTGGTGTTCTCTGCTAACAGCCAAAAAAGGGACAGACTTGTAGACCATGAGAAAGATGAAGGCCAACACATTCAATTCTTTTTATGTTTTTTTTGAGACAGCATCTCATTTTGTCACCCAGGCTGGAGTGCAGTGGCACAATCATAGCTCACTGCAACCTCAAACTCCTGGGCACAAGTGATCCTCCTGCTTCAGCTTCCCAAGTAGCTGGGATTACAGGTGCAGGCCACCATGCCTCGTTAAGTTTCTATTTTTTGTACAGACAGGGTCTTGCTTTGTTGCCCAGGCTGGTCTTGAACTCCTGGCCTCAAGCAATCTTTCCATCTCAGCCTCCCAAAGAGCTAGGATTATAGGCATGAGCCACTACACCAGGTCTCACACATTTAATTCTTATTTGAGTATTGACTCTAAGCAACTGTGGAAACCCTTGGCTTGGAGCATTCTCTCTGCAGTTGGATTGTGTACGACCATATCATCACCTGGGCAAAGTTATTTATATTTGAAATCTCACTTCAATCTTATTCTCCCCAACTCTTCTAACCATCACTGGAGAGCTATTCAAAGGGTATAATTACCTAGCTTTTTTTCTTATAATTTTGCACAAGTAGGAAGTTAGGCTCATCCACATCTAGAACTCAAAGTCACTCCACCAAGCCCTAGATTGTGGTTGCCCAAATAAATGTGGAAAGGCCCCCAAAGACGGCTGATTGATCAGGGCAAACAGGCACAAGAGAGTGTTGCAAAGTCACCATCAGACAAATGCTCTACATACAGTCACAGTGGCTCTATGTCCTGCAGGTTGAGTCTACCAGGAGCAGCTGCCAGAGGGAGTGATGACCAGATGTCATTTCCAGCCAACCACACCCTAGCTTTAGACAGCGGGAAGGCCATCTCCTTCTACCCCTCTCCCACTCCCACACACCCCAACCCTGAGCATGCTGCATTTGCCCTCCCGGCCTCCCTCAGCTTCCCTTTTGCTGGGATCATGAAGGTCAGTTTCAAACAATGATGAGCCTGATTAAAATTCTGCCCAAGTGCTCCTGGCAACATAGTCGAGATAGCCAATTTAAGTTAGGAGGCCAATCACTGTTGATTGGAATTATAAGCAGGACTTAGGTGTCCTGGATGTTGGCTTCAGGATGCAGGTAGGCAGGGGCAGGTTTCAGAAGTGTAATTCTTGGGCCGGGCACAGTGGCTCATGTCTGTAATTCCAACACTTTGGGAGGCTGAGACAGGTGGATCATTTGAGATCAGGAGTTCAAGACTAGCCTGGCCAACAGGGTGAAACCCCGTCCCTACTAAATAGACAAAAGCTAGTCAGGTGGTCGTCGTACGTGTCTGTAATCCCAGCTACTCGGGAGGCTGAAGCAGGAGAATCGCTTGAGCCTGGGAGCTTGGGAGGTTGTGATGGGCTGAGATTGCACCACTATACTCCAGCCTGGGCAACAAACAAACAAAAAATGTGTAATTCCTGCAGAGTCGCCTGTGGCATGATCTGGACCTTCCCTAAAGCTTCTTCCAGAGGAGTCCGCCAGAGAGCAGTAGCAAGGAACCGCTATGGAATAAAGCTGCAGGAGAATGTCCTCATGTTCTCACTTACAAGGGGGAACTAAGCACTGGGTACCCATGGACACAAAGGTGGGGACAATAGACACTGGAGGCCAGGTGTGGTGGTACACACCTGTAATCCCAGCACTTTGGGACGCTGAGGTGGGCAGATCACTTGAGATCAGGAGTTCCAGACCAGCCTGGGCAACATGGCAAAACCATGGCAAAACTAAAAATACAAAAATTAGCTGGGTGTGGTGGTGCATGCCTGTAGTCCCAGCTATTGGGGAGGCTGAGGCACAAGAATCACTTGAACCTGGGAGGTCAAGGCTGCAGTGAGCCGGGATCACGCCACTGCATTCCAGCCTGGGTGACACAGCAAGATCCTATCTCAAAAAATATATATGGACACTGGGGATTCCAAAGGCAGGGGAGGTAGGGAGGGGGGCAAGGTTGAAAAATTGCCTATTGACCACTGTGCTTACTACTTGCACAGCGAGATCATTAGAAGCTCAAACCTCAGCATCACGCAATATACTCGTGCCACACACCTGCACATGTACCCCCTGAATCTTCCAAAAAAAAAAAAAATCACAAAAAAAAAGACACTGCAGGGGAAATGAGGGAGGGCATATTTCTCCTGGAGCTTTTGGGAAGGACTTGCCCAGGCCACATTACAGATAAAAATAGCAATACGGCCGCTCTGCACTGTGAACATTTTGCAGAACATGAGGATGAGCCCTGCCTCATTATACATCACTCTAAGTGACGGCCTGTATCTGTTTTCCTTTTATCTTTCTATCTTGGATATGTGTGGCCCAATAAAAAGAATAAATTTGTAAGATAAACAGTTTTCTTTGCAGATTTAAGAGTCTAATTTTTACTTCACAAAGAAAAGGGTTTTTTTTTTTTTTTTTTTTTTTTTTTCGTTTTTTTTTTTTTTTGAGACTGAGTTTTGGAGGGCCAGAAGGCCTATGGCGTTTACGCTTAGACTAATCCTTCTGGAAAATCATGCTGAGAGGAGATGAAGGGCAATTGTGGGTGGTCCCAGGAAGTGTCCAGAGAGGCTGAAAGCCAAGCACAGTGAAGGCTGGGGGGCGAGTGCTGGTGGGACACCCGCAGGGCACTGTGTGTGAGCTGCAGCCTGTGCCAGGATGGGTGCTAGTGAGGATGTGTGTGCTGAACTCGGCCCAGCCCCAGCAAGAGCCCAAGAGTGTCGTTCAGAGGGGAAGGTGCGGCTGCTCTCGAATTCCTTCTCTACCCCGAGTATAAAAGCACTGGCATCTGCCCCTCTGCAAACTGCAGGACGGAGTCCCATCGCTTTGCCTGGCACCCCATACCGTCAGGTGGAGAAAGCAGTCACTGGTTTATGTTGCAGACAGACCAGCCCTTCCCCAGACACTCCAGGAAGCAGGCAGTAGAAAGACAGAGGTATTGGCTGGGCATGGTGGCTCACATCTGTAATCCCAGCAATTCTGGAGGCCAAGGCCAGTGGATCATCTGAGGTCAGGAGTTTGAGACCAGACTGGCCAACATGGTAAAACGCCGTTTCTACTACAAATACAAAAATTAGCCAGGCGTGGTGGTGCGCGCCTGTAATCCCAGGTACTCAGGAGGCTGAGGCAGAAGAATCGCTTGAACCTGGGAGGCAGAGGATGAAGTGAGCCGAGATCATACTGCTGCACTCCAGCCTGGGGGACAAGAGCAAAACTCCATCTCAAAAACAAAAACAAAAACAAAAACAAAAAACAAAAAAGAGAGAGAGGTATTACAAATATTGCATCTGTGATCCTTTGTTAAACCTTTCATGCATTGGTTTGAGATTTATTTTTTTTTTAATTTTCTTTTCCTTCCCTCCTATCCGACACTTTCTCTAATGTGCTGGGTAGACTGAAGGCAGACATGTGGACAGAGGTCAGCCTCAACTCTGCCATCTGTTCCTCCCTGCTCATCTGTGAAAGGACAGACCCCTGCCAGCTCCTAGAGACTGAGATGTCCCTAGAGGGGACCTTTGGCTGCAGGCGGGGAGGCCCTCTCTTTCCTAACGCACCCTCAGCGTGGGTGTGCTCTGGGCTCCCACATGATGGAGAAACAGCTGAGAAACAGCTCCTGTGACCCCTGTTTATTTTCTTGACCCCACTGAAAAATATGGGATTATTTCTTCAGAAGTGGGTGCCTTGCAGGGGTACAACAAATAATATTCCAGACAGACACAGGCCATATTTGCAACCCTCCTAGACTGTAGCCAAGAGCAAATGCGTTGAAATAGGCATCAAAAGCTCTGCCAGCTTTCTCCTCTGCCCATGCCTACAAGCTGAAAGTGACTTGCTAAAGAAAAAGGAAGTGGATCCAAGTTTTTTAAAGGTATGTTACCAGGAACAAGGAGACATCACGCAACAGACCTTCCTAATTTTGTCTTCTCAAGGTCAGCAATGTTGTCTACATGCCCATTTGCTTGTTCTTATCCTCCGAGTCTACGGCAAGGTTGGCCTCGATCAAGGTGACATGAAGATGCATGCTTTCCCTAAGTATTCAGAGGAGGGGGTGTGGGCTGAAGGAGTTGGGGAGATCAAAATGGCCAGGGATCATTTTTGAATCCTCATCATCCACTGGACCACAAAGTGGCAGTACCAGTTAGACAAAGAAACAGATGCTTAGAAAGACAAACAACTTCTCAAAAGTTAAAGCCCCAATACTTAGAAAACACTGTCACCAGCTGCCTGAAACTGCCCCTGAGGTTGGCTATCTTGCTGTATACAAACATGATTTGAATGGATGGGTGCCTCAACACACATTTAACCTTATTTATGTATAATATCTTTGGGATATTAAAACTTTTTTATAAAATGATTTTGTACTTGAAGGGCAGATATCCCCCTAGATTCTCTCTAAACACTGAACTTCTTTGTATAATAAAACAGCCTTGTTTTCCAAAAATGCTGACTCAGGCGTTAGGAGGCAGAATCTTTTCCTCCCAGGTCCCTAATATCCAACTGTTCCAAGCAAGTCCCTTCACCCCTCCCCTTGCCCTTGGTTCCCAACTGACCCTCAAGGACTAGACCTCTGGGTCCCGCCATGCTGAAAGAGTTCCAAGCCTATCCCAGGCTGTCTCTGCCCACTGCCTTTTTTTTTTTTTTTTTTTTTTGACCTCTCATTCTCCCCGCTGACCTCACCCTACAGCCAAAGAAGATACGACGTTGGGTCTTAAAGAGGCAAGAAGAAATGACTGTAAAAAGGACAGCAAATGGTTGCTAACTAGTCCCTGGACCCCTACGTATCCCAACTTCTCTTACACTAAGCTGACGACGGGTGGTCAGGTTTGGCCAACAGATGAAGGAAGTGAAGAGAGAGTGTGCCTGCACCTCCTCTGCCCCTCCTTCTGGGCCACAGTGACCTTGCAATGGAAGGATTGAGGCAACAGAATCACAAAATAGAGGGCACCTGGGTCACTGAGTCACCAGATGAATGACAGCTGACCCACATCACACTTTGTATGAATGAGAAATAAATCTTGGTTATATTAAGCCATGGAGATTTTGGGGGTAGCCATTATGAGAAAAGGTCAGAAATTGACTAAGAAGAGTCAATCCTCTACTGGTGAAGTCTCCCAGGTTTATATCCAGTCTTCCAGGGAGTCCAATTAACTCACAGAATGAGAGGGAGAAGCCAGAGATAGAGACCAAAAGAGGCAGAGTGAGAGGACAAAGAGAAAGGAAAAAGTGGCTTCTTCTTATATTGCACATGGATTCTTGGTTCTCACTTCATCCCAACTCACTGGCAGTCTTACCCTTCAGATGCCCAGAAGTACATTTTAGAAAGACTTCCATTAAAAAAAAAATTATAACGATGATGCTGTTGGCAATGATGGTGGTGATGGTGAGGTCTAAGCCATGACTGGAGAGTTACCCCAGCAACCACGCATGGGTAAGGTGACTAACTCTGTGAACAACTTGGCGCTTACTACGTTTATGGCATAAAATGCCATGATATTTTAATTTCTATGGAGCTTCTAGTATAACAGTAAATACATTTTCCCAGATGAGTTGTCAGTTAACTCTGCAAGTGTACCTTGTGCAAAGAACGTCTCAAAATCGCAGTTCTCACTTCATTAATGAAGGAAAAAAAACATTTGTGGAGTCTAAGGGTTGAAGAAGCAGTTCAGTGGGACAACAACAACAAAAAGTCACACCTTTCTTAACATCCTTGCCCACGTGTACCAGGGCTTGAAGATCTTTTCAGGAGCAAGACAATACCAACACCTTGGGGAACGTCCAAAGGAATGTATGGCTACTCATAAAAGCTTACCACTTCCCTTATTTTGAAAACTTCAATAGACTCAAATAAAGCAATCATGGCTGGCCCTTCAATTTTTTTAATTATTTTAAATTAATGGTATGCGTGAAAATTGTAACATTACTGTAAACAATTCTACCTAACTCTTGGAAGACATAACGCATGCCTCGGGTCAGTATCAATCTGGT
Source organism: Mandrillus leucophaeus (assembly GCF_000951045.1). Lineage (NCBI taxonomy): Eukaryota > Metazoa > Chordata > Mammalia > Primates > Cercopithecidae > Mandrillus > Mandrillus leucophaeus. Next base: position 3,368,243 of record NW_012105142.1, read on the forward strand.
GTCTCTGGTTGCATCAGAGTCCTCAACTTTATGATGGCCAAATATAGTCATGTTAAACAGTTAAGTATTCTTATGGATTGGTGAACGTATTTGTTTAAATAAGGAGCTATTTTAGAAAACAATGTCCACTTGTGAGGAGGCAAAAGGCAGCTTGCTCTTGGGTTATTGCGCACGGGGTCGGGATTGGACCTCACTGGTGAGCCCTGGGACACGTGAGACAGAGAGGTGGCATGTTTTCCATGTTGCCATGTCTCACCCTCTACCCAAACTCAAAACTGGGCAGAGCTCCATTTGCTGGTGGCAAGAGAGGATTTCTGGAACTGGGGGAATCAGGTCGTCAAAAGGCTAATTTCTTAAAAAACAAAACAAAACAAAAAAAAACTGGGAGGCTCAGTATGGTGGCTCATACCTGTAATCCTAGCACTTTAGGAGGCTGAGGCAGGCAGATCACAAGGTCAGGAGTTCGAGACCAGCCTGGCCAATATGGTGAAACCCCGTCTCTACTAAAAATACAAAAATTAGCTGGGTGTGGTGGCGGGCGCCTATAGTCCCAGCTACTCTGGAGGCTGAGGTAGGAGAATAGCTTGAACCCAGGAGGCAGAGTTTGCAGTGAGCCGAGTTCACACCACTGCACTCCAGCCTGGGTGACAGAGTGAGAATCCGTCTCAAAAAAAGAAAAAGGGAAATATATAAGACACTAGGATTTCAAATAGCTTCTCTAAGGCAACATTTTGATGAGTTAAGTGAAAATGAATCAGAAACACATGGATTACATTTTCTTTAAAATATACCAAGGCTTCAAGATCAGGAACTGTGGGCCAAATGTGTTTCTGGTTTTCTCAAGCCCTGAGCCCGTTCTTAATTTCGGTGGAGTCTGTGAAACTCCCTGCTGGGGACTGGGCCACCCATGGGGTCTCTGCCCTCTGGCACCATGTGATGCTGCTGTGACAACATCCCCTGTCATCCGCAGACCGCCACATCTTGCCAAGGCTCCAAGGGGTGGCTATGGGCTGGCCGTGGGCAGGTGCTCTCAGTCCCCAGGCTAGAGACTGCAACCCTGGATGCAGCAGGCAGGGTTTGATTCACAGAATCGACCTGGGACAAGCCATCAGGTGTGACATGTCTCTCTGGGCTCTGCACACCTGTCTCTTCTCTCTGGGACAGGGACAGTGGGCTGGAGCCCACCCCAGAGACCATTAGTGTGGATCAGTGCTGAGCAGGGTCACCTAAGAACCTGGCCTTGGTGAGAAGACCCAGGTAGGAGAATGAGTCTGAAAGATTCAGGCCAGGCCGCTACTGTCTCCTGGGAACAGCCTCTGGTTGTGGGCAGGGCAGGGACCAGCTACTCATTTCATTGAGGTTTATTATTTTTAGAATAACCTCCACCTCTGTCTCAAGATGTCCAGGTGGCCTCCCTACTGCTCTAACCTCATCCCAACTCTCCAACTGCACTCCAGCCCTCACCTTTCTGTTCTCCTCCAAGGCTGGTTCCCAAATTTCTGTTCTCCTCCGAGGCTAGGTCCCTTCTCCAGTAAGGCTTCGCTCCTGCTTCCCCTCCCCCTGGAATTCTTTTTCCCTAGAATTCTCTTCAGAGTTTTATGTAAAAGTCACCTCTCTGAGAGAGATTGTCTCTGATAGCACTGTTGGAAGGAATCTCCCAACCCCCAGTTCTCAGCCCATGTCACAGTCCACGTCGCCCTTTGCAGACAGTTAGCTGACCTGTGTATTAAACTGCTCACTGCCTGTCTCCTTCCTAGAATACCAGCTCCAGGAGAACAGGGACCAGGCACTATGGCTTCCCGTGACATCTCCAGGATGCGGGAGGTCCTCAGCTCATAGCAGGTGCTTTATAAATACGTTTTTCAACAAATAAAAGCACTAGGGAAGGCAAGCAAGTTGGAATTCAGATATTAAGACCAGTTCTTGACTGTGAGAGGAAAGCTATTTGAGCAGCTGGAGGGGAGAAATAGTCCAGGGCACCGTCAAAACATCGGAAGTGCTCCAGAGTGCTCAGCGCATGCAGGGGCTGGAGTTGGATGACTGCAGTGTGGGGAGACCTGGGGATGTTCAGAGGGGCTTCCTGGAGGAAGGGGCCTCAGGGTGTCACCCAGTTCTCCCTCCATCCAGGTGGAAGGAACCACAAACACACAATTATAATCAGCAAGGCCACAAGTGAGCTCCTTAGAAAACAAAAGTGTGAGGCCCCTTTCCCCGTTTCATTTACTCAATTCCTGGTTAAAAACGAAGATCTGACTATCATAAGGAGAAACGACTTCACATAAGCATAAAGAGATATTCACCCATAGAAGAGCATAGTGAAACAGATATTTTTAATGTAATCTATGATCCAGTTACTATTATAATTATAATAAAATATGTGTTATGCCTTTGTTTTTTTTAATTTAAATTAAGTACTCCTTTCTTTAAACAAAAAATGAAGAAAATTATAGTATAAGCCTCTACTTTCAGTAAAGCATAAATTCCCAAAAGATGTCTATGTAATTTATTTTCTCAAGAAAGAAAAAAAAAAACACTATAGCTTTTAAGATCCTCTTAAGATAATTTACAGCCCCTCCTGTTTGGGTGGGGGCGGGGGAGGGGAGAAGATGGAAGATCTGACTCCAGGAATTCTCACCTAAATGACACCAGGAACAAGCTGGACCGATCTTTTTTAAAATGCATTTGGTCAGTCGCTATAACTTGTGGAGTTGAGTTTTCTCCTGGGAATTGAGCACATTGAAAGGAGAAGGGATGATTTGGAGATAACGCCTCCCCTAGAGACGTGTCTTGCCATATTCTCTTTTAAACAAAGAAGACATCTTGAGCACCTTGCAATATCTTTCATTTAATAGTTGGCAGAAGGCAAGTCCCTGATGAACGCTGGCCTGTGTCTTTCTCTTTAACCAGCCAAGTGATCCAAGCTTTTAATATAGCCGTTCCAATTATTGTAAAAGTCATCTAGTACCTTATAACCACAAATATTGACAGTTTATTGCACAACACATTCCTGACATTTGAAGGTCACACCATACATAATACATACTCTTTTATAAAAGTGTCTGCAACAAAGAGATACATGATAAACAATTACCTCTCCCAGCCTGTACGCATGTACAGTTTGGGGCTGACTTGAGGTTGCACGAGAGACACACACACCATTTTAAATAATCTATTAGGGCGGCATGGAGGCATTTGTGATGGATAATTATGAAATGGCTTGTGTGCATGCCGCCGTCGGATTGGCTGGCCAGGGCATGGGGCAGGGGCAGTGCCCCTCGGTGGAGTGCATGTCACAATGCCTCTGTACCACGGAGAACACAGCCTCACTTCACAACCGAATTTTGCCCCAAAGCCACTAAGCGTAACAGACTCACAAATACGTTCTTGTTTCTCATATTGAAAGAAACTTTAAAAATCCACCAGGCCCAGTTGGGATGCCTCCTTAGCCTACAGTGGTCCCTCAGAGAAGCATTGACCACACCTGTGGTCACACAGCCACATCACCTCTCCCTGGGGCTGTGGCATCCAGAGACCCTTGGCACCCCAGCCCTGACTTCAGCCCAGCACAAGGGAAGGGTGCCTGACTGCCAGGTGCAGGCATTAAAAAAAAAAAAAAAAAAAGATTAGAGTCTGAAAAGAGTTCCACAAATCTCCGCTGAAACTGAGAGTACCCAGGAATCTCTGGAGGAAGCATTCTGAGAGGGAAGCCACTGTAACTGTCCCTATCTCCAAGGGCTTCTCCATCTTGTCCCCATTTGTCCTTCCAGAGCTAAATCTGACAGACAGGTTCAGAAGACAGAGTAAGCGGAGAGGTTTTGCAGTCCAAAAGCCTTCAGGTCAAAACCAAGTTCCCCAGGTCTTAGGCGTGTAATCCTGGGCAAATTACATAACCTCTCTGAGGCTTGGTTTCCTTATCTGCAAAACAGGAATAGTCACAGGAATTCATGTCTCAAAGGACTGTAGAGACTAAGATATATAAATCACTTAGCATGGTGCCTGATGGAGGTTATGCTCCAATTAATAGTGGCTTTCAACATGAATATTGCCAGAGCAACGTGTCATATGTAAAGATGGTATGGGGAAGGGGCAGACCTGTGGTTTTAGCTCCAGGACTAGCCTCCTGGGTAGCAGCTTTCAGTGTTTGTGTCCCTGGCTGTCCCCCACTCCCCTCACCACCAATCCCAAGCCAGCTCCAAGCTATGGAATCAGACACATACAAAGTGGCAGCATGAGGGGACATGTTCCTTCCCTGAAAAGTCCAGGTTGGGGCAGCTCCTCCAAAGCTCTAAAATCCCAGGCAATCCTCCCAAGTTAACAGTGAAAAACAATTCAGGCTGCAACTGAGCTTCGCATAGATGACAATCTTTAATCACAGATGAAGCGGCAGGTCGTTAGAATCTGCACCAAACTCCCTTCCAGATGATACTAATGGCTGCGGTTTAAAATCTATATATATATGTGCATGTATAAACACACACATATATATTTAGAACCATATTAAAATAAATAATCAACAAATCCTTAAGATAATCAAAAGCCCCTCCAAGAATAATTGTATTTGGATTTCCAGAACGAACATCTCAAAATTTAAGACAGGGGACCAAAATGATTTCTACAAGGATGACGTGTTTATTAGCACTAAATCCCAGGAAAGGGGGCTTCCTTAGAAAGAACACGTTTTTGCATCTGAAAAGCATGCCGATTAGGATGTGTGTGTTCCTTTAAGAAGTTATTCTGTTTTAGAGGGTCGCATGTAGGATAGGGCTCCACGTGATCAGGAGGTTGCTATGGTAAATATGCATTTTTTATTGAAGAGTAAACAGTGGCAGAAAACAAGTGTCAATTGCCAGCTCTGAAGTTACTGCCATTTTTGAGCTGCACTGACTTATCTAGCCCTTGTCGTTTGAGAACATATCAGACGAACACAATCCTTGGATCAATTTAAAAATTTTTTTTTGAATAAAGGCTGAACCCTTCAATATCTTGTAGTCATAAATACTTCAGTTGAGATGAAAATTAGCTATACATATAATATATATATTTCCAGTTCTGCCGATCAGGCACAGGCACATGGATCTTTCTGGAGATCTGTTCCCAGCTGGTGGAATTCCAAAGGACAAAACCTTCAGCCTTGGCTCAGGCCACAGGGCAGAGGAGCCAAGGAGACAGCTGAGGCCACTCCACTGTCCATTGTCTTGGTACCTGCAGACCAACGGAAGCCCCGGGCGCTGCCCTGCGAATGGCCCTCCCGGTCCAGTGTTCGTGTCCTTGGCAGGTGTCCCAGGCTGCTTGAAGGGCAGTGTACTTTACCCAATACAACTGTGACACTTTTAGCTAAGTTTTCACTGTGTTTCCCCTTGTAGAGACTGAGAGGAGTGTGAATTTATTCTTGGTAGGTCCTGAGAGGCAACTTTGTTTTCCTCTGATATATCCACATGGGTGACCTTTCTTGATTATAAGTCAGGCCACGTCACTCCCAGTTATCACTGCGGTTAGCACCTGGTCCCATCTCAGTGGCCCCCAACTGGCTTCTCTGCCTAGATACAGAGCTTGAATTTTGTTCTTCTTTGACACCAGCTTTCCTTCTAGCCTGTGAAGTGCAAAGGACAAGGGCTGACGTTCCTCCTCCTCCATACCTTGCGCGTGACTGGTGTCCAGCCAATATTCACCCCAAATGGGGTGAATAAATGAATGCATGAATAAATGAACTGACCTAGCTCCAGGACTAGCCTCCTGGGTAGCAGCTTCCAGGAGGAAGGTCAAGTTTGCTTGTCCTTCTTGTGATCACAGACGAAAGTATCAAGTCTGGCAAATTCTCTATGGGAACTTCCCGAAGTCTGGGAATCCCATAGACTAGTCCAAAGAAATTCGGACCAGAGACAAGGATCCCAAGATGAGTGTGTCCTCCAACAAGCCCCCCGGAAGAAGCAGGCAAGAATAGCAGCCTCTGCTTTTTGGGGAAGGGGAGCAGCAGGTAGCTGAGCAAAGTGTCCCCACAGCCCCCAGGCATGTGCAGAGATGGCCCAATCCTCCTCAACACAGGGAGACACACAGGTCACTTTTAATGCTGCCTGAACAGGCTTGCCTGGGCATTCGAGCACCTCAAAACACCAAGGGACTCCAGGAGCCAAGTCTGAGTCTAAACTCTGCTAGCACTGGCTCTGTGGTCCTGAGCAAAGCGCCAAAGCTTCATGAGCTTTCATTTCCTTGTTGGTAAAGTTGGATCACCAGAGAATGGTGCCTGTCACAGAGGGTCTGAGTGCTTCATGAGACAGTGGGCTTCCAAAGCTGCATGTACTTTAAACCCCGCATGGCAGAGCGGGAAAGCCACTGGCCTGGCAATGGCTGACTCTGGGATCCATCCGGTATGGCCACTTCTGAGTTGTGTGTTTATAAATGCCTCCTACCTTTGCCCAGCCTCCAAACACTGCCTATGACATGGGAATAAGGCCTGCTACTGTGCAATCTCGAACGAGATCCTGTGGACAAAAGGTCATCCAGCAGAGTCCCAGTGGGTAGCCTCCCAACCCCACCATCTACAAGGTCTAAAATATAAAAAAGGTAAAACCGCATAAAACAGCAAACCAGCAGGTGGTGATCCATGTCATGGAGTTACCACAGGATCCCCCAAAATGGTCAGCCCCTCCCCCTGCACGATCAAGAAGGTTTCCTAGTGTCAAGCACCACTCAGCCCTGAGTAGGAACTCCATGTGGACATAACACATCTTCACTTGCTCCCACATTGCCTAACCCAGAAATTAGAGCCTAGTTGGCACTATCCTCCAAACATCCCTTTGAGGGCAGTAGGTGAAGGAGCGGGGAGGATGAGGACCTGGGGGTATGTGGGCACTGGGATGACAGGAAGAAAGAAGCAGGCAGCAGAGAGAAGCTCAGGCCTCAGCATCCCATTGGTCTCTCAACATCTCCAAAGAGTGCCCCATTCATCCACAACTACACAGGTCCCAGGGCCCTTCAGTCTTACACGCTGGGGGTTTGCACCCGGGAGGCCCCCTGGCTGGCTCATGTCCTACCCCAGGAACACACGCCCTGATATTGAAAAAGAACTTTAGAGCTTCAGGAACTTGGGACTGCAATGTGATTTGAGAAATGTTTCCTCTCATCCCGAAATGCCTTAAAAATCCCAGAGCTGGCCCTACTGGCCCACTGGGCCAGAAATTTCTCTCTCTGTCAGACCTCAGAATCTCAACACATAGTGTTTCCTGTTCCTGAAATGTAAACCCCAAACACCAGCCCCAGGCCCACCACCTGCATCTTGCCTGGTTAATCCCACTCATGCTTGAGGGTTCAGCTCCAATATCATTTGTTCTCACCTTCCAGACTAAGTCAGGTCTGCCCAATCACCCCAGAATTCAACCTTCAGAACATTTCTCAGAGTTTGCACTGAGTGTATATGTGTGATTAATATCTGTCTCTGCCACCAAACTGCCACCTCTTTGAAGGCTGGGATGGGGTCTGTTTTTCTCACTCTTGTGTCCCTAGAGCCTCCTGGCAGAGTGTGTTCAATAAATACTGGTGACTGACCGAATGAATGAATGAATGAATGAATGAATAAATGGTGTTGAGGAGGGCTGGGCAACCTTCCATGATCATGCAATCTAAGGAGTCTGTGTTTTCTTTTTAAGTGCATAACTAGCCACCTTTGACCTGCCCTTCCAGGGTGCGGGGCCCGGCAGTGGGTCCAGGTGGCCTGTGTCTGTGAGTGGACAGGTTGCCGCAGGCGCTCTCCAGGAAGGAAGGCTGGATGTGGGGAATCTGGTGTCTGGTAGCCCAGGGCTCCATTCCCTTGTCCTCCATCGGTCCATCCCCCTCCTCCTGTGGCTGCAGACTGCAGCTCCTCCAGGCTCTCCTTGAAAGACTGCAGGGCTCCCACTGCCGGAGCACGACCCCGTGGAGGGCAAGGAGAAGTCCGCTTGGTCTTCCCAGCCTCACCTGCCCCAAGGTGCTGTGCAAAGCTTCCAATCCCTCCTGCCACAGGGCCCTTCCCTGTCCACACGTGCCCCGGCCAGGGCTCAACATCCACACGGAAATTCAATTCTATTTTGCAGCAAGGCTGGTGGCTCTTGGGAGCCCCACCCCAGAGCTGGGCTGGTGGAGGCAGGTGGCGTGATTTGGGCCAATAGAACCTTGGGATGTGGTAGGCTGGGCAGGTGTTGGCCTTGAACCGTTGCTGGTGGAGACAGCAGAGTCCAAGCCTCGGGGCGGCACATCAGGCCATTCGTTCTGCCTGGGTACTTCTGCTGAGTCTCTGGGCCTGAGGAGAAAGTCCGCCCAGACATATGTTCTTGGGGGTGTCCCGCCACACAGATGCTCTGCGCGCACCACCAGAACAAGGAAGCAAACTTGGCTTTCCTATCTGGGTGCTGATCCCGGGATGTTCCATTCCCTCAGCCTGCAATCCAGGCTCTCCCATAGCTCCCCCATCTCTGCACCCCCGTCCCTCTGCCCTGGTTCACCCCTTTCCGGGCATCACCCAACACTGAATGCCAAGGCTCACTTCCATGGCAAATCTGTGGTCTGTCTGGTTTACGGTGGCATCTCCAACCTTTAGCTAGGTGCCCAGCACATAGTAGGCGCTTATTAGGCACTTATTGAATAAAAGGTGATATCACATTGCTCAGTTCGATACCAGTGACATTTCTTTTCATATGGAAAATCACTTTCTCCATTCCCCCAGAAGCCCTTCTGTACTAATATTCAAAGCGGTGCTGCGTACACAGCGCACATCATCCTGGGATGCTAATTTCTATCCTATAATCGAGAGAGACAACTAAATGTTACAAGGTTATTCAAAACTCCTGCCCCTTATCCTCTGACTTCTCCTTCGGGGAAAATTGCACAGGAATACATTTCCTCATCTACGTGTTAGAGCACGGTTATAATCCACCTATCATGATTGCAATTTGGGGAATCAAAACGGAGATCCAACCCAGCACTGTGAGCTACATTTTAGCCACATATATTATAATAAATTAAGTCAAAGAAGGAGTTTTGCATTAACTCTCGCTCTATTCCTTTAATACCCTATAAGAATACTGAAGCCACCTTTCGTAAGTGCTTGGCCCTTCCTGCCAGCTGCCCAGGGCTGCCAGGTTGCTGCTGCCCCTTCGCCTGCAATAGGAGGTGACAGGGCCAGCTGCGGGGTGATGGCTGGACCGTGCTTGGAGCATTGACTGGATCAGGCTTCTGCACCCTGGGTTCAAAGCCACAGAGAGGCTGCTCTGTTCACTGGCATGCAGAAGTTTCTGGAAAGAAGGAGATAGTTCAGGCAGCAGGCTAATGGGAGGTGCTAGACTGACCTCTGTAGATAACTCAATGGACCTGGCAAAGGAGGGGGTAGGGACACGCTGTGCCCACCATGTTAATGACCTCGCCCAAGTCCTTTCCTATTTTGGGGCTTCCGTTTGCACTCCCAAATCATGGGATGCGAGCAGAAGACTCTAACTGAGATGGCAAAGGTTCAATCACACAGAGTTTTCATGTGCTAAATGCTTTTTGTTGTTGTATGTATGTATGTATTTATTATTTTTTTGAGACAGGACCTTGCTCTGTTGCCCAGGCTGGAGTGCAGTGGTGTGATCACGGCTCATTGCAGCCTCGATTTCCTGGGCTCCAATGATCCTCCCATCTCAGCCTCCCAAGTAGCTGGGACTCCAGGTGTGCACCGCCACCCCCAGCTAATTTCGTACATTTTTTGTAGAGACAGGATTTCACTACGTCACCCGGGCTATAAGTTTGTTTTTAACACTTACAAATCTGAGACATTTCACTCACACACAGACAGCATTTCCAGCTTCTCCTGAGAAACTGTGTTATCTCCCAACGCTGAGCCAATGGGCCCAAGGAGCAAGGGCTGATGGGCTGGGCAGTGGCTACGTCCTCCCCACGGGGCCCCTTCCCCACCCTCACTACCTGGCTGGTCCCTACCACGCAGGCATCTCTCTGAATTTGCCATCTCAGCCGAGATGATCCTGGGCGCCCTTTCCACCTCTAAAAACGGCCTTAATAACCTCAGTTAGGCAAATAAAGCAGAAGCTTCCAGACTAATTCTCATAATTATGATGGGTCTATTATTTCAAAGCCAGTGATGATTGTGGGGTCAGGTACTCAGAGGAAGAGGGAGAGAAACAGACTTTCAAGTGATAGCAAATACCCTTTGATTTTTCGCTATCATACCAAATTGCATCCAGAAATGCTGAAACGTGTGCTCGGAATCTGAGTCAGATTTCAAAAAGGCCCCAGGAGGAAGGGCAGTGATCAGAGGAAAAGATGGATCAACCAGAGAACCAGGCGATGTAAAGATCACGTCCCAGGACTCGGTGGCTGGGCCTGAGCCAAGGGGACAGTGACACATTTCTTCACTGCTACACCGGCCTTGGGATCTGTCACCACACCTGGCCTTCCCCTATCTTCTCCAAGCTTAGAAGGCCCCACCTTCTCCTCCCTGCCTTCCAAGCGTTTCCCATCACCACTTCACTTCCATTGCCGCCGTGAAGCCTCGCCTGGCCTCCCGGCACGCTCCGCCTCTAAACCTTTTCGGAACATTTCTATACAATGACACGCTGCTTTGGAATGCTCACTAAGTTGTATCATGTGTTTTGATTCCAGCCTACTTACCAAGAGTACCCCGTGGGTTTGCCTGTCTCGTAATCATCGACAGAGCCGAGCGAAGGGCTGGCCCACAGAGTCACTCAAAGAACACATGTGGGTTGACCTTTCCGTGGTGAAAGGCGCCATTAACATCTCCTCCAGGGCTTTCTTCGTAGGGCTTCTTCAAGGAGAAAGAAAGATCCGACCAAGTGATGGAAAACACTTTACACTTTCTGGCCTCATTGTCTCACTTAAGTTCATGTCCCTAGAGTTGGCCTGAACATTGTCCTCTTCCCATAGCCCCTGAGTTCATTCATTCAGCCAGCAAATATCCAGGTTCAGCGCCATGGAGACACACACCAGGCCGGCTGGTCCATGCAGGGAGAGGCTGCCCAGGAGGATGGAGGATGGCAAAGGAGGCACCTGGGTCCTTCCTGGCTGATGTTTGCATCTTGTGGTGAGGTACCTAGTTCCTTCTATGGTTCTCATTTGTCTTAGAGCAATTAGACCACAGCAAACATGTCCACCCACTTATCCTTTCTGCCCTTGTCTCTCTGTGGATAAATCTCTGGGCCGCTGTAGGATCCTCAACTGAGCACTTGGGATTCTTTTTTCTTTTTTCTTTTCTTTCTTTCTTTCTTTTTTTTTTTTTGAGGTGGAGTCTCACTCTGTTGCCCAGGCTGGAGTATAGTGGCATGAACTCAGCTCACTGCAACCTCCGCCTCCCAGGTTCAAGCGATTCTCCTGCTTCAGCCTCCCGAGTAGCAGGGATTACAGGCACCTGCCACCACACCCTGCTAATTTTTGCATTTTTAGTAGAGATGGGGTTTCACCATGTTGGCCAGGCTGGTCTCAAACTCCTGACCTCGGGTGAACTTTGGGCTCCCAAAGTTCTGGGATTATAGGGGTGAACCACCATGCCTGGCCTAGAGCACTGGCATTCTTATTTTACTTCTGGGCGATTCCATTAAGAAGAAGAAGAAGGCCAGGAACAATTTTGTATCTGCTTCTACATTGTCCACTGTGGATTTCTGGCTAAGGGATAAGACTGAGAAAGCCCCCGTGTTTTACCAATGGCATCCTGAGGTGCCCTCCTGCTGCTGTGATCATAGAGCACTGTCTGAGATCCTACTCTGTCCCAACAGCACGGGACACTCCCCATGAGGACGATTCAGGTTTTATATCCTGAAGATGCTTCACATGCACCAGGGAGAGCAAAATAAATATACTGAAAATAACAGTGATAATAATAATAAAATCTGAACTCTTATCATAAATGATAACTACTTCAATAGCAGTTAACATTAATCGAGCATATTCTATGTGCTTTCAAAGCATTGTCTAAATGCATCCTCACAACAGCCCTGTGGGGAAGAAGTTGTTGCTATGTTTTGAGTTATTTTTTGAGACAGGGTCTCACTCTGGTGCCTAGGCTGGAATGCAGTGGTGCAATCATAACTCACTGTAACCTTGAGCTCCTGGGCTCAAGTGATCCTCCCAACTCAGCCTCCCAAGTAGCAGGGACTACAGCTGTGAGCCACCACACCCTACTAATTTTTAGAGTTTTTTTCTGGTGTTTTTTGTAGAGATGGGGTCTTGCCACATTGTCCATGCTGGTGTCAAATGCCT
>NW_012105142.1:3384889-3386373 GCF_000951045.1 Mandrillus leucophaeus
GGTCCCGCCAAGGATGTAAAGCTACTCATGGCAGCAGACACGGGTCCCGCCAAGGATGTAAAGCTACTCATGGCAGCAGACACAGGTCCCGCCAAGGATGTAGAGCTGCAATGCTGATCAGCATCTCAGGTTGGGGACAAGAAGATGTCACTCTTCTGATGTGACAGCATTCAAACAGGGAAAGCTGGACACGCCTCCCAGTCCAAGATGATGAGGAAACTATAGTGGGAACATATCCTTCTCCTTGCAGAGAGGTGAGGATGCATATGGGCTGAGAGCCGCCTACTTCTAGCTTTCCAGGAAGCTCTGATGTCTGCTTCCTTGCAACCATAGAGAACAGGTCAATGGCCAACACTCTATCTACATTGAGGAGCCCTGACCTCTCATGAAGGAGGGAAGCAGCAATCTCCGTGTCTCTATAGAATGCCTCTGCGGGCAACTCATTGCCACCTGCCTTCCTCCCTAAAGTTATCACTGCCCAATCTGCCACAATAAAGAGAAAACAGGGCAAGTTGAAGCCTCACAAAGAGAAGCTGTGCAAACTCCTCCCAAAGACAGAAGTGCAGACCGTCAGAGGCTGGCTAGGTGGTTGCTGGAAGGCCAAATCTGAAAGTGCCAGCCCATCACCTGGGTACTCCTGTCTGCCATGTGCTGTATGCCTAATACCCCTCTCTGGCACATTAACAATCTGCGTATTCATTTATCAGCAGTACATTTTGAATTGTATATTTATGGCACAGTGCACTTTTCATAGCTGAAAATTAATGAACATGCCTTTCTCATAACAAACAAGCACCTGGCTGCATAGTTAGTAATCGGAAACAGATTTATTTTTATTAGTGTATATGTGGGCAAAATTTTTATCTTTAAACAAAAAGCTATGCTGAAGTTTTGGTGATATGGATGCAGGCTGCCCGCGGACACTTTCATTTTATAAACTTCCACTTCTAATTTCCCCCCACAATATTTTCATGTCAGATGGAGTGATAATGCCTTTCAATAGAATGAAATCATTTGTTCGTGAGGCCCACTTGTCCTGATAAAACAAGCTCTCAGCTCCTGCCATGCACTACCCACCACAGGAACATGGAATTTCACCGGCGATAAAACGAAGAAAGAAATTCACGATTCAACAGTTTCCACCAATTTCTGCTTCTTCCCCCAATGAAGCAGTTAATAGCCATTTACTTTGGATCAGATCTGCACGGTGAACAAGTCTAGAAGTCAAATATGCAACATGAGAACTGTAGGTAAGAAAAGTGTAGTGATTTTGGGATTCATGTTAAATGAAGTTTGGATTTTAGATTTTTAGCTCCTCCTGCCCCAAAAAAAGGATAATTATTTGAGATGATGGATATGATAATTTGCTTCACTATAGTAACCCTTTTACTATCTATATATGTCCCATAACGTCACATTGTGTGTCTTAAATATACACAGTAAAAGTATATATAAATATATGCTACCATATATAATTATACATA
>NW_012105142.1:3386878-3391652 GCF_000951045.1 Mandrillus leucophaeus
TATACGTATATAATTATATATAATATGTAATATATACATATTATTATACATACTATACATCTATACAATTATTATACATATGTATGTATAATATGTGTTACATATTATATATAATGTATATATTATATATAATGTATATATTACATATTATATATATTACACATAATGTACATATTATATAACTCGATTTGCAAGTTTTGCCCGTCTGGCCTTCTTGGTTCAGTTACTTTTGGAAAACATTTCAATCCCACCATTTAAAATCACAGTTGAGGCCAGGCATGGTGGCTCATGCCTGTAATCCCAGCACTTTGGGAGGTCAAGGCAGGATGATCACACGAGCCCGGGAGTTCCAGACCAGCATAGGCAACACAATGAGACCCCATCTCGACAAGAAACTTCTTAAAAATTAGTCGAATGTGTTGCCTGGCACATGCCTGCGCTCCCAACTACTTGGGAGGTTAAGGTGGGAGGATTGCTTGAGCCCAGGAGGCCGAGGCTGCAGTGAGCCATGATCATGCCACTGTACTCACTGTACTCCAGCCTGGGTGACAGAGCAAGACCCTGACTCAAAAACAAAAACAAAAACAAAACAAAACAAAACAAAAGGAGAAAAGAACAAACCATAGTGCCCACACCCACAAATGTAGTCACTAAGGAAGGGCACCATGATTAATTTCCTGGTTGGTGTGGTGAGGTAGTGCTGATAGGACTTGAATCTTGAAGGTACCCTCATGGCTGTCAGTGAGCGCATTCTCTAGGGCACCCAGGTGGTCTGTCATAGGCCACTGAGAAATCAAACCAGGGCTTCCTGCTCCACCTGGCCCCCCTCTGCTGCCTTCCAGCCTTCTCTGTGGGCTGCAAAGACTCACAGCCTCGCGGCCCGGATCACTAAATCAAACCAGCCTCACATCTGTCGTTCTCCACCATGTGGCAGCCCAGTTTCCTTTTCAGCAGAATGGGGTCCTTTTCTGACCTGGTCCCAGTCATACCGCAGGCAGTGGGACTGAAGAATGAAGAAGAGTGACCAGAAGAAAGGTCCTCCCCATCCTCTGCGGCCACAGCTCTTGTCTGCCTCCCTTCCGTAACTTCTCCTTCCAAAGCCACTCAGGCAGGGGTCTGCAATGGCAGCCCGAGGGTGTCCCCACGCCTAGATTGTGACTTTCTGCGTGTCATAGCCCTTTTTCCCATAAGCCCCTGCAAGGCTGGGGTCATACTTCAGCTTCCATGGGCAATCAGTGAACGGTAAAAGGCTCTGGTGATTGGTGAGGTAGGGGGAGCCGACAGCCCCATCCCCTTTGCTGAGCAATTCCCTTTCCAGATTGCTGGGGCACAGTGCCACAGGCCCTGTTCCACGGAAAAACGAGTTCTGGGAGATGCCTCACTCATTCTGCCATTTAATGAACACATATTTACCATCCATCACTCCTAAGTTAAATAGGCAAAGATCCTGCCCTCACAGATCTTAAAGTCTCGTGGAGAAGAAAGCCATTAATCAAATAATTACTCAGATAACTAAATGTGATAATACCTGAGAAAGAAAAAAGCATGGGTAATTCTGGTTTCATCATGTATGCCCATGAAACCCTTGAACAATCTGCCTGATTTTCTCTTGTTATTTGCACCAACTGGGTTAAAATAGTCATAATACTTTAGCTTTAAATGTTTATATTTGGTATAATTTTAGCTTCCTCCAACTTAAGGTGCCTTGATTGTTTCTCCTTTGAATTGCCTTATCTTCTAGTAATCTCTTAACCTTCTTTTATAATGTTTCATTTCCCTTTTTAAATACCTTTTAGATATGTTTTTTGGAACCCCTTTTCTCTATCTTTACACCTTAAAACTAGAGCACTGTCAAGTGTTAATCTTTCTCAAACTCTTAAGTTTCTGGCTCTCCCTGTTTTAAGTTGCTTTTTTGTTTGTTTTTTAAAAGGTTTATTGTGTTTCATTGTCTTACTATCCTTAACAGTTTATTTTAAAGTGTGTTCTTTTAAACCTTATCTTTCTCAACTTTCTCTACATAAACTTCTAGCTCAAGGTTCCCAGTTTTCAGTTTTTAGTTTTTTGTTTTTTAACAGAGTCTCACTCTGTCCCCCAGGCTGGAGTGCAGTGGTGGGATCTCGACTCACTGCAACCTCTGCCATCTAGGTTCAGGCGATTCTCCTGCCTCAGCCTCCCAAGTAACTGGGATTAAACGCATGCGCCACCACACCCAGATAATTTTTGTATTTTTAGTAGAGACAGGGTTTCGCCATATTGGCCAGGCTGGTCTTGAACTCCTGACATCAGGTGATCCACCCACCTCGACCTCCTGAAGTGCTGGGATTACAGGCGTGAGCCACCACACCCAGCCAGGTTTGTATTTTTGACATGCAAAATGTTCACTAACAGGGTATTAAGTGGCAAAAGATTACAAGACCAATTTATATACTACTATCCCCCTTTTTTGTGTGAAAATGAAAAGATATTTAGATAAGTAATTTTTTCATAGAGAAGCCTGAAGGGATATAAAGCAAAATGTTAAGAATGATTATCTCAGGGCAAAAGAGTTAAGACTGATATTTTCCTTCCTTACATGGATCTTTGGTTTATGCCCTTCTGCAATGATCACACATTTGTTTCATAATCAGGTTAAACCAAGCCCAAACAAGGAAGCTATTTCTGTTGTGGGGAAAGGGATCAAAATAAAACCTAGTTGTGGATTACTCGAGGCCCAATCAACTCGGCAGACCGTCCCTGGAAAGAAAGGTGCCTCCTCTGCAGGGTGGTTTACGGGGCCGGAGCACACGCACCCCACACCTCCCCAACCTGCCCGCTTTGTGCAAGATCTGCCCATGTCCACAGTCCACGGGCATTCCCAGGCAGGTCTTACCCCAAAGCAGAACCTCCCCTCACCTCAGCACAAAGGGGCCCTAGAACTCTCTGTTAAGCGACCTGAAATGAATGTGAAACTGGGGAACAGCATTATTTAAACAGTGCAGCTGAGCAGAGGTGGGCTTGTTACCACCACGCCAAGAAGGACTTCTTGCCTGTGGCCTCTCCGAGTCAACTAGCTTAGATTTTGTTTGTTTGTTTCTTCAAGAATCATTGTCAAAGGAGATGAACATCATTGGAAGGAAACTAGAGGGGCAACTTTAGGGACATAGAGAAAAGTCATCAACCACCCAATCTCATCAGGAGGCGAAGGGCAATGCCCGCCAGAGCTTTTATGCCAGGCTTCCTGTCTGCTTATGAAACAAACAAGGAAAATATATCATGAAATAGAAATAGGAATATTTATATTCCATAATTCCATATTCATTTTCCATAAATGAACTCATACTCTACCTGCTGCTATACATAGGAATATTTGTGTTTCATAATATAAAAAACATTTATATTATTTATAAAGAAACAAAAGTAAAGAAAATTTTCTAAAAAAAATCAACAGATGAAGAAATTAAAAATTGGGAATCTTGGCTGGGCATGGTGGCTCACACCTGTACTTCCAACACTTTGGGAGGTTGAGGAGGGCAGATCACCTGAGTTCGAGACCAGCCTGGCCAACATGGCAAAACTCCATCTCTACTAAAAATACAAAAATTAGCCGGGTGGGTTGGTGCACGCCTGTAATCCCAGCTAGTCGGGAGACTGAGGCAGGAGACTCACTTGAACCAGGGAGGCAGAGGTTGCAGTGAGCCAAGATCATGCCACTGCACTCCAACATGAGCGACAAAGTAAGACTCTTTGTCAAAAATACACACCTGTGCTATCGCTTTCAAAAACTGCACAGACTTCCACAGTAAAGGAGTCATAGTTTCCTTAAGAGATTCTTTTTTGAAGTATGTTTAAATTGTTTCCAAATGTTTTCATTATAAACTGAGCCTCAGTGAATATCCTTGGTCAAACATCTTTGGTTATCTAATATATATTAGATATATTATGTATAGATTAATAATATAGATTATTAATAATACATCTTATATGATATGAGATAATATAATTATATGAGATATATTTCATACTTAATATGCCTTATACTATATATAAATATATTATACATTCATATATCATTATAATATGTATTTATCATAAAATTATATATTATAATATTCATTAAAATTTATAACACATATAGAATATTTATTATTTATATACATACTATATTATATATTAATATGTTATATAAAATAATAACATCTCATAATAATATAACATAGAGAATAATTTCATAAAATAGGAATTGCTGAAACAATAGGCAGACACTTATTTGGGGGGCTTTTGACGTGTTTCCCAAATTACTCATCAACTTTGTATAAATATAAACAGCTACTGGGCAGACTAAGAAGGTTCAGTTTCTCCCAACCTTATATACAACACTCATTGTTATCAATCTCGCAAATCTTTGGGGTGGAGGAGCAAATCAATGGATCAATAAACCAAAACAACTTTTGAATTTTTTCCTTTGATTACTAGTCAGGTTAAAATATTTTCATATGCCTATGGGCCATTTATTTTTCTTTCTCTGGAAGCTGCGTGTTCTTATTTTGCGGATCATATGACATCCTCGTCAGAAACGGCGCCCCAGGTCACAGCTTCTTTAGGTCTCAGGTTTCTTTGCTGTAAAATGGGGAGAGTAGGAATGCAAACCTCATGAGGGCAGCAGCCTGAATCTGAGGAGCCCAGAACATACCTGACAAGAAGCAGATGCTCACTGGGTGGGTACTCACGGGAGGAAGAATGGAAGGAAGGGACGCAGGGCGGGAGGGTGGGAGGGACAGAGTGAGGGTGAGAGGGG
>NW_012105142.1:3391812-3410644 GCF_000951045.1 Mandrillus leucophaeus
AGAAAAGAAGAAAGGAAGGAAAAGAGGGAGGACGGTGGGAGGGAGGAAGGGAGGGAGGGAGGGAGGGAGGAAGGAAGGAAGGGAGGGAAGGAAGAAGGGAAGGGAGGGAAGAATAGTATCTACCTCTTAAAGCTGTAGAAGTGAGAATGTGTGTACAAAGTTTTACAGTTCTCCACACTTAGTAAACACTCACTAAATAAAAGCTCCTAAGTGGCCAATTTTTTCCTTTTGTTTGGGGTATTAATTTCTTTATTGATTTGTAAAAATTCTCTATGTTAAAGATATTAACTCCTTATCAGTTACACTTCCCAACTGGATTTTCTTTTATGTTTAAAAATAAAAATATAGACTTTTTCCAAATTTAAAAATAACATGTTCATTGAAAAAAGAAAGAAGGAAAAGAAAGAAAGAGAAAGAAAGAAAAAAAGAAAGAAAGAAAGAGCCAAACCCCAAACCATACAGAAATACATTTCTAAATGAATAATAATTACCCACAATCCCACTACCCAGGTCGCCTGCAAAGCGGGGAAAAAGGAATCAGAAAAATAGAGGGAGGCAAAGAGGTTTGAGATGCTCTGGCGCCAGGGAGACAGGGGATGGGGAAATGGCTGCCTGGCTGCCCAGGGACTCCCACGAGGGCTTGACCCCAGCCCACCCAAGGGTGACGCCACATGTCTGCTGGCTTTGCAAGGGGATGATGAGGCACTCTTATATTCCTCAAATTCTCTTTTTTGCTTAAGCAACTTTGAGAATGTTTCCATTTTTGCACAAAAGATGTGGACTAAGATACTCTCACATAATTTTCCGTAAATGAAATCATACTCTACCTGCTGTTTTGTAGCCCACTTCTTTCATTCAACAATATGTCATGGGCATTTTTCCAAGTCAGTAAATACAGGTCAGTCTCACACATTTAATGGCTGCAAAGATTTCCATTACTGCTCTTTGATTATTGGCCATTTGTATTTCTTCTTCTCTGAATCGCCTGCTCATGTCCTTTGACCATTTTTCTATTGGAGGATTTGTCTTTTTCTTATTGATTTGTAAAGGCTTTGTTTTTCTTTGCACCAGGAATATTAACCCTTTGTCTATCATGTATTTAGCAAACATTTGTTGTCATACTGTATTTTGCACGTTATGGTTGGGTTTGGGAGTGTGTGTGTGTGTGTACACATGTGCTGCTTAGAAGTATTTAATTTTTATGCAGTCAAATTCATTCAACAAATATTTATTGAGTAGCATAATTTGCCAGTACTGTGCTAAATGAAGAAGTAAAATGAATAAAGGTAAAACCTGTCAACGTTTACTCTTAGAGTTTCTGGCTCAGATGTTATGGTTGGAGAGGGTATCCCCTCCCCATAATTATGTATATAATTATATATAATTATAAAAATACTTCTATGTTCTTTTAGGTCTTTCTGTGTTTCTGTTTATTTTGTGTTTTGCATTTAACTCCTTGCCACATCTGGGATTTCTTTTGGCCTCAAGAGTGAGTTAGAAATCCAACTTTAAATAGGGCAGGGGACAGCAGTGTCCCTAAGCTCTTTCCCGTGGTGCAGCGACCTCTCACCGGTGTCCCCTACTCCCTGCTGTGTGACACCCTTCAAGACAGAACTCTGAGGACAGCCTGTGCTCTTTTAGTTTGCTGGAGGGGAAATAGAGGCATTTCAGGACTTTTGTCCTTTTTCTTAAGAAAATAAAATATCTTGAGAAGATGTGGGTCCCTGATGGCTACTTTGCTTAAATGTCCAGATCGATGAGACGGTAAGTCCCCTGCTTAGGGCAACCCCCTCCCATTAACCCCCTGGCTGCTCCCCAGAGTCTCCAGCCACAGCTGCCCTCTCTCTCCCCTCACTGGACTTGGCCTGGACATACACAGTTTGATCTTTCCGATCACTCACCATTTCCAGGGCCTCTTCCCCTGGTCACCTCAATCCCACCCCAAATTTTAAAATATCTACTCCACTGCCGCTCGTGCTAGCTAGCTAAAAACAAAAAACCACTCCCACCCACATGCCCAGCCAGCCCTACCTTGTTCCAGAGTTTGCAGATGTATGTTACAATGTAGTCCAGAAAAGCTAGATCTAATAGACTCAAGACCGGCAATTCAACGTGTAGTTCCACTCCCATTTAACCTGTAAGTGCCCACGTAAAGAGGCTCTGTTCTCCCTAGAGTAAACATAACACCTAGGATTGATGTTCCTTCCCTGGCATTTAACCAGATGGATAGTTCGGATGAAGATGTGGGTATGTCAACTTGGTCCATGGGCTGAAGTATCAGTCTACATTACTTACTGAATAAATTCAACCATTTTAGAGTTTGCTTTCCCTCACCTTGCTTCCCAGCCAGAATACTCAGTATCCCAAAGTATCTCCCCTGGAGCCATATCCCTGGGGATCCCAGCACCTGAGCTACCTCCCTTAGCCCATTTATGCCTAGTGTTCCATTATTGGAGCGCTAAGCATGTGGGAGTTATTTATATCCCGCTCAAAGTCACCACCAAGGTCCGATTGCAAAAAATCAAAAAATTGCGACCTCAGGCATGAATGGGTTAAGGACCTGAGATCAAATATGATGTGCCTCATGCCCTGCCATTGTGTGGTCCTCAGGAGCTCTGTGCAAGATAAATAATTATTGCAATTCAAATTCTATTTCCCCACTGACTTATGTGAACGTTTCAGGGGTGTGCGAGTCTCAGTATGGATTGGTCTTTATGAAGCAAGGTCTGCAAACACTTTACTTTCACAAAATGAGCTCCTGACTGCTCAGCCAATGAAGGAAATAGGGTCTATACCCATGAAAGTAGGTCAAATTTATGCTAGTAGACCAGCATAAAAACAAGTGAAATGCAACCCACCATGCCAGAAAAGCTAGGAAACCAGGTTCCCAACACATAAGGATTTAACAGCCAACATTTTCCATTCTGTACAGCATGTGTAGTGGTTCAGAGCATGAGCTATGATATCAGACAATGCTGAGTTGAATCCAGTATCTGCCATTTGCAAGCAAGTGACCTTAAGTTTTAACTTCTCCAAACCTCGGCTTCCTTTTCCATGAACCAGGAATGACAAGTCATGCTTGAAACTGAGGGATGTTCTCATGGAGTGCATGAGACAAGACAAGAACAGAACTTAGAATGATGATATTGAGCTCTTAGTAAATATGGGCAGTGGTGGTCCTTCTTATTTAGTATTCAATGGTTAATCCCATTAGTAGAGTGTGGGGTAGACAGGAACCTTTTCATAAAGTAATCAGCCCCTGATACTCACTTTGTGGGTTTGAGACTTTGTACCCAGGGTAAGAAAGCTGAACCTCTACATGGCAGGTCAAACCTTCTCACTCCAATCCTGAACAATGCCCACCAGCACCAGAAGGAGCCTCAACAAAGCTCAGAGCTGACAGGGAGCCTGGAAGAGAGCTTGGCACACTCCTATTGTACAGATGAAGAAAGCATGGGTCTGAATGAGAAAGCCAGGAGGTAGCACTGCTGGGATAAGAACTCGTGGCCCTTGACTCTGACACCAAACCCACTGTATTTCACTGAAATTTAAAGACCAAGGGAAGCCTTGACTTGCAAGCTCCATGTCCATCCCACAGCGTCCTGCTGAGATTCTAGAACCAGGAGTGAGCCTGGGGTTGTGAGACCCACATTCATCCCACAGCATCCTGCTGAGATTCTAGGCCCAGGAGTGAGCCTGGGGTTGTGAGACCCACATTCATCTCACAGCATCCTGCTGAGATTCTAGACCCAGGAGCGAGCCTGGGGTTATGCAATTCAAGCCCATCCACTGCATCTTGCTGAGATTCTAGAACCACAAGTGAGCCTCAGGTTGTGAGACCCACATCCATCCCACTGCATCCTGCTGAGGTTCTAGAACCAGGAGCGAGCCTGAGGCTGTGCAACTCAAATCCACCCATTGCACCTTGCTGAGATTCTAGACCCAGGAGTGAGCCTGAGGCTGTGCAACTCAAATCCATCCACTGCATCTTGCTTAGATTCTAAACCCAGGAGTGAGCCTAGGGTTGTGAGACCCACATTCGTCCCATAGCATCCTGCAGATATTCTAGAACCAGGAGTGAGACTGGGGTTGTGAGACCCAAGTCCATCCACTGCATCTTGGTGAAATTCTAGAACCTGGGGTACCCTGGGATTAGAAGCAGCTTCTCCTGAACCTTCTATGTCAGTTGGAACTCAAGTCCATCCCAAGAAAACACCTGTTCCAAGGAGAACGATTTAAAATAAATGAAGAAATTATTTAGAAAAAAAAAAAATTAGCCTCTTTGGTAAAAAGAGCTGGCATAAAAGTGAGCTTGGGAGTACTTCTGGAGGGAATGCTGTCTTGGCTTTGGATTCTAAAGGTCCCTGGTAGGTGGGGGAGTGGGATGAGGCAACACACTCAGACTTGCATACATCTCCAAGGGCAGGAACACTTCACTTCATCTCCATCTGCCACCACCCCTCCCTTGCCCCTGACCCGTGCAGCCACCAGAACATGGACTTCCACCAAGCCCTTGCTGGATAAGAGTTAACCAAGGTTAAGAGGAATGTGAGTCGCCAAGACCTTTCTCCTCCTGGCCTTGAGGTTAAGGAGCGCTAACGGAGGACATATGTCTGGAGAAGTCCAAATAACTGCTGTAGGAAAAGAAGGTAGTCACACAAAACTTATTTTGAAATGTATTAAGACACTTCATGTGTAAATACGTTTGATGCAAAGTCTACAATTTGGATGTTTGAAGACAAAATATAAAGTCATATTATTTTAAAATTATGACGTCCTAGGAGCCCACACACATATGCATATAAATATAGATAGCTATATGGATACATAGACAGATACATAGGTAGATATACATATAGATACCCACATACACAGATGGATACATAGATATGAACACAGAAGATACATACAGACATACATTCATACAAACACAGATAGACACATACGTATATACATACATAGATACATACGTACATTCATACAAGCACACATAGATACATAGATGCATAGATAGATACATACATAGATAAATACTTTTATTTTATCTGAACAGATAGGCTCTCAAAAAGAGCAGATACTGTATATAGAAACATAATGTTTTTCTATTGATTGTGATTATATTATTGGAAATGAGCTCTTCTGGAAAAAGAGGTGGTCTTTAAATATATCAAGCAACTTGTAATAATGTAGCAATTTATTAAGATGACATATTTTAAGTAAAAATTAGAATTCTATTTCAATAGCATTTGAAAAAAAAAAAGAAGAAGAAAAAGAAGTACCAAATATGAGTGAAAATAGCCAGGCTTATTTTTATTCTTGGCACTGTCACCTAAAGGCTCAAATGGAAACAGCAGTGACGATTCAGCTGAACAGGATCGCACAGGCTGGAACGGCTCCTCGGCTCCTCACTGCCCGCTCGCTGCCTACTTGCGCCCCCAGTAGAGTGCCCGGAGGACTGCAGCCTCAGACCTAGGAGCGACTGACCCAACCACCCTGAGCTCCTGTCCCCCACTGTGAAATGGGTCCCCACGCAGTCACCTCATCCAGACAACAAGCAGCAGGCGAGGGTCCCAGAGCCCTGGATGTGACAGTCACTCCACCTCTTATTTTATGCATTCCTCTCTGTCTTCAGCAGTTACAATTTTTCTATTTTTTGATGTTTCTATGACTTTTATTTGAAACACTGTTTTTTTTTATTTTTAATTTTTAGTTCTGGGGTACATGTGCAGGATGTGCAGGCTTGTTACATAGGGAAACATGTGCCATGGTGGTTTGCTGCACCTGTCAACCCATCACCTAGGTATTAAGTCCAGCATTCATTAGCTATTTTTCCTAATGCTTTCCATCCCCCCACCCCACTCCCTTTCAGGCCCCAGTGTGTGTTTTTCCCCTCCCTGTGTCCATATTTCAGCTCCCACTTACAAGTGGGAACATGCGGTGTTTGGTTTTCTGTTCCTGCATTAGTTTGCTGAGGACAATGGCTTCCAGCTCCATTCATGTCCTTGCAGAGAACATAATCTCCTTCCTTTTTATGGCTGCATAGTATTCCAAGCTGTATATGTGCCACATTTTCTTTATACAGTCTATCATTAATGGTCATTTGTGCTGATTCCATGCCTTTGCTATAGTGAATAGTGCTGCAATGAACATGAATATATACATACATGTATCTTTCTGATAGAATTATTTATATTCCTTTGGGTATATACCTTGTAATGGGATTGCTGGGTCAAATGGTATTTCTGGTTCTAGATCTTTGAGGAATCACCACACCATCTTAATACTTTTCTGTAAGCTGAAGAGGACTGCGATTTCTCCAGTGATGCAAAATTCATGAGTAAATGAGCAAATGGAGGTACATGGCTAATTGATTACATATGGCTGATGGGGACAGGGCTGAAACTTCAGGAAGTGAGGCTTCTGAGGGTGTCTCTGGAATCTGGTCCTGCTTGGGTCTTACCGGCTGAATTTCTGCATAAGTGTGAGAATGTACACACACACACACCCCCCACATTCACACACTCATGTTCCCACATCCAAACACACTCACATAGTCTTTCACATACACATGAAGGTGATCTCTTTTTGGAAAGTAATATCTTAAAGTACAACAGTTCCAAAGAACTCAGGATCCGGGGACCTCCCTGGGGTACCCACTTGCTTTCACCTTTTGGGCAACTCAGGTGAGTTCAGCTCCATACATGGCACAAAATAGGAGTGTGGGAGCAGCAATGAGTCCAGTACTTCATCTTTATGGCTCTGTTAACACGAGGGATGCATGTCACATTGGAGTGCCTTCACTTTTAAAAAAATAAAATAAAAAGGAAGAAAACCTGGGCTTAACTCAAAGGTCTCCTTTGGTGCTAAAGATTACCATGCAACAATAGAGTGAGATGTGTCAGAAGCTGCCCCTTTCTCATCTACACTGGATGCGTCCCTGCATGCTGGGTTATTGTGCATGAGGAATGACCCAGCCAATGAGAAGCCTATGGGTGGCTTATGCATGTTGTGATAAAATGTAAATGCACTAGAAAGGTCACCGGCAGAGTGATCATTACCTTTGTGGAACTCTGACCAATTTGCCATTCAAGAGCACCATCGATGACTAAGCCGCTCATGGGGCCCTTAAATACACACACCCAGGGGCACACCCACAGCCGATGGGCATTGTGGCTGCCAGTGTCTCTCGGTATGTGTGTCAGCGCCTGCAGACGCTCCTTCTCTGGCATTTAAGGAGAGCAAAGTAGAGGGGGAAGAGCACCTCGCTGTTTGGCCCATAATCATCTCTCTCGTAAAGAGCATCACACTGCTGAGCCAAGCTCCCCCAGAGGGCTCCTAGCCCCTTTCTCTGGAGCTAAGGCTATGCATGGGTGCAGGACACTGTCACCTGTGCCCTATTACAGAAGGATGCCATGCCAGCATCACATTACACAGAATAGTGGCACAGAGCCCCTCTCCCCTCATAGCTGTGTGGACCTAGCTTACCATAGAAAAAAAGTACCTACTCAACTAGCTCACCATAAAAAGCACCTACTCGACGCCAGCCCAGGACCATCACTTTCACCTATATCCATGGACACCTTGAGTATCCAGTGCATTAAGAAGGCCCAGGTGCTGCTCCAACCCCCCATCTCACTGCTTTACCTCCGGAATGTCATTTCCTTCCCCCAACTGCCTCTGCTGCCTTTCCCCATAGACAATTCCTACAGCAATTCAATAAGGCATTTGTTCCTTCAATTAACAGACTTTCGCTGCAAACCTACTTTGTGCAGTTCCCTCTACTGATACTCATCAAATCTCACCTCGCTACTCAGTGCTCTGGCATGGGACAGGACAAACAAGTAGAAGGATCACTAGGTGACGCCCTCCTTCCTCCCCAGGCAGGAAACACTAAGAGCCTTAAAGCAACATTTCGAAGGACCATGGCACCCCCAGAAGTGACAAGGTCTGCTAGTGGGGACAGGTTCGATAAGGAAAGCATCCTGGAAGAGCTGGCAATCTGGCTGAGTGTTAAAAGATGGCGGAAGTTTGACAAGTCGAGAACTCAGAGGGTATTCCAGAGAGAGGGAACAGAAAGTTTGTAGGGACTGAGCTACTTCCAGGATGGCCCAGGGTCATTGCAACGTACAGGGTATGGGGACAGAGAGCCAAGAGCAGTGGAAAAGTAACCCAAGGCTCAAGTCCTCCTTATACCTGGAGACCAGATTCCCGAGGACCCCCTCCCCAAGAGTGGACATTCCTTCAAGATGTTCATCCAACAAATATCTATAAAGTACCTACTATGTGCCAGTCACTGAATATACCCTGGCATCATTATGGAGGCTGTTGGCAGTGCAGGCAAGAAACAAAATTATCATTGCAAAATTATCATTGCAACTGAATCCTGATGCATTTGACTACCCTGACAAAGATAAGATCCACTGTCCATTACTGAAACCATCCGCTACAGAGGCTGGCCTCCCTCCCCGGCCTCTACTGGAACCTCTTGCTACGACTTTCCCTGCGCCGTGTCTTTTTTCTCTGAGTCACACCCTTTCTGCTTTGTCATGACCCCAACCACTGAATCCCAGCCTGACTGCACACTTGGAGCTAAAAGGATTTTCTTCAATCAGAGATCCCCATAAAGAACAGTTGGACTGAGACTGAGTTGGTAAACTGGTCCCAAGTTCTGTCTTGGCTGTGCAACCTTGGACAAATCCCTTCTGCCCTGTGGGCCTAAGTTTCCTGTCTATAAGAGGTTGTATTTGCCTGCTATCTCTCCATCAGATGATTCTATGATTATGTAGACAACTTTCTCTCCATTTGAAACACCAGCATGCCTCCTTGCTTGTTCAGAGGCTGACTTAGCCTCCTTCCAGATCCCCTTCCCCATTTTCCTTCCCTAGAACAGCACAAGGATCCTACACTTGTCTGTTCATTCACTTATTTGACAAATATTTATTAACTGTTGACTTAGTACCAGATACTGCTGTAAGCTCAGAGACACCGCGAGCACACAAGACTTCCTTCTCTTCCTGGACCTTAGCCTCTCCTTTGCCCAGGCACCAGAGTCTTCACTTGTGGGATCTCACGCAGCTCAGCCTATACCTTATAGCCAACATCTCACTGCATTCTCGCATCTTTCTATGAGGAGGCATCACAAATGGCTAAGCCCAGTTAAGTAATGCACTATGTGAAGGGTAGAGTTTACATGGTTTACTTGGTGTCCCAATACCACAGTAATAGCGAAGCCAAGACCTGGGTCTGCTGACTCTTAGCCTAACTCACAGTTAGGCTTTTGGCCATAATGTGTAATCTTGGAAATATTCACAAAGCCCAATCTGCTGTGCTTCATAGAGAACAGCTGAGGGTTTTTTTGGTTTTTTTTTTTGTTTTTTTTTTGAGACAGAGTCTCACTCTGTTGCCCAGGCTGGAGTGCAGTGGTATGATCTTGGCTCACTGCAACCTCCGCCTCCCAGGTTCAGGCAATTCTCCTGCCTCAGCCTCCCAAGCAGCTGGGATTACAGGTGCGGTGCACGCCACCATCCCTGGCTAATTTTTGTATTTTTAGTAGAGATGGGTTTTCACCATGTTGGCCAGGCTAATCTTGAACTCCTGACCTCAAGTGATCTGCCTACCTTGGCCTCCCAAAGTGTTGGGATTATAGGGTCTTCTTTTAAGTTCTGAAACACCCTCAAAAAGGCCCCAGACATTAATTTTGAGCAATGTCCTTGGGTCCTGTTCTTGTGCCATAGGTTAGATGGAAGGAAGGAGGGATGACAGGATGGGGCACCCATAGAGCTGACCCAGTACTAGAAACTGAGCCCAAAGTCCATGTGAGCTGGGTCAGAAGCATCGCCACTGCCTGCACATTGGAAGTCTGGTTAAGTCCATTGTCACACCCTTCAGACAGCAGATTCATCCTAGCCTTACCGGGTGCCTTCGAAAAGCAAGTTATAAAAGGAATGGCAGAGTGAAGTCAAAGCAAGACGCCTGCAACTTTGCAAGGAGCCCAGTGCTTCTGGCAATAGCTGCTCCCATAGTGCAAAGTGTCCACTTGTTGGGACACTGACCTTAGCTGTAATGAACCAGTCATAACATAACCAGCTGTAATGAACCAGTAATGAACCAGGTCTCATCCCAGGGGCCTACAGTCCCCCTACCTTGTCTGTCTGCCTTGTCTGTCTGTGCAGATTTCCAAGTCAATTCTGTTCTGATCTCAGAATCAAGTATTCAGGTTTTTCTAAGCAATGTTTCTACATACAACTACTTATTCATGTGTTCTGAACCTTTTTATTTAAAGGACGTTTTATTATTATTTTAGTAAAATAGCTGAATGCGAGGGATGGGCAAACAGGGGCAGGGTTGAGAAGAAAGGCCAGGTTGCTATTAATATTTTAACTATTGTTGCTATTTTAATAGCCACCCTGCTGCCTTGTATCTGTGCAGCCATTGCTGTCTCTCTGTACTTCTAGGAAGAGCTGCAAACACTCCAGGTACGAGGAGCACCCTAGAAAACTCTAGCTCAACCCACCATAGAGATGCTTAACACACCGTATCTGCCTGAGACTCACTAGCTAGAATTTTCTGGCCCTTGCAGGAACCTCTTATCAAGGACCTGGTGCTGAGGAACAGTCCCTAAGTGGAACATAAGAGACCTCAACATCATGATACGATGTTTTTCCCAAAGAACCCAAGACTTCTAAGATCAAACATGGCCAAACTTTGATCTACTTCTAAAGGATACAGATGGTTCCAAAGAAATCTCAAGCCCACGACAAATGCCCCGAGTGATAAGGAAGACTGAATTTCTACTACCTGGATGCCCTGAAAGCTTCCAAATTATGGATTTGTTTTTCTTCTTTCTCTTGGTCTATGTGTCTATCAAATGAGCCTTTTAGTCCAGCAAAGCTTGTTACATTTTCAATTTCTTTGCTAAGTAAAACAACAAAAGGTAAATTAATGTCGCATATGTAATGGACATTAGAAAAAAAGTCTGAAGGAAATTCTATTAAGCCTACTGCCTGGTTACCTCGTTCTCCGCATGGGCACGCCTGTTTCTAAAGCAAAGCCTTACATTTTCTCTAACAAAGGTTTGACGTTCCCTAAAATGTCAGCTAAAGTTGCCAATAAATATGGCTGGTGACTGGGCAGAGGAGGAAGGTTTCGTTACACACGTTTTCATTAGCACACTTACAGAGGAAAAAAACATATTTTAGTCCTTAAAAAAACTGAAGTCATGACAGCTGCCCAGAACTATGTTCACTGAGGGATGGGCAAAAAAAAAAAAAAAAAAAAGTGAGTAATATTGCAAGAAAGATATTTAAGGAAAGCAATGATTGAACTTTAAAAAAATACTGCAGACTCAAAATGCTGGCGGCAGACTGACTGCTATTTTAACCAAAGCTGCTGATTTCTGAGAGGTCTTCGGCTTTCACATATTTGTGTCTTGCAAATGTTGGGCATTATGGCGTTGTGATAGGTGTGGCTGACTTTGAAATTCAAGCTCACGGTGTCTGTGGTCCGTGGACCTGGTCCTGATAGGGCTGGCTAGTCAGAAGCAAAACTGGCTAGTTATGAAACTACCATAGTATATGCTTTATCTCCACCACATTTAAAGGATTTACCTATCTATCCCGCTGCAGACCCACTCATTGAGTAAGAGCCAACAGCATATGATTGTGTTAATTAATCTGCTATTGTGAGTACAGGAACAGCTGCAGTGGTCTCGTGGATACGTTGTCAAAAGAAAACAATGTAATGTTAAGCCTCTGACTGCATATTCTGTTACAAAGAAGGTTTATGAGAAGTTAAATTCATAAATCACAGATCATTTTTATAATAATAATAAATAATATCTGACCTTTCAAAGGAAGGTTTGAGTGTTCTTAATTTTGTCTTGAAATATGTTCTGGTATATGATACCTCAGCTTTAACCCAATTCTTTGTTTTGAAAACAAACATTCCTCAGAAATGATGGGAAGGGGGAAGGAGCTATAGAAATGACCTCTGACTGTACGAGATACATGCCATTGTAGTGCTAACAAAGATCAGAGCCCAAAATATCAAGTTAAAAGAAAAACTTGTTGGCATGCATCCAATGTCTCATATAATAAAAACGCAATTTCTAATACTATGCAGAAATGGAGAGAAAGGGGACATTCATTATGGGAAACACACATATTATTTACATGGGCTTTATCTTTCTTTATGCAGATAAGGCACAGAGAGCACTTTCTGTCTAATTAATATTCTGTGTCCCTTCATGATCCGACCTGCCCACCCCCACCCTCACCCAAAATACAACCCACATTCTGTGCCCATCGCCTATGTACATATATCCAGTTAGTGAGCCAGGCAAAGGAAGATAGACTTAGACAAAGGAAAATAAAACCCTGTGTTCTGGTACTTAATTCAGAGCCATAAACTGTAGCAAAAGTCAGTGAGAAAACACAAGACTGATCAAGGAATATAAAGTTGAACTATGGCTAACGGGATTTTATCAGGAGTAACGTCTTGTATATCTTTGAGGAGCACTTTTAAAAAGAAAAAAAAAGAGAAGAAAAGGAAAAGAAATCACTGAATTCCCCCAAGGGGCCCACAGAGAGGAGACCCCACACATTTGACATAAGTCCTGGCATCTGGTTCAATCCAAACTGGCTTGGGGGACATAGGAGGCTGAAACTGTGATTTCTAGCACCTATTATTTCAAAAGAATTTTTTGTTAGTGCACGGATCTCCATGCTATTCAGTTTTCACTCTCCCCCATTTTTAAATGAAAAATCCATTTGAGAGAAAAGACAAACTGTTTGCCTTAGGACTGCCGGGAGGGGAGGGCAGGGGACACAGATGAAGTGGGTCTGATCCCTTTGTTCTGGGAGATCACAACAAAAGGAAGCTATTTTTAGCCATGGATTGGCATTGTATTACCAGGTACGTGTATCGACCCGATAACTGAAGAGGGACTCTGGAACTCCCCGCAATACACACTGTGGTGTTATTGGCTGTAGAGGCTCACGCACTCCAGGAAGACAAACTTGGAAGAACAATCTTAACCCAGAAAAATTTACTGAACAGGAGACAGAAGGCCTTCTGGCTTATTTTGTTCACCTTGTGCTGTGAAAGGAACAATGTCCCCAGAATTCTTTTCTTTCTGAAAGTCGCTTCTCTTAGATGCCATTTTAAAGGAGTTTATGGGGAGGAAAATTGTAATTATCCAAAACACCCTGCTCCTTGAGTCAGGATAGGACTTGCCATTTGTTTTGATGAAGACAGGCAACATCGTCTCTATCGACATCAACCAAGGCTCTCGGACAGGCCTTGGTAGACATTGAAGCCACAGCCAAACACTTTCTCATTGGATTTTGCATATTCACCCCACCTTCCCCTGCCTCCTAACCTGGGTCCCGGGTCCTCAGTGCCTGCCCACTCTTGTTCATTGCTAACACCCTCAATGCCCCTAAGACAGCTTTCTTCAACAAGCAGCCAGCCCATTAGTCACTGGGCTGGGGCGCCTGGCAAACAAAGTCCTCATTATAACCAACTTTTACATTTTCCCTTCCAAACCCGAAGTTTTCACTTTAAGATTTAAAAGCCCATATTTTCTTATACCAAAATAAAAACTCTTTCGTGGGCAATCCCAAATACTTGACATTTCCTGGACCCTAGCAAACAACATCATCATCTTGGGGTGCCCTAGGACATACTTAGGAGAGACTGCCCTTTGGATAACAATAGGGCCTTATTTCTGCTTACAGGAAGAGTGCGTGGGAGAAGGAAGAAAATGCCCACTGCCGGCCAGCACGGAGGTTTCTTTATCTAAGTGGTGAACGCTGTTATCTCTGTGGCAAGGGGGAGCCTATAGTGACCCTAAAGAGTCAGCAGTCCACTTCTGTGTCCACTGCCAGTTCAGCAAGGGATGTGAGCTGGCCCCTTTCCTCCTCAAATCCCTGTGTTCTCATCTGTAAAATGAAGATCTAAACAAGGATACACAATCCCCTCCCGGAGATGAAAGGGTCTATAAATTCTAAAATGTTCATTTTGAATATGTATGACTCTTTCATCCTGATTGAAGAAAACTTGCCTAATAGGATCTTCTATTGCTAGCCACAGGGAGTCATCTCACCATTCTAGGGCTTATCAAGAAAGGATGAACGAAGAGATTATGTTTATTGAACAACAAAACTGTTTTCTGGTCTAACAAGTGGTCAACTTGGTTTAAAAAAAAAAAAAAAAGTTAGCAATGGCTTTTATCCTCCAATCATGGGTACTTTTCTCTGCAGGTTCACATGAACTTGGACCAAGTCAGATCCTCCAAAACCAAACTCAATTAAAATATACAAAGCATCTAGGTTTGAAGCACATGCTTGGCCCTGGTAGGACTCATACAAGAACAGAGTGTGCACCCTTTGAGAACTTGCAAATCAGGTCAGAGCAATCTATGACCGAGTACCATACTGGAAATTCAAAATTTGTTCTACTTCTTTAGCCTCTTCAGCAAACATTCACATTCTATTCAGCAACGTATTCCATGTTTGTATTTGTGGAAATCTGGAACATGTAGAAAGGTACGAAAGGAAATGAAAATCACTTCGGATTCTGCTACCTGATGATGACTGTCCGTATCACTTTTATAGACTTCTTTCTAATTATATTTATTTAAATCTGATTAAAGTATGTACTCAAATATAAACAAAACAGAAGTTACATACAGTTTTATATTTTATTTTTTCTCAACATGATATTGTATGTTTTTATTATTTTATTTTATTTTTACTTTCATTTTTAGAGATGGCATCTCGTTCTGTTGCCCAGGCTGGAGTGCAGTGGCACAATCATAGCTCACTGCATTCTGGACCTCCTGGGCTCAAGTGATCCTCCCACCTCACCTTCCCTAGCAGCTGGTACTACATGCACGCACCACCACACCTGGCTCGTTTTTAAAATTTTTTTTTGTAGAGATGGGGGTCTTTCTATGTTACCCAGGCTGGCCTTGAACCCCTGGTCTCAAGCAATTCTCCCTCCTCGGTCTCCCAAAGTGTTGAGACTACAAGCCTGAGCACTACACCCCAGCTTGTGAGTATGTTTTGAAACTGTTATTCTTCAATGCATGATTGTTAATGGCTACAATCAAGTAAGTCACAAATGACTATAACTTTCTTCTTGTTTCTGTGTTTTGTTTTCTGTTCCCTGTTGAACTGAGCTCCCCATGAAAGATAAGCCTTGTCCCCTTTGGGTTTGGAAGACTTGCTGACACATTTCTTTAGAGCTCCAGGTATGAAAAGAGAGCTTGAGTTGTGGGTTCTCTGCCCCAGCAATTCCACAAGGGGGCTGGTCTGACAGATACCTTGGGCAGGCCAGTATATAACGTCCTGATTTTCCGTGATCTATTTGTCGAGAAACCTCAGTCAGCAGCCCTAGCACTTAAAGAGACTCTAATGCTTCGGGAACTGGAAGTCATGTATAAAATGAGGAACAATAATAATTCAACATAAGCTGAATTTAAGAGTACTATAAAAGCCATAAGCCAATCTTCAACAAAAAGTAGACATCTTGCTAAAAACCACATTAGCAGCAAACTGAAGCCTTGGCCACTTATCTCCTCCAAGGGGAGAAGAAAGGGGAGGGAGGCTGTGCATTTGCAACCCAAAACTCTCTTCGGCACAGATTCCTCCAGCCGACCCCTCAACCTGCCCTCTGCCCCGGCTTGATTTCCTTTTAGCAAAGGGGGAAGAGTTTATGCCACATGAAAGTGTCTATGTGATTCGATGCTCAGAAGAGTCTGTTGAGATGCTCAGGTTTTGTTTTTTTTAATAAAAAAATAGCTAAACAATTTTCCTTTTTGAATTTTTAAAATTAATCATAAGACTTGCTCCTTATGAGATGAAAGAAATCACATTTCATACATTAAAGGACTAAGGGAGAAAAAGAAACCACATCTCCAGATTCCAGGAATGGGTCAGGAATTAATTCATGACGAGTCCCCACATCTCCAGATTCCAGGAATGGGTCAGGAATTGATTCATGACGAGTCACCCACAAAGTAGCAGGGTGCAACGGGCCCTTCCCAAAGCCAAGCTTAGGGGAGATTCAGGCTGGAGGTTTCACGTCCTGCAGAACACCTTAGAGGGTCACTGACACTGAAAAACCCAGGACTCAAAAAAGGGAGACGCCAAATGTGCCTGCTAACTACGATTAGAGAGAGATATCTGGGTCCAAACTGGGTCCTTCTGTTAGGACACCAGGAAGGTCTAGGGATAGTCACCCCACACTGGGAGGGAAATCTGTAAGTAGATGTCAGATCCCATGAAGAAGAATTGAATAGGACTCAGGAGCAGACAGATAAGTGATACCACCTAGAAACCTGGGAACTGCTGTGGTTGCCGGCACAAGCCCTAAATGAGCTGGGTAATATTTCTGGAGCAAGTTGCATCCTGATATTTTAAGCTGAGAGTTTTATTGCTGCTGAAACCATACAGTTGAAAAGGAAATTGAACAGCCTTCTCTCTAAATCATCTGATTTATAGAAATTGAAATTGATTCATATAATTGGAGACCACTAATTATAGGAGTTGAAGAAGAAAGATTGTATGCCAAAGTTCTAATTGCTGAACTATCAAAGTTAGTCAAGATTTGTTTCAGGGAATGGGGGAAATTGTCATTTTCTATAGAATGCCAGGGAATGTGATCATTATGCTAGTTTACTACTATCTCTTTGCTCCTCACTTAAGGTTTTTGAAGAACAAAACAGTAAGTTTGACCTTCTTAACATGCACCAGGGGGTTGAGTTTTCTAATTTAAAAAAAAAAAAATTATGGAAGTAATGTCATACATCATAAAATATATGGACAAAAGAAAAAGAAAGAAGGAGGAAGGGAGAGAGGAAGGGAGGGAGGGAGAGAGAGAGAGACAGAGAGAGAGACTGAGAAGGCATCAGTTTTATGCCTTAAAGCCCCTGCAGTAATTATTTCGGCATTTCTCCCTCCCATTGCTTTACTGTGCACAGCTTTTCACATGGCCCGGCCCCTGGTCCACATTCAGTTGTATTTCCTTCTTTTGTTCTTGTGCACACTCCTGAAAACCATCATTGTAAATGGCTGCATCATGTCCATCAAGGAGATCTGTCTCCATGGAATGCCCCAATGCCATACATTTTAACACAATTCCTGTTTTAATT
This sequence comes from Mandrillus leucophaeus, assembly GCF_000951045.1. Lineage (NCBI taxonomy): Eukaryota > Metazoa > Chordata > Mammalia > Primates > Cercopithecidae > Mandrillus > Mandrillus leucophaeus. Next base: position 3,408,968 of record NW_012105142.1, read on the forward strand.
TCTGACATTTTAAACGATGTTATAATGAACATTTCCACACAGGTAACTTTTTTCATACTTTGGATAAATTTCTTAACATAGATTCTCAGAAGCAGAATTACTGGGTCAACGAGTTTAACGTGTCATTACTCCTGATGGGTATTGACAAATTGTCTTCTACAGATCTTTCAGCCACTTAGAATGCCACCAGCATTGTGGGAAGTCCTGGCTCCCTGTATCCCTGGCAGGCAGGAGTTTCAGTTTTTAATATTTGTTATCATTCAATAGACCAAAAATGGCAACTGGTTCTTTATTTAAGTTTGTAATTTTTAAATACTGGAGCAGATGACCTGTGTTCCTTCTATTTAGTAGTTCTATTTCCTCCTCAGGTGAATTATCAGCATTTGCCTTTTATCTGAGCCAAGGAAATATTTGTGGACTACTCGGACCAAGTCCAAGTAGAGCAAAAGCAGATGAGTGATTATAGAACATACATGTAAGAAGTCAAGAAACAACAGATGCTGGCAAGGCTGTGGAGAGATAGGAAGGCTTTTACACCATTGGTGGGAATGTCAATTAGTTCACCCATTGAGGAAGATAGTGTGGAGAATACTCAAAGACCTAGAACCAGAAGTACCATTTGACCCAGCAATCCCATTACTGGGTAAATACCTAAAGAAATATAAATCATTCTATTATAAAGATACATGCACATGTATGTTCATTGCTACTCTATTCACAATAGCAAAGACATAGAATCAACCTAAATCCCCATCAATGATAGACTGGATAAAGAAAATGTGGTACATGTATAACATGGAATACTATGCAGCCATGAAAAGGAATGAGATCATGTTCTTTGCAGGGACATGGATGGAGCTGGAAGCCATTATCCTTAGCAAACTAATGCAGGAACAGAAAGCCAAACACTGCATGTTCTCACTTTAAAGTGGGAGCTGGACGATAAGAACACATGGACACAGGGAGGGGAACAACACACACTGGGGCTTCTCAGCGGGGAGGCTGGGAGGGAGAGCATCAGAATAAATAGCTAATGCATGTTGGGCTTAATACCTAGGTGATGGGTTGATAGGTGCAGCAAACCACCATGTCACATGTTTACCTATGTAACAAACCTGCACGTCCTGCACATGTATCCCGGAACTTAAACAAAATAAATTTTAAAAAGAAAAAAGAAAGAAAGAAAGAAAATACATGTGTCACTGGCAGACTGAGCACCCTCTCCCTTTCCTGATGGATAATAGTGATGCCAGCCCCCATCTAATGAAACACACCTTTACTGGGCTTGGAGCAACCTCCACAGCTTGTCTGAGCCCATCTTCCCTTGCTATGGGTTCTCCAGGTTGGAGATATGATAAAAGCAGGCTTAGAATATCTTTCTCTGAAATTTGATATTTTTTGCTAATGAGGTATCCCAAATTAAGAAAAAAACCTGAGAAAATGACATTAATTTGGAACAATTAGAAAACCAACAAAAGTTTGATTTTCTACTTTACAAAGCTTATAGCACTTTACAAACAAAGTAATTAATCCTTATAACGAAGAAAAGATGTTGTTTCGCCACCCCATCGCCAGCTTCCTGAGTTCCAGAAAAGTTAAGAGCCTTTACAAGGAGTTCCACAGTCTCTGCTAAAAGGCCAAGAGAAGACAAGAAGAAGAAGAAGAAGAAGAAGAAGA
>NW_012105142.1:3412274-3415269 GCF_000951045.1 Mandrillus leucophaeus
TGAGATCGCACCACTGAACTCCAGTCTGGCGACAGAGGTAGACTCCATCTCAAAAAAAAAAAAAAAAAAAAAGTCAAAATGAGAGAAAACACCCCAGCCCACACTGATGAATTTGAATTTCTGGGACATACATTCATCCATTCAACAGAGTATATGGAGTGTGTCCTGGGGGGTCAGGTGTAGGAGGGAGTGAGAGAGAGAACACCTGTGATTTGATGAGGCAGGGTGCACCAGCGGGGATGGGCTGAGTTTAACAGAGACTTGGGGTCAGGGGAATGGCTTCCAAAGGAGCCTTTAAAGGAAGGCAGAAGTCAGCCTGGCAAAGAATTGGGATGGCGGAGTAGAGGGGGACTCCCAGGAGAGAGAGCTGAACACACAAAGACCCAGAGGAATGAAGGAATACAGGGTGGGGAAGCTTGCAGGAGTCAGACCCCGTCCCAGAACCAAGAGTGTGGGGACCAAGAGACACAGGCGCAGAGGTGGCCAAGGGCTGGACCCTGAAGGTTCTCATGAGACTGTCGCCTTTTTCTGAAGGCCCATGGGTTGCTTTAAACTGGGAAAAAACATGATCACGTTGGCTTTTAGGTATATCTTTCCAGAGATCTGGGGAAAAAGGTTTCAAGCAAGCTACCGGGAACGAGACTAGACGGAAGCAGTGTTTAAGAGGGAAACCCATGAAGACCTGAAATGTGGATATTCAGATCTGCGAGAGACAAGGGGACAGATGCAAGCATTGTTTAAGCAGCAGAAAGAGGAGTCTCCAAGGGGTGTGGGAAGGAACTGCCTTGACCATTCCCTGGGTGTTCTGGTTGGTGGATGGGTGGGGTGCGGTGGGGTCTATTCACCAGCCGGGCAGCATGGCAGGAGACATCCATTCAGAAGACTCAGCATTTGGGACCTGCTGAGTTTGAGGTGCCAATGCAACACTTGAAGGAAACTTGAGACTTTGGAAAAGGTCCCAGCTGGGACTCTGATGCATTTCCCAGAAGGGGAGAGGACGGTGTCTTCCAGGAGGCCAGCTGACCTGTCGAAGGGAGCCACCTCGCTCACTGACCTGGCACCCTGGGAACACAGTGTACAACAGGCACAACCCAGAGAGGAGACAAGAGTGTGGGAGGAGCCTGGAGATGCACAGGAGATAACGAACTGTCAAGGTCACCAGTTCCAATGAGGTGGGCACTAGGCCAACACAGAACACTAATAGGACCTCACAGTGAGGGCAGGGCTGGAACCTGGAGGATGGGAGTCAGAACGTGGGGCACCCCTGTCCCCAGGACTTCTGGACCCCAAAGACCTGACCTAACAGAAACGGTGAAGGAGTGGTGTCCCCAGGCTCCTGTCTGCCCAAGGCTAGAAGCATACAGCACCGAGAAATGGGTGGACCCAGAGGAGGGAGCTATGGAGATGCTGACACCAGAAGCTTGGTGAAATCCGCCCAAACTGACAGGGAAAATAGAGGGTCCCCTGCAAACACAAAACTCCCAATTCAACCACCTGAGGGCTGGACAAGGGACTGACAGAACATTTCACTCTCTGACTGTCCACTAGAACTTTGAGCTGACTGGAAAGCAAGGCATCAGACCTAAAGGTGAGGAAAATACATCATTACTGTTGTTTTCATTCATCTGACAAGACCTTGACCTATCTTGATAATAACTTCATTTTCTGGACCACAGAGAATATAATGAAGGAATATTTTTAAAACTCTAACTAATGAGGAGGAATTAGTTAAAGCAGAAAAAGAAAAAAGAAAAAAGCAAGAATCTTGGACAACTACAATTATGTCTGTCTTAGAGTTCTCAAAATCCTAGGTGTGCGAGGCTAGGCAGGTTGGGGTCACAGTGATGGGACAAAGGTTAGGAGCACAGAGAAGGAATAAAACAGACTGGCTCAAATCCAGACTCCAGCACTTGGAGTGCTGTGTGACTCTGGGGAAGTTACTTAACATTTCAGAACCTCAGATCCCCATTTTCTCCTGCAGGATAAAATCAGTGTCAACCTCAGAAAACTGTTACAAGAACTAGTACAACCACTGTGGAAAACAGTATGAAGATGCCTTAAAGAATTGAAAGTGGATCTACCATTCGACCTAGCAGTCTCACTACTGGATATCTACCCAAAGGAAAAGATGTCATTATATGAAAAAGACACACAACACACACACACACACACACACACACACACACATTTATAGCAGCACAATTTGCAATTGCAAAGATATGGAATCAACCTAAGTATCCATTGATCAACAAATGTATAAAGGAAATGTGGTACATATACACCATGGAATACCACTTCAGTCATCCAAAGGAACAAAATAATATCTTTTGCAACAACTTGGATGAAGTTGGAGGCCATTATTCTACGGAAAGTAACTCAGGAATGGAAAACCAAATATCATATATTGTCACTTATAAGTGGGAGCTAAGTTATGAGGAGGCAAAGGCATAAGAAAGATACAATGGACTTTGGGGAGGTGGGGAGGGCGGGAGGGGGTGAGGGATAAAAGACTACATATTGGATACAGTGTACACGGCTTGCATGATGGGTGCACCGAAATCTCAAAAGTCACCACTAAAGAACTTACCCATGTTACCAAAAACCACCTGTTCCCCAAAAACTATTGAAATTAAAAATAAAAATAAATCAATCAAAAAAATTTTTTAAAAGAACTCAATTTTAAAAAGTTGTTACAAGGATTAAATCCATTTAATAAGTTAGCACACTGACTGGCATTTTTTTAAAACTCAATAACTGTAATTCATCATGAACCAATGTGTACCCTAAGTTTTAACATACCAGGGTTCAAAACACTTGCAGTAAAGAGAGGTAGGATTCCAGGGCATGAGAGTCTGGCCAAGCAGATGGCCCAGAAAAAGACGAGGATGCTCTCAAACATGTCATAATGCCGTCTGTGCAACCAGAGAGATCCCAGTGACAGGGAAGAAGGTTGGGTCCAAAACACCCAGTGTGACTCCCCCAAAGGTACGAGATT
>NW_012105142.1:3415834-3423528 GCF_000951045.1 Mandrillus leucophaeus
AGGTATACATGTGCCATGGTGGTTTGCTGCAACTATCAATCCATCATCTAGGTTTTAAACCCAGCATGCATTAGGTATTTGTCCTAACACTCTCCCTCCCCTTGCCCCTTACCTCAGGACAGGCCCCTGTGTCCATGTGTTCTCCTTGTTCAACTCCCACTTAATGAATGAAAACATCCGGTGTTTGGCTTTCTGTTCCTGGATTAGTTTGCTGAGAATGATGGTAAAAAACCCTTTTTAAAAGTTCAATTCAGAGCAAAACAAACAGACTGAGAAAGGAACTGTAGTTTGGTGCAGGAAGCAATGACACCACATTGGGGAAGGAGAAGAAGAGAAGGGATTGTTCTGTCTGCCCTGCAAGGAGAGATCCCCGGGAAGGAAGAGAGATCTGTTGACCCACCGGAGCCTGAGATGGATGACAAAGACCGTCAGGAAGACCATGTCTGCTCCAGCAGAATCCCTATCTCCACACTCCCATGAATTCTGCACTATGGAACTAGGAGAGCTTGGGAGAGGAGTGCTGAAACCTGCTATGGTGATACCTGAGGAACTGTGGAGAAAGAGAAAACTAATTGTCATGGACAATCAATCCCGAGACTGACTTTAGCTTGGGTCTTACTTTTTCACAGAAGTCGAGGCAAGCCTAGAAGGGGGAACAGCAATCCCCAGAGCCCAGTGTGGGCTCCCTCGGAACTGGCCCTGAAGGCTGGGGACCGAGACCTGCATTAGACATCAGGTATCTGCATCTCAGCAGGTCGTTTTGATTTCCATGGGGATAAAAAAGAGAAATGTGAAACCAAAGCAAGGGAAAGAAGTGGATCAGTGGCTGGTTAACCAGCCATACCCAAAGGGTACAGAATCAAGTGCTGAGGTCACAAGGAAGGGAGGGACTCCCGCCCCGAGATGTGGCACGGCGCATGTCCTGAGGCTGCCTCGTGGACTGTTTTTTATCAGTGACAGGGACAAAAACCCAGCAGGCATGAATGGAACAAGTGCAGGTGGCCAGTGCTGGGGAAATGGGGTGTGCGTGAGGTCCCCTGAATGAAGGAATCCCTCACAGCACGCTGACCCACCAGGCCAAGGGGAAAATGAGTGATGCAATTAAACAAACAGTTGTTGACCTTTTCCACATCTGGTCTGTAGTAGAAACTGCAGCCAACTAGCAATTCCCGTCTCCTTCCACGACCTAGGGGGTGGTTGCTGGAAGTGGTTTCCCAACCACAGATATTTTCCAGGCTTATCTGATGTAGCTGGGGCCACGTGACTGAGTTTCAGCCAATGGAATTTGGACAAAGTGAAGGCTGCTACTTCTTAGAAGAGTCTCTTGCTCCATTCTCATGGTGCTTTCTTTTCCTGACAGCTGGATCTCAATGTCCTGGGTGACCCAGGAAACTGTATACTGAAAATGATGAAGCTTCCACTGGCCTGGTCCCTAAACAAAAGCTGCTCATGCCCAACACTGATTGAGCTCTGGGTGAGAGAGAGAAAAGTAAACTGTGGTGTCTTGATACTGAGATGTTAGGGTGTATTTATAAGAGTGGTCAGTGTTGTCCTAACCGATATGGGATACACAACCCCAGAATGGCAATGCAGGACTGGGGAGAGGGCAGGGCTTCACCAGGCCCCTGAGGAAGGACTTGAGGGATTGGACAGTGATGAGTAACTCAGTGGGAACCAGAGAATCCGTGGTCCCCAGACAGGCAAAAATGGCCTCAGAAGTATGAGTTCCCCAAAGGAGAGGGAGTCTCTCCGAGCCTACACAGATGACGTGTCATTGGTCAAGCCAGCAGGTCCTATGCACTAAGTGCACTGGTTCAGATGGGCACAGAATAAGAAAAGCAGACAAGGCTCAAGGCTCAAAGTTACACCACATTTTGTCCCTTGGCCTTGGGAGAATCCGGTTTGACTTACAGGGCCCCAAGGAATCCTGGGACCATGCACATTTCAGGTCAATTTTAAAAAGAGAGAGAGAGAGAGCATTTACTGAGTGCCTGCTATGTGCTCTGCTGTTGTTTAGAAGGAAGATAATCATCATTTAATTCTCAGAATAGCCATCTAAGGTAAGTACTATTATTCTCCAGTATACACATGAGGGATCAGACTTGGCTGGGGATCCAGCAGTTTATGTGTGCAGAGCTGAGACTCAGACCATGCCTGACTAAGCCCAAAACCTGCGAGCTTCACTAGGATCCCATCTGAAAGGCTTTCTAAGATCAGAGCTCCTCGGGCTCTGAATGGGCCCCCTGAAGAGACAGCAGGCAGCCCCCCGCACCAGACTTGTACAAGTAGAAGCTAGCGGGGCCCCACAGCATTCCTCGACCCCGCGTGGGGCAGAGTTAGATCGTAAGACCCTCCCTACCTTGAAACCTCTGCCTAAGAGCACAGGAAGTTTAGATTAAATCAGCCAAAATGGCTTTATAGCGTATATTTCTTAATATCTGGTTCTCAGGGTTAAACATAAAACTTTATCCTGGGAAAAAAAAAAAAACAAAACACCAAGGATTATCCACGAAACAGCTCTCTTAAATGTGAGCCATCAGCAGCCTGACCCACACATGCTTATCTCTGTTCCCGAGCTCCTTCAAGGACGCCGAGGTCTGCAGAGTGGTGGAGCTAAGGGGTTGGGCAATGGAGGATTCCACCCCGTCCTCAATCATCAGAAGCTGCAAGGTGCTTTGTTAAAAAGAAAAAGGAAAAGGACTATTTTTCTTCAGTGCTAGAGAAAGCAGACAGATTTTTATTTCTGTAGAGTAAGAAAACTCTCTTCCCTCACCTAGGTCGCTTATAACAATAGAGGATCCCCTGAGATGAAGGAAAGAATCAGGTTTTCTTTTTATTCTAGAAGGTGATAACTACCAAGAAATCTCCACTTCACTTAAGTCCTTTTATTCTTCTGATAAGCTCAAGAGTTTGCCATCATTGTGCCCAGCCACTGCCGTCTTCAGCAAAGCACAGTGGAGGAGATTTCAGTTTCCAGAGGGGACAAACCGAGCCCCTGTCAGTGAGAACCCCCAGACCCAACAACACTCCAAACAATTTACCATGTTGTCTAAAAAGTAGAAGGAACCAACCACGGCTGGAATACTCTACTTTCTTCATGCCACACAGCAGAAATTTCTGCTTAAAGGGAGATTCATTTGAAAGAAACCTCAAGCATATTTTTTCATGTCTTGGGAGGTTGCTGTTTCATAAAATGCATGCATGTCATATGACGCTGCAGAAATTCATTCAACACACTCGGTCCATCAGTGCTTACTGCTGTGTATGAATATCATGAAGAATGTGTATCATTCCTGTATCATGAGCTACTCTAGGCCCTGGGCTACCTAAGCGGACAAAACAGACACCATTCCTGCCCTCATAGAGCTTGCATTCTAGTGGGAAGATGGAGAACGTGTCAGTACAATGGAAATAAAACAATGCCAAATAGTTAAATACGTAAGAGTGATGTCATGATTCGGGATGGACAGAATGGAGGCACAACCAAGATGAGCTTTGACATTGGATGGGTGGTCAGGGAAAAGTAAAGAAAAGTGGAACTTAACAAAGGAAATATAGGCTAGTTACCTTGGCTCATGCCTGTAATCCCAGCAGTTTGGGAGGCCAAGGCAGAAGGATCATTTGAGGCCAGGAGCTTCAGTACAGCCTGGACAACATAGCAAGACCCCATCTCTATTAAAAAAAAAAAAAAAAAAAAAAAAAAAACACCGAGCATAGGAAGTGCAAAGACCCCAAGGCAGGACCACACTGGAGCATTCTGACTAATGACAGAAAGAGCAGGGGAGTAGTGGGTGCTGCAGAGCCACAGGCCCTGGAGTCCAAGAGGCAGACAGGACCAATGAGACCAGAGAAGTTTGCAAATCACATGGGGAGCCACTAGGCCCTGTACGCATTCATCCCTCTGCTCTGGGAGACGGGCTTGGGGAGCCACTAAAAGGGACCTGTTTGAGAACAGAAGCCTAGCCGTCTGTTTCCCAGCAGCTTCCCTGCCTGCAGGCCTAAGGGGCAGTGAGCCACAGAGGGAGTCCATCTCCCTATTTCCCTTTAAAGTCAGGCCAATAGAGGAACCTCAGAAACGTATTTTATTCATTGTTAAGCAATATTCCTTCACGAACAATCAATGTTGAACAGTTTGACATTTATTGCTGCCCATCAGAGGCCGATTCTCATCGAATTATATGCAGTGTGTGTCCACAACTCAGTGACATTTCCCTCTTAGTAAATCCTTGTGCGCCATTAACAGACAAATTAAATTACCTACAATTGTTTACCTACTTAAAAAAATACTCCTAAAAGAAAGACCAGGATCCCCTAAATTCCACTTTTCTCATTCCAAATGCCAGAATGCTAATGGCCAGAATCCACGGATTAACACCACTGCTGGCCAAATGGCTTCATGTAGCTCAGTAAGAGCGAATTCAGGGGTCCCAGGTGGGCCAGGGGGTGGATGACGACTGGGGCCACAGAGGGAGGAAGGTGGGAGAAGCCCCAGTCCCCCGCCCTAACCCGAGGGAGGAAAAGGCTGAAAAATATCAAGAACCCCTCACTCTCTTACTAACGTGGGAAAACCAACGGCTGCATTTGTTCTTCAGAGGACGAGCCCTTGGTAGGCATGTGTCATGACCCAGGGAGAGAGAAATGAGTTTGACTCCATTCCTGTCTTCACGGGGCTCAAAAATCATCAGAACAAAGCTACCAATGCACTTCACTCTACAGTGACAAGTTCCTCGGTGAGCTTCACGGGAGAAAGCAGGTAACCTTAAGTCCCCGGAGGAGCAGGCACCTCCCCATACCTTTAGACGTGGGCAGGAACTGAACATGGGGTGACAGGGAAGAAAGGGGGATCCCCCATCAAGCATTCCAGGAGCGGCCGGTCCTAAAGCACAGCAAAGCCAGGACACGGGGCCATGTCTGGGGCCCGTGTGGGGTTGGGTTTGGCTAGAGTCCAGGAAGGACATGGAGAAGGGGCTAGGGAGCCCAGTGGGCTGTGGCTGTACCCCCGTTTCTTCATGCCTACCCCGAAGGCTGCTTTCCTGCCTGCTCCAAGACACAGACAGGATGCCTACTGTGGCACTGACTATGGCAGCAGTGGGAAGAAAGGGGAGGGAATAACTTAAATGCCCACCAACTAGGGAATGGCTGAAAATATATATATAATACCAGGCCATATCTATTTTATGGCCTGTTATACTTCTCGTTGTGTTTTTATTTATTTATTTTTTTGCTAGAGATAGGATCTTACTATGTTGTCCAGGCTTGTTCTTAAACTCCTGGTCTCAAAGGATCCTCTCCTGTCAGCTTTCCAAAGTGCTGGGATTATAGACATGAGCCACCATGACCAGAGGCTATGTTACACTGACAGGAACAGGGGTAAGAGAAATCTGAGTCAAACCCTGTCTCTACTAAAACTACAAAAAATTAGCTGGGTGTGGTGGTGCATGCCTGTAATCCCAGCTACTTGGCAGAGAACAGCTTGAACCTGGGAAGCGAAGGTTGCAGTGAGCTGAGATTGTGCCACTGCACTCCAGCCTGGGTGACAGAGCAAGACTCGATCTCAAAAATAATAATAATAATAAAATAATAATAATAATAATAATGTTATCTTGAGCCACATGGTTGAAAGAAAAAAGCAAACTGCAGAATTATAGGATGGTACTGTTTATGGTAAGGAAAAGGAGGAAAAGAGGGAGAGAAAGGGAAGGGACAGGTAGGAGAGAGGAAAGGGGAGATGTGGGGAGTGAATGCACGGCAGGAGGCTGAGACCATTGGGGGACAAGAGGGAAACTAGGAAAGAGAGAGGTGACAGAGAACATATACTCTCCATAATGTAGCGTAATTCAATCATTTACTTGAGTTTTAAAACTCAGCCACTGTCCACTGTCTGAATATTTTGATAATGATGACTGATGATGAATCCAGAATAGTGATTAATAAAAAATGATCTGCTCCTGTACTCCCTCTGATTGTAAATATCAACCTTAATTAATAGTAATCAATGTTAGCAGTAAGAGAAAATCCAAACTGCTTTAATGTACCACTTCAGGGGCCTCGTGTAATATTCTCCCTTGACAACACGTCGGCGCTTTCACCCCCTGACAGAGTGATGGGGAGGGGTTGGGGGAGTTCACACAGGACCGGGCCACACCGCTGTCTGGACCCAGGAACTCCACAAATGTCTGCTGGAGAAGGTGGGGAAAAGGGTGAGTGTCTGAGGGAGTGGAAAACATGAGGAACCAAGACCCAGATAACAATACGGAGCCCTACACAGTGCTAACAGGGTAGCCATGCTATAAACCCCCTAATCATTTCACACACACACACACACACACACAGAGAGAGAGAAAGAGAGAGAGAGAAAGAGAGAGAGAGAGAGAGAAAGTGTGTGTTTATGAGCCCCTAGTTGGTCTCAATTTGCAGGATGTCATCCTTGTCTGGTGTCCAAGGCCTTCCACAGTCTGGCCCTAGTCTCCTTTTCCGGGGCTCCCAGCACATTCCCAACCAGATGGCGTCGCTGTCCCCTAAACACACCTAGCTCACTGACATGCTTCACCTTTGTCTCTGCCATGCCTTCTTTCCCATATGCCTCCCTCTTCCTCTCCAGTCTAAAAATAGTCAGACATCACAGAAGTCTTACTTCCTTCATCCACGTCAGAACAAATATTCACTGAGCAGCTCGTACGGGCCAGGCACATCATCTCATCCTAACAGCTTTACAAACTAGAAACCAGTGTTTTCCCATTTTACAGACAGCATGTTTGAGGTTAAGAAAGGATCTTGCTGAAGGCCACACAAGCTGGTGCCTGGTGGAACTGAGATCTGGACCCCAGTCAGTTTGATTTCACAAACATTCATCCTTGGAGGAGAGATAGCTAGAAAAGAAAGGTAAGCATCATCGAGGAAGGATGGGCCAGAAGGGCATTTACCCAGAAGGGGGTGAATTTTCCAGGGAGGGATGTATATAGACAGGTATGGGAGGGATGTCTCCTCTGAGCAGGTGGCACTTGAGCTGTGACTCAAAGGACATTTAGTAGGTGAGTAATAACTTCAGGATACACTGTAGTGGCTCCATGGATACAAGTGAACAAACTGCACGCATAAAGGCCAGGAGGCATGTGTGAGGATGGGTGCCAGCCTGTCTTAAGTTCAATGACGCAGAATGCATGCAACAGGTTACATGAAGCAGATTTGTTACTTAATGATAGGCAGCAAAGCGGACAGAGGCCTAGGATTTATTGCGAGTGGGTCCCCTAAGGTTCAAGAAAGCTTCCTGGGGTGGATGTCGTCTTGTCCTTGTGAGCCACTTGTACTACAACTGAGGGTCTTGGAAAAGCAGCCCCCAGGGTTGCATACTCTGGGGCCATGTGACACGCTGGGCTAAAACACCAAAGGATATCTAATTTCTAGGGGGAACTGGATCAGAGTCCAGGGTATTTTGGCCAGCTCCCCCTTATCTCAAGATGTTATATCCCCAGAACATTCTACCATTATTATTATTATTATTATTATTATTATTATTATTATTAGATGGAGTCTCACTCTGTCACCCAGGCTAGAGTGCAGTGGTGTGATTTTGGCTCACTGCAACCTCTACCTCCTGGGTTCAAGCAATTCTCCTGGCTCAGTAGCTGGAACTATAGGTGTGTGCTACCACACCTGGCTTATGTGTGTGTGTGTGTGTGTGTGTGTGTGTGTGT
>NW_012105142.1:3423963-3424467 GCF_000951045.1 Mandrillus leucophaeus
CTGAGATCCGGCCACTGCACTCCAGCCTGGGCTACGGAGCGAGACTCCGTCTCAAAAAAAAAAAAAAAAAAAAAAAGATTCTGACACGCCAAGAGCAGGAAAAAGATATATTCGTGATGATTTCATATTAGTCAAGTAGGGAGTGAAAGGTGTGGACTGCAGTTGTCCATTTGATCATATTGGTAGAGAAAAGGATGAATTTCTTTAAGTCACCTGTGCCTCGAGGTGCGTTTATCCATCACTACACTGGGTGACTCAGTTTTCACACAAGGGACTCCTCTATCACGTGTAAACCAGCCATTTATTAATTTTTGCAACAAGTACTCAACTTCATTACTCACTTTCGAGATCGCACATGTTTACATAATCTTTCTCTGGCTACAGGAGTCTCACGGCAATATCCCCAGGCAGCCGTCGCAGTGAGATACCGGGCGTCGTTAGTGATGGCAATGTTACAAGCCTACAAAGCAATGTAATTACACAGATCCGACCTGCCGCCACTCT
>NW_012105142.1:3425932-3427517 GCF_000951045.1 Mandrillus leucophaeus
ATGGTGAAACCCCATCTCTACTAAAAATACAAAAAAAAAAAGTAGCTGGACGTGGTGGCATGCACCTATAATCCCAGCTACTCAGGAGGCTGAGGCAGGGGAATTGCTCGAACCAGGAAGGTGGAGGCTGCAGTGAGCCGAGACCACACCACTGCACTCCAGCCTGGGCGACAGATTCTGTCTCAAAAAAAAAAAAAAAGTCTACAAAATACCCGTCCAGGACTCCTCAAAGATTGTCTTGAGGTCATCAAAAACAAGGAAAGTCTAAAAAACTATCACAGGCAGGTTGTCCATTAGTCGGGGAGGTGGGGGGTCGGGGGCATATGGCCACTCCTTGTACCTTCCACTCAATTTTTCTGTAAATCTAAAACGTCTCTTAAAAAACAAGGTTTATTAATTAAAAAGAAAAAACCTAAATGGAATGTGGTATCATGGATGAGATCCTAGACCAAGGGACATTCGGTAAAAGCTAAGGAAATCTGAGTGAAGTATAAGCTTTGGTTAATGATAACATCAACATTGCTTCATGTGTTGTGACAGAAGTATCACAGTGATATTAACAACAGGGGAAGCTGAGTGTGGAGTATAAGAAGATTTGGACTCTTCTTGCAACTTTTCTGCAAACCTGACACTATTCAAAAATTAAAAATTTATTCTAAACCTCCCTTCCCCAGAAAAGGGTGTACCTAAAGAAACGATAGTTCTAACAGGCCAAAAATCACAGGGAAGGTGGCAGGCAGAAAGCCTCCCCCCGGAATCACACTGCCTCCTCCCCAAGCCCCTCACTCAGGACTCACCTGGGAGGAGGCTGTCCGCGGCAGCTTGAAGCAGCCACAGGCTCTGGAATTGACTCTAACTCATACACTTTGTTTTTTGGTTACATCTCTACCCCTGGAGACCACTGTTGCTGCTGATTTCTCTGGCTTCCTTGCCGTCGGCTAAATATTGTGTTTCTAGCAGTGAATAGCACGTGGGGAAGACATGGGGGTGGGCTGGGGATGGTCTGGGTGAAGTTGACTTCACTCTATGCCCTCTACAACCTGCACCGAGATTCCAGGACAGGCACCGTCCACCTATGGCGTCCCTGGCTGGCTCTGAGGTGCCCTCTCCTATCACACCCACGATGGACATAGGCAGGTGGGTGGTGGGAGCTGTAAGTCAGGCTGAGCGTCCCCAGAGGAGCAGGGTGCCCAGGCGTGGAATGCCCAGGTGCGGAATGGGTGCACCTGTGCGTGGCTTCATTCCATTAATTGAGAACTACCAAATACCCTTTGGGGGACATGCCTCTATCAGCCAAGGGTTGTTGGGCACCCCAGAAACAGAATAGGGATCCAGGTGTATTGGCTGTAACGCTCCCCCTTTGAGGAGGCAGATTTTTCCTGAAAACCAGTGGGCAAGCAGAGGTGTGATAAAGCCTGCAGCAGGCTGGGGACTCCTACCATGTTCCTCTTTATTTTTATTATTATTATTTTTTTTTTGAGATGGAGTCTCGCTCTGTCGCCCAGGCTGGAGTGCAGTGGCACGACCTCAGCTCACTGCAAGCTCTGCCTACTGGGTTCACGTCATTCTCCTGCCTCAGCCTCCC
>NW_012105142.1:3430867-3431890 GCF_000951045.1 Mandrillus leucophaeus
GGAGTCTGCTTCCGCAGGTATGCACCTGAGACCAGGTAGTGAGATGCCCTCCTCTCCTAACAAGAGAGCTGCAGGGATAGGGGGCAGTCGAGGTCAGGTGACCCCCTCCAAAGGGGCTCCTCGGTTTGCCCAGCATAAAGGCTCAGTTAGCATTTGGTAAATAAGCTATTCTAAGGAGTTCCAGGGGGAAAAAAAATGCTGCTTTGAGCACTGAGAAAAAGAAGAAAAAAAAAAACCATAAAAACAAAAGTAGCATTTAAAAAAAAATACAGAGTTGCTGCTGTGTGTTACTAACCACTGGCTCCTGCACACACCTGGCCATTCTCTCTCTATCCAGACGACCTCGGTCAAGTTTTTTCATGTTTCCAGGCAGGTGCCTCAGCAGGGCCTCTGCAGACACCTGTGATATTCACGACATCCTCTGCCCGTGATACTGGTTTACCCACACTGCTGTGGGTACCTCGGACCCTCCTCAGCCATCTGCCCCGTTCCAACTGTCCAGGGATCAAGGACAGCTGGCACAGGCCTTCTCTATCCATGCAGAAAGAACTCTAGGGGCATCTGGATTATCTGACAATTGCCCTTCAAACAAGGCCAGTCTCCTGGGACTATGACCTGTGCACGTCGCCCAGGATCCCCTGCCTAAAAGCACCCTGAATTTAGTTTAATGTGTTATTTCTGCCTTGAAATTCTTCATGACTGAACAGTGGACCCCACATTTGCATTTTGCACTGAACCCTATAAATTATTTGGCTTGCCCTGCATGTTGACTATCTTTAAAACAGCCGTGGCTTTCCTGTGGAGAAACCTGACAATCACTACCTCAGCCAGGTGACCAAGATCAACATCATCAGTGTTAAGCCAGGTTAATATGACACGATGGTGTCTGACACGATGTGATGAGAATGGTCCTTTATCTCCCTGGCCTTCCTCACAAGCTCCAAGTTCCTCCCATAACTCCAGTCTAACCATGAGAAGAACATCTGATAAACAGTCTAAGCCAGGCCTGGTGGCGTACACCTG
>NW_012105142.1:3433625-3439164 GCF_000951045.1 Mandrillus leucophaeus
ACCTCGGCCTCCCAAAGTGCTGGGATCACAGGCGTGAGCCACTGCGCCCGGCCATTCCTCTTTTTTATGTCTATGTTTGGAGACTTGACTTGCCCAACAGCACCGGGTTGCAGGGGACATCCTGCTGCAGGGAGTGGGTCTGCAGCAACCCCCCAGGACCCTGGGTCATGGATATCTGGGTCTTCCAGGTGCCAGGGAAGGGAGAAAGCCCCAGGAGGTCTGGAGGGGCCCCCCTTTATGGGATGGGTGTGAGAATCCTCATAGCCTCTGGACATCCTCAGGAGGGAATGGGATGAGCACACTCCTGCCTGGAATCCCTCTCTGCACCTGCACCTCCAAAGCCAAAGCTCCCTGTGCCTCTTCTCCCAGTTGATCTCAGGGTCCACACCCATCTCTGCTTAGGTGTTGATGGGCATCGGTGCCCAGGCCCTCCCAAGCTCTGCTCTACTCTGCACTCACGACATTTGCTGCTTCTGTCCAGCACATCAGCTTCCTCCAAGACCATCTATCCATCCCTCCGTGCTGCCCTGTGCCTTCCCAGCTCTCCCAACCGCCGTCAAGAACCCCACAACCTTCGTGAACCCCGGCAGAGTCCACACCACCAAGCGACATCTGGACAAGTCATGCCTTGAGGTTTGTGCTCCCAGCTTGATGCAGACACCTCACCCCAAGTCCCAGTTTATGAACTGCCAGAGTGGCGAGGGAGATCCACTTGGCCAGCACCTGCCCTGTGCCTGGCATGGCACACAGGATCGCATGCAGGCAGCAGCTATGACACTTTGCCAGCCCACCAGGTCCACTGAAGCTTGGCGTTCGAGCTGGGGTCTTCCCCTTCCTCATTCCATCCTCACAGCCTGCCCCTCCAAGACATCAAAGTGAATCACAGCATCTTCCCAGCCCCAAACCTTATTGCCATGTCCTCGTCTTTGCCCTGCTCACTGCATTAACCTAGGCCGGGTTGGGGAGTGAGACAGAGATTCTATTTCTAAAAGGCACAGGGCAAGCTTGAAGGGGAGGTCTGAACTTCCAATAAAACACACTAGACCACATGAGTTGTTTTCTGGAATTTCAGTTTCCTACAGAAACCACGCAGCGTTTTTTGTTGTGGGCGGTGACACATTTTTCACGGGGCGCTGGTGCCTGTTTGTGCTCACTCGCTCCCAGTGTGAGCTGCAGGCACTGTGGGGCCACACCCTCTCCTTCCCTCACCTCCTTCCCGGATGGCAGAGCACTGGGCTCACACAGGCCTCTGTGCGGCCAGGGTTGTGGGCACAGCACGCCTGCCTTGCAGGGTTAGGAGAGGGAGCTATACCAGGGTGCCCCTGCTCCAGCTGCCACGGAAAGGGTTGTGATCCCTTCAGGATACACAGTAGCTACCCAGTGGCTTGAGGTCTGAGCAGAGGCCCATCCCTGAGCCAAAACCCTCTCTCAGAAATGCTCAGTATCTTGGCCAAGGTCCAGACCCCAAAGTACAGCACATTACTGCAGAAAGAGGTTCTGCTGGCCTCTGGAGAGCCAGCAGCATAGGATACAATCGATGAATGAATGACCTTCATGGGTTCAAAGTTGCCACTCCTGTCTTGTGCAGGGGAAGGGAGGCAGAGACCCACCCTCCTCGTCATCATTCATTTATTCAAGTGTGTACTAAAACAGCCAAAAGGACACACCATCAACAGATGAATTGGATAAAGAAAATTCAGGATATGCATACAATAGAATACTATACAGCCTTAAAAAGGAAGGAAATCTGTCACAGGCTACAACATGAATGAACCTTGAGGAGGCCATGCTAAGTGAAGTAAGCCAGACATGGAAGGACAATTACTGTGTGATTCCACTTATATGTGGTACTTAGAGTACTCAGATTCATACGCTGAAAGGAGAAGGGTGGTTGCCAAGTGCTGGGGGGAGAGGAAAATGGGGGGTTATGGTGAACGGGTACAGAGTGTCAGTTTTGCCAGAGGAGAAGGGTTCTATGGATGGGTGGTATTGCTGATAA
This sequence comes from Mandrillus leucophaeus, assembly GCF_000951045.1. Lineage (NCBI taxonomy): Eukaryota > Metazoa > Chordata > Mammalia > Primates > Cercopithecidae > Mandrillus > Mandrillus leucophaeus. The sequence goes on from NW_012105142.1 coordinate 3,435,625, forward strand.
CACAACCATGTGAACATAGCTCATACCACAAATCATGCTCTTAAAAATGGTTAAGGCCAGGCACAGTGGCTCACGCCTGTAATCCCAGCACTTTGGGAGGCTGAGGCAGGCAGATCACGAGGTCAGGAGTTCAAGACCAGCCTGGCCAACATGGTGAAACACTGTCTCTACTAAAAATACAAAAATTAGCCGGGTGTGGTGGCGGGCACCTCTAATCCCAGCTACTTGGGAGGCTGAGGCAGGAGAATCGCTTAAAACCAGATGGTGGAGGTCGCAGTGAGCCAAGATCTCACCACTGCACTCCAGTCTGAGCAACAAGAGCAAAACTCCATCTCAAAAAACAAAAACACACACAAAAAAATGGTTAAAATGGTAAGTTCTTTGTTGTTGTCATTGTTGTTGTTTGCAACAGGGTTTCACTCTGTCACCAAGGCTGGAGTGCAATGGTGCATCTCAGCTCACTGCAGCCTTGACCTCCTGGGCTCAAGCAATCCTCCCACCTCAGTCTCTTGAGCAGCTGGAACTATAGGCATGCACCATCACACACAGCTGATTTTTGGTTTGGTTTGGGTTGGGATTTTTGTTTTTTGTTTTCTTTCGTAGCAATGGTGTTTCGCTTTGTTGCCTCAGCTGGTCTTGAACTCCTGGGCTCAAGTGATCCTCCTGCTTTGGCCTCCCAGAGTGCTGGGATTATAGACATGAGCCATGGTGCCTGGCCTAAAAAGGTAAATTCTATGTTATGTGTATTTTTTCAGACAGGGTCTCACTGTGTCACCCAAGCTGGAATGCAGTGGAACGATCGTGTCTCACTGCAGTCTCTACATCCCAGGCTCAAATGATCCTCCCACCTCAGCCTCCTCCCTTCTGAGTAGCTGAGACCATAGGTGCGCACCATCACACTCAGCTAATTTTTTTAAAAAATTCTTTATAGAGATGATATTTCGCCATGTTGGTCAGGCTGGTCTTAAAATCCTGGGCTCAAGTGATCCTCCTGCCTTGGTCTACCAAACGACTAGGATTCCAGGCAAGAGCCACCACACCCAGACTCTTATGGGTATTTTACCACACATCTTTAAAAAGTGTTTACTGAGCCTGTATTATGTGCCAGGCACTACTGTGGGCACTGGTGATATAGCAAGGAACCAACCCTGCTCTCCTGGCACTCACACCAGGGGCAAGTCAACACATACACAAGAAAGAAAATGAATGAGTGCATGAAGAAGAAAACCAGGAAGAGTGAACGAGGTGCCCTCCAAAGGCCTCAGAGATGAAAATCCTACAGAGAAACATCTTCAGGGGGTGACTGGGGAGGGACAGTTCCTACTGAGGGCCCTAGAAAGGCCTCCCGGAGGAAGCAGCGTTGAGGTGAAGGTGAGATGGAGCCAGTCCCAAGATGGTCTGCAGGGAGAGCAGGCCTGAGAGGCAGCAGGCAATGCTGAGGCCACTCAGGGCTGGCTTCAGGGACTGAGGATAGAGAGAAGGTGGCAGGGCCTCAGCAGAGTGAGACCGGGGAGAGTGGGAGGTGATGGGGCCTTGTCTGCCACAGATTTAACTCCATGCATCATGAATGGGAAGTCACAAGGGGAGGCTAAGCATGAAAGCGATATAGTTCCAATGACCACTCCGATGCCTGGGCTGACATCGCTGCTCACCCACCAACCCTGACGGCCCCAGTTTTCATCAGGCAGTCCCCTTTCTCCAGAGTGCTGCATCCCTTGGGGGTTCCAGCACATTCCATCCAAATTCCCTGAAAAGCCAAAGCCATCAAAGGGGCCCTCTAGGCCTCCACGGAACCTTGTGCTTCCTGGTAAGGAGCTCAGGCAGGAGGAGGAGCCCCACCCTGATGGACCCCACTCTGCCCTCTCCCTCCTGGGCACTCATGTTCTGCCCCTTCTCCTGTGCTCAGGCTCCCTCTCCCCTGAAGAGTCTCCCGGACCCATGTGCCACTCTTCCCTGGAGATGACAGCGTTTCATCAACCACTAACCAAAAAAGGACCATTGACCCCAATACACCTGGCTGCACATATTTCTAAGCAGAAGCTGGCAGAGCTGTCGCTTGGGGTCTTGGTGATTTCCAGGAAAATTTCCATCCAATTCATCGCTCCCCTAACCCACGACCTTCTGTTCCTTGAAATTTGTTCTTTCTGATCTTATGAAATGGCTGGAGAAGATGTGTTGGAATTTCAGGAAACAGATATTCCTATGTTATGTGCACGCAGAGGTCAAGAAAAGCCTATTGACCTTGATCCCTCGAGGGCCCAGTGCCGTCTGGTCTCCAGACTCTGGTCGACACCCCCAGTTGGCTGCAGAATGTGTGGGTGCCTTTCTGAAATCCCTGCCTTGTGGTGCACTCAGTCAGGCTCACTTCTACCCCCATCGCCCCAGGCCTGCACCCCTAATCCTCCATCATGCCCATAGAACTTGGCCAGCTAAACCTGTAAGCAGCGGTGTGATCACTTTGCAGGTGCTGGCTACAGGGCCTAGGCCCTAAACACCCTGCAGACCTAAGATGTGGTGTCCACAGTTGACATCTCTACCCACACCCTGGCTTCCAACAGGCACGAGTGGGTGAGGCAGCTACTCTGTTGGTGAGGCAAGAGAGAAAACAGATACTCCTAGAGCCGCCTCTTAGGCTCATGAAGGAGAATAATCACCCAGGGAGAAGTTGGACATGGAGCCAAGGTCACCACTGTCCCGGAGAGGGGGTCCCGAGGATGCTGACAGCAAACTGAACACATCACCCATGAGGTTTGGTCCCCTGAGCCACACTGCCATGCCTGTGCCCCATCTCAGCCCCCACGCTCCCTCATGCACCTGGTGACCTGCCCAGCTCACAATAACCCCCACCAAAAGTCTACAGTGGCAAGACCTGCGCTGTGAATTTAAATTCTTATGGGAAGAGTGGTGGGAAGGACTAAATCCCAGCTGGCTCCTGGGCACAGTGCCTTTTGTGCTGGGAGAAGGCATTTCATTTCATTCTGTATAAATTGACCACGTTCTCTGACATCTACTGGGCTCCATACCCTGTGCAGGGGACCATGATGGAAATACGGCTGAAGACAACACAACCCGTGCCTCATGGAGCTCACAGACCTCCTCTGGGCACAAGGCTGGCTGGGCTCCAGAACACAGGCTCCCTGAATGGGGACCCCAAAGCCTCAAGTCCCAGCTTCTTCCAGGAGGTGCCTGAGGCTGCAGAAGCCACAGCTGTATACTGGAAGGCAGGACTTTCTGCATTTCCCAACTTGCACCCCAAAAGCCAGATCTTCCACCTGAGGCTGAGCCAGCACTAGGGAGGGAAGACCCCACTAGTGATGGGGGAAGGTTCTGGGAAAAGGGGAAAGGACAAGCTCAGAACCCAGATACCCCTCCTCTAAGGAAAGCTGAAGGTCATAGTCCTTGGGGGAGGTCAAATCCACCCTATGTAGTAATAAACCATCATGATACGCAACACACATGCACCCCAATCCATGCCAACACAGGCAAAGGTATGTGAATACACGCATCCCAACACACACATCCTTATCCACACAACACACA
>NW_012105142.1:3440075-3478012 GCF_000951045.1 Mandrillus leucophaeus
GATACACGCATCCCAACACACACATCCTTATCCACATAACACACACCCATCCCGTGCCAACACAACAACATAATTGCACACCCAGGTGCCACATCCTAACACTTTCCAATACCCACAAACACATACTAACATTCACATCCCAAGTCACTGTCACCCGTGCACGCATGAATACACACACTCTTCACAGGCACATCCTCTCTCATACCAAGACAGCCATAGCCCAAGACACACACACCAACACATACTTAAACACATACATACAGGCAGAGAGGGACACATGCACCCGCAGCCACCTATACCTGAAAGATTAAGGTAACATGCAGATATACATACAGCATCACCACCCCAAGGCAGCACAAGCACACCCACCAATATATCCATATCCCCACACGCACAACACGCATTCAACACACACACACACACACACACACATCACAAGGAAAGAACCTGCTGGCCTCCTCCCATCCATCACAGCAGACTCAACCCCTCTACTGAGACCTGGGCCCCTTCCCTGAGAGCATCTTAGGTGCGGCCAGGGCCTCGTGCCAGCCCCAAGCTTCCTGCTGCATGTGGCCAGTGCGAAGTGGCTGCTTGCTCCAGCCCTGCGTGCCCACAACAACAAAACCCTCAGCCGCCCCTCCTCTGGAGGCCCTCCCAGACAATCATCCGACCCTCCTAATTTGCACCTCCATGGACGGCCCTGACCAGGCAGGAGGATTAGAGATCTCCTCCTTCTCTTTCTCTTCGTCTACTGGTGAGGGAGTCTCTCCTCTTCTGGAGAAGAGGTGGGGCCAGAGAGCTGACTTCTGGATGGGGTCTGCAAGCTCATGCACGAGACAGCACCGGCGGTGCCAGCAATGTTCCTCTACCTGCAGGCCTCTTCTCCCACCAGTCACACGCCCAGGCCACCTCCCCACACGGAGCTGCGGGCTACAGCATGTAAAGGACACTCACGAAGCATCATAGTGTCATAAGGGACCGGGGAACTGAGACAGGAGCAAGCTCACACTGGCGGAGAGCCAGGCAACCCAAGTCGGGTTGTGCTAGCCTATCCACCAGGCCGTGCCTCTGTGGCCTCAGTGGGCCTTGTCCCCCTTTCTCCTCCCTGTCTTAGACACTAGGGGAACATGTGTGACCTTGAGCAGGGGCTCAGGGATATTCACAACCACAGATCTCAGGGGGTCACCTCAAGCCTAAGCGTGGGGCTCAGGGGGGTCCCATCAGACATCAGCCAAGGGAGTAAGTGCTGGGCTATCCTCCTTCCCTGCTCCTTTCTCTGAAGGGATGTGGGGATGACTCCCATCGAGAAGCAAAGAGAGGGAAGTGGGGACCTCTGACCTCCCTGTAGCCTGTCCTACCAGGAGCTGGGTTTGCTGGTAAGCTGCATTCTGCCTTCTGCTGCATCTACACAACTCCCAGCCTGGCCCAAAGGTGGAGTTAAAAAGCAAGAGGTCACACAGAGGTGGGTTCAGATGCCAGCTCTGCCCTCTGCCGTTTCTAGCCTTACAACTCAATCCAACCTCTCCATGCCTCAGTTTACACATCCGCGGATATGCTGTCCCCTCCAGACCTCTAGGAATCCCTAGGAGGGCAGATTCCCAGTGACACCTTCTGTGGAACACTCCTGGGCAGCAGGGAAATGGGAGCCCATGCCAGGGGCCTGGGCTCACCCTATGCCCAACTCCTCCGATGCACCCACACGGCCTGACCCTGCAGTCTTATCTCCTACCGTGTCCTTCAGAGTGAGGACAAATACAGGTCTGGGGGAAGGCATCTTGTTTCTACCTGGGGAGGCGGCAAGGAAAGAGAAAGAGGAGCAAGGAAGATGACCAGGCTGTTCCCCTGTGCTTGAGAGGACGTCCCAGGCCCTGCACCCTAAGCCGCAATCCCTGAGCTAACCACTGTTTCTCTGTGGTCTCCCAACTCTCTTTTATGTGTGTGCCATTCCCAAAGACAGACCAGCTTCTCCTCAAGAGCAGGGAATCCCACCTTCCCTTCCTCTTGGGTGCCACCCCTTTCTCCACTAACATGACGAGGACACAGCCATGCACACACAGTGGCCACATGGAAGGACATGTCATTTGGCTTTGTTGGTGTCCATTGTCACTCTGGGCTGAGATGAGACTCAGTATTACCAAAAAAGAAGAGAACAGGCAGGAATGGACTCCTGGAGAAAGTGACCAAAGAACTCGCTGTCCTATGTAACACAGTCATATCTCCGGGACGGGGGAAGGGGAGGGACAGAACCTCGTCACCAGGTGCAGACTCCAAACCACCTTGCTCAAGGATGCCGGGACGCCTCTTCAGGTGTCCTGAGCAGGAGAGCCAGTGCCTCTGCTACTGGAAGAATCTCGGAGTGGTGACATTTCAGACACCATTTAGTTGCCCAAGCTCCATGCCTTTTCCTCCATCTGAATCTCTGTGAGAAAGCTTCTGTCTGTCACATTTGGCCATGGGACAGATGAGCTGGCATTCTCTCTTTCCCACTCCCCCGAGGACTAACCTGCTTGCCATGAACCAAGTGGTACACCCCATTCCTCTGGCAGTAGTGACTGGTTCAGGAATGGGCATAATAATACAAAAACACCTAGTAGGATGCAAGAAGATCATTGCTAGGCCTCCAGAAAAAAGTGCTCCTCTGTTTGGTGGCATGGGGATGTGAGATGTGAGCTGTGGCAGCCCTTTGGCTACTATAAGGAAAGTCCATGGGGATGCCATTTGAGCTGCTAACTCCACCTCACTTAGAGTCCAGAACTTCCAGTTCCATGAATCACTGCTCCTCTGTGGTTATAGTTGTAGTTAAAGTCGGTTTGAATTGAGACTCACTGTGGCAACACAATGGGTGGGGCAGGTTGGGCAGGAACTAAACCATCTTGAATTCACTCCACACAGAGAAGAAAAGCTGCCCACCTGGGACGGCATCAGTGACTGCTCTACAAGGGCACCCTAATCGACCTCCAGCGAAGAGAGCGTGATGCAAACAACTGGTCCCACCATCGCACCAGAGACATAGACAAATGACTACCAGATTCAATGAAACAAACCAGTGAGGTCAACCCTGTGTGCTGCACAGCACCCAACAACCACTCTACAGGCCAGGTGCAGTGGCTCAGGCCTGTAATCCCAGCACTTTGGGAGGCCGAGACGGGTGGGTCACTTGAGGTCAGGAATTTGAGAACAGCCTGGCCAACATGGTAAAACCCTGTCTCTACTAAAAATACAAAAATTAGCCAGGCTTGATGGGATGCACCTGTAGTCCCGGCTACTCGGGAGTCTGAAGTGGGAGAATCACTTGAACCCAGAAAGCAGAGGTTGAAGTGAGCCAAGATGGAGCCACTGCTCTCCAGCCTGGGCGACAGGGAGAGATTCCATCAAAAAAAAAAAAAAGAAAGAAAGAAAGAAGGAAGGAAGGAAGGAAGGAAGGAAGGAAGGGAGACATACCCAAATGAAATTAACATTCAATAGGGTAAAAAAAAAAAATTAAAATAATAAAAATGAAAAAACAGCCACTCCCCTGGCCGAGTTGCCCATTTTCACCTGTTTGTGTTTGTATTGTAGAGCACAGAAATAAAACTCATAACAGACAACGTCTATCGAGCACTGGAGTCTTCACTAACAGCTTTATAAAGAGAGGCAAACACTACCATTGTCCTCATGTCTACATGGAGGAAACCAAGGCACAGAGAGGCTGAGGAGCCCTTGCTGGGCCACACAGCTCCTGAGGGCCAGCACCAGAGCCCTCGGCCACAGCTACCCTACTCACAGTCATGCTGGGTGAAGCAGGGACCCTGGCAGCGCCCCTCCAGCTGCAAGACTCCACCTCTATGACATTCAGGAGAGATGGGAGGTAGAAGGGGGCGCTTGGGAAATGAGATAGAAGAGAGTCTCCCCAGCCCCTCACCAGGCATGTGGGTCCCTCAGAGACCACACGATGAAGTTTGGATGCAAAAGTCAGCAGGAAATCAAGGAAATCCTTGGACCCTAGGAACACTAATTCTCTACTCAAGGAACAGCAGATAAGACCCTTTAAAGTCACCCTCGGGCCATGGAAACATTTAGGAAGGGAGAGGAGAGAAAGGTGCAGGGAAACAATGAAAGACGCAGGAGAAATGGAAGCTGAGAGGTGTCTCAGAATCTTGTGTACTTCCCCACGTAAATTCCCATGATGTGGAGGAAAAAGCCAAAGCCCAGACAAGGAAAGCCAGCTGCCTAAATAGTCCAGCAGGATGACTAAATGCATGGCCCCGAAAATGTGTGTGGGGCCAGGCTCCGAAGTGAAGTGGGGATGTTCCGCCCTCAGCCTTTTCTTTAATGTGAGAAAATATGCTTGTCTCTGGCTGAATATCTAAGCATATAATGTTTTGTTTCATGAGAAAATAAAGGGCAATTGACTAGAAGTCATTTCCACCCATTCTCATAGCAAGTCTGCGTTCAGTTCACATCCCACCACCCAAAAAGAAGAGTGGCCGTATCCACAAGTGCCTGCAATCCTCTGCTGCAGGCTGCAGATGGACGTCCTGACATACTGGGGGTGCAGCCCTCCCATTCACCCAGAGCCCCTGTGGGGCAGGTATGGACCCTTCCTAAGGCAGACAGGGAAATGGATAAAACCTGAGACCGCCCCGCCAGTAGGGGGCCTCACAGGTTTTCTGCAGGCTCCAGCTGCAGGGTCCCAGTAGGAGCCTCACACCCCCGACTACCTGATGTGCCTTCCTCCATTCATGAGCCACTGCCTCCAAGGACAGCATGGTCAGGGGGCCATGAGCTGGAGCCAGGAGCCTGCCTCTCACTTTCTGGTGTGAAGAGCTGTCCTACGTCCCCCAGAGTACTCTCCCTCGGGAAGGTCCCCCATGTGGTGTGTGGGGTGCAATAAAGCTTTCACCCAGCCTCAGCAGCTCCCGTCCTGCTCCAGCCCTCTCTCCCTCCCTTCCTAGCCTGGGATGCCCTCCTGGGAAGCACCTGCTGGACTCTTCTCCCAGGGCCTCTTCTGGATGTGACGAGGCATTTACTTAGACTGTGGCTCCCAGTCAGGGAAAGGACGGCAGCCAGCCACAGTGGCTGAAAGAGACTTGTCTGCGTCCTCCAGGAAGTCACCAGGATTGGCCTGATTCTATAGAGGGAAAGAGTTACTCCTTCTTGCCAAAGAAGTTATTGAGCTAATTGAAGTGGTTCCTTGCCCTTTCAGGTCCTTTGAGAACAAATGTGGGTACCAAGGTGCTCCCACAGGCCCCAGGGTAAACCCTCCCATGTGTCTATCTTACTCTGTGAATTACCTGTCTAGCACCCAGAAACTGTGGGCTTCCAGATGCTGAGATGCATCTCTATTCATGGTTTTTTTTGTTTTTGTTTTTGTTTTTGTTTTTTGAGATGAAGTCTCACTCTGTTGCCTAGGCTGGAGTACAGTGGTGCTATCGCAGCTCATCACAACCTCCGCCTCCCGGATTCAAGCAAATTCTCCTGCCTCAGCCTCCCTAGTAGCTGGGATTACAGGCGACCACCACCACACTTGGCTAGTCTTTGTATTTTTAGTAGAGATGGGGTTTTGCCATGTTGGCCAGGCTGGTCTCGAACTCCTGACCTCAAGTGATCTGCCCACCTTGGCTTCCCAAAGTGCTGGCATTACAGGCGTGAGCCACCACGCCCGGCCTCTACTCATCTTTGCATCTCCAGTACCTGATGCCTTGCTCAGTGTTCAGAACCCACTTAATAAGCATTTCATCCTTCAATGAATAAAGAAGTGAATTAATGATTGAATAAACAAGTAAGTGTATTTATGAATGAACAAATAAGTCACAGAGTGGCTTGGTGATAGGAAACTACCTAGCTTCAGGGAGAGAGCCTTCAGTACAATCTTAGAAGGGGATTTTCTCATGGTGCAAACACCAGCGTAAAACAGTCTAGAGCCGCAGCGCACAGTGGGTGGTTTAACTCTGCAGCCTCGGGCTCACCAGCCTGCAACCGGAGACTCTACTGTGAGGTGACTCACCTAAGGAAATAATGGTGCGGAAGAACAGAATGATCAATGGGGTCACAAACGCTGCAGAAATGTATACCTCAGAGGTTGCTTCTTAGGCAAAAAAAAAAAAAAAAGGAAACAAGTCCTGTGTTCGCGAATCAGAGATTGGCTAAACCATTTTATAGATGTAGAGTTTTTCTTGGATTCCCCATATTTGTAGTATTTCCTCCATGTGCATATTACTTGTGTAAAGCCTGGGGAAAAAAAAGTATAACTATTACTATTAGGACAGGAATCTGCAAGCAACAGCCCAGGGGCCAAATCTGGACCATTGCTAATTTTTGTAAATAAAGTTTTATTTAAATACCATCACACTCTTATTTATGAAAGAACTGAATGTTTACTACAGAAACCACGTGGCCCCTAAAGCCAAAAATACTCAGTAGCTGGTTCTTTACAGGAAAACTTTGCTGATCCTGGTGTGAAATGTTCAATGACAAGAAAAAAATATGACATACATTTCAGTAAGAACTTACACAGAAGTATGTACTTTTTTGCTAACTACATTTTTAGTTGCATAAAAAGGACTGGAAAAGTATAAATTAAAAATATTCACCTAGAGTTTGATAGATCAGTAGGGTGACTAGAGTTAACAATAATCTATTGTACATTTCACTATAGCCAAAAGAGAATAATTCAAATGTGTCTAGAATAGACAAAAGATAATATTTTTTGAGACAGGTTTTTGCTCTGCTGCCCAGGCTGGAGTGCAGCGACATGATCTCAGCTCACTGCAACCTCCACCTCTTGGGCCTAAGGAATCCTCTCACCTCACCCTCCCAAGTAGCTGTAGCTGGGACTACAGGCGTGTGCTAATAATACCCTGGCTAATTTTTGTGTTTTTTATAGAGACAGGGTTTTGCTATATTGCCCAGTGCTGGGTTCAAGTGATCTGCCCACCTCGGCCTCCCAAAGTGTTGGAATACAGGCATGAGCCTCTGGGTCCAGCCAAGATAAATATTTAAGGTGATGAACATCCCAATTACCCTGATACCATCTTTATACATTATATGAATGTATCAAATTAGCACATTTACCCGAAAATCTATACATAAACTATGCATCAATAACAAAATATTTACTAGTTTAGCAAAAATAAAAGTTCACAGTGATTATTCCTGAGTGGTGATAGGCATACATATTTAATTTTTTTATTTTTTATTTATCTGTATCTCTTAAAAGTCCAAGATGAACGAGAATTACTTTATAGTAAGAAAAAAAGAATAATGAAGTCATTGAACAACAACAGCATCATAAAGTCAGTGAATGGGACTCGTGGAGGAGACCAAGTGGAAAGGTTTTGTTTATTTGTTTGTTTGTTTGTTTTTGAGACGGAGTTTCGCTCCTGTTGCCCAGACTGGAGTGCAATGGCACAATCTCAGCTCACTGCAAACTCCACCTCCCAGATTCAAGCGACTCTCCTGCCTCAGCCTCCCGAATAGCTGGCATTACAGGCACCCGCCACAATGTCTGGCTAATTTTTGCATTTTTAGTAGAGACGAGGTTTCGCCATGTTGGCCAGGCTGGTCTCGAACTCCTGACCTCAGATGATCCACCTGTCTCAGCCTCCCAAAGTATTGGGATTACAGGAGTGAGCCACTGTGCCCGGCCCCAAGTGGAAAGGTTTTGAAGGTCACTAGCAAGGACATTTCTGAGGAGTCTGGCCCCAGTCAGGGACGGACATGAATATTGCCAAGCCTTCTCCCTCGACAGGGACTATGATGCCACACAGCAGCTTTGCTGAGGGATCACTCCAATTTTTCAGGGCAAATTACTGAATTTTAAAAAAATGAAATGAAATGAAAATAAAAACACATATTTTAGCAACAAATCTAAAATATACACACATTTGGCAATAAAGAGAAGCATGTATCTGTCTTGTTCTTCAAGAAAACCACCACTGCACACACTTCATGTTGAACTCAACGTTAACATGTTGGACCTGTTCCAAAATGCCTCTCAAGATGATTGAGGACAACTGAGTGTCCAAAAACCACGATGACAACCACCGTGCTAAGAGTTGCTGGACATTACTTTAATGAAGAGAAGAGAGCACTGTGGCGCGAACCTATTTCATCGTGCATCAAATGGTTTTGGAACTGAGGTCAAACAAAAGAAAAGAAACTAGCTTTGGCCAAAAGTCTAGTCCTACAAGTTGCCTCTGTAAGGGAAAGAACTGATTTCTCCGTGAAATGTCCTGGGCCCCATGGCACAGAGTAAAACTGAAAGGTTCCCCAAAGGTAGACACTGCTTGCAAGAAAAGCTGGAAAATGACCCCATCCTTTGGAAGCAAGTGAGGAGGTGTTAAAGCCAAGCCCATCCTCATGCCCACATTGGAGGCAGCCTCCTGGTTGGGCACCGTTAAGGGGAGGGCCGGCCTCCCATGTGGCATGGTGGGCAGCCAAGCCAAGGAGTCAGCTTGTGCTGTGCCTCTCGCTTCTCCCAGACACATGCCACATGTCACACAAAAACCCCAAGGCTCACAGCAACAAAGGGATGGGTCCCACAAGAAGCTAGGTCCTGGACAACTTTCTCTTGGGGGTAGTGGGAACAGGAGGCAAATGAATTCTGCCTGGACCGCTGCCCTTGCTTTCGGCATGGCCCCCATTTTGCCCAGGCCCACCCATCAGGTAGCTGAAGATGATGTTTGTTCAGACATGCATTGTTTTGGGACTCTGCGGTCTTTTTTGAAGATATGGCTCAGGGAAAGGATGGTGGCAAATCTCTGTGCTTAGTTTGGCCCTGTTTGTTGCAAGCTGAGCCGCTGAATTCTAGATCCTGTCTCGCAGGCACATTTCAGAGGCACAGCACTCATTTCTTATATTCTGCTAATCAGCCCTGCTATTACCGGGAAGGTGCAGTCACTGACCAATCCCGGCTGGCGCCACCCCATCATACTCACAATATGCAAGGACTTAGGTGAAGACAGTATGCAAAATGCAACAAAAACAAATAGATGGAAATACAGCCCTGGTAAACCTAAACCAAACCTGGCTTGAGGATGAACCGAGAGGCCCCACAGAGAGCAAAGAGCCCACATGCACCCCGACGTAGACCTTTCTTAGCTACCTGGCTCCCAGGGGACCCCAGCCCAGCTCAGGTGCCTTAATGAGCAGGTTCTGCCCAAGAAACAAGTCCCATAGCTCTGCCCAAGTCCTGTTCCCCTAAGTTCCTTTTGGGAGTGGGGAGGGGGGCACAGCTTTCTGAAAAGGGCTTTCCAGATGGCGCCTGGCTGCGGCAGTGCCAGACTCCACAGCTTAAGTAAATGTTGCCATCGCCCCATCCTGCCAGGAAAAGGCAAGGGGGACCCATGGCCGCTCTCAGCTGCAGCGACGCTCACTTCCTGGGGAGATCAGAGTCCCCCCACCACCTGCCCACCCCCCCAACACCATACACCCCTCTTGGAGAGTCCCTTTCCTCTGCATTTGCAAGCCTCGCTCAGCCCCCGCCTCCTTCCTCCACATGCCAGCACCATCAACAAGGGTGGAGAGATGCGCCCATCAGATGCCGACAGAGGAGAGGAAGGCGAAGGGAGGTGAGACACCCAGAAGGGCAGCAAACAGGCCCAAGGGTCACAGATGGCAAAGGTTCCAGCCCAGTCATCACAGATTTGGGAAGTGTGCACAAATCCAATCTCCTGATCTCTGCAGGTGTTTCTCCACCACTGCCATCAATGCTCCAAAACAGCTCTACGGGTAAAGGGGTTAACTACTCACTCCCCTGACTTCCCGGGCTCAAAAGGCTTCCAAATGCTCCCTGCACAGTTTTTTTCCCATGAAATTCACTGTCTCCATCTCTAGATCGCCAAGTATCCCCACGATCTCTCTCTAGAACCCAGTGGAATTTCGAGGCCACTGTAACAGGGGCCTTGTTGAAAACAGCCCTGTACCCACCCCTTTGAAACATCAGAGCTCCCTGCCAGAAACTTCTTGGGGAGAAGAGGCAGACCTGGGAAATGCGCTCAGGTGTAGAGGAAGAAAGTCTTACCTTACCCTTCCTGGGAACGCACTTCCTATGAGCAGGACACAAAGATTCAAACCAGAGAAGGAATTGGAAAGATAAGCAACCTGGCAGTGAAGGGATCTGGGCAACCACAAGGACCCCAATCTGCTCTCTATGCAGAGGCTGCCCCAGCTCTGCAGAAGTGGCCCATGGCAGGTTACATAACACGGTGGGCATCATTTCCCAGCTACCTGAGTGCACGGTAAGCATGCGAGTGGGTAAGAGTCAGACCCTGGAAGCTCGTGATACCTGGTTTTGGCCAAACCATCAATCAGAGTGTCCACTGTGGCTGTTTGCAACGCAAATTACTGACTCCCACCCCAACACATCCAAGGTGGTGGTCAAGTCCTGAGCCTGGAACCTCCCATTCAAGTTAATGGAAATCACGCAGCTAATGCTTTAAGCTCTGTTTTGAAAATTGACTGCTTAATTCCTTGCCTCATTGTAACCTGTCCTTAGCTCATCTATGTTTTCCTTATTTCCATTAAACTTAGGTTTAAACGAGTGTTTCCGTCCCTTGCGCTAACATGTGTAGGGAGGAAAGCATCATGGAGCTCCTCAGAAGCTCAGCGGGCAGGAGTGCTGGAAACAGAAGGGCAGCTCAGGCAAGGCGGTGTCCATCCCGCAGATGGGCCAAGTGAGGCCGCCAGAGAAACACATTTGAGTGACCCCCCGGCCTGGAATCTAATCCCTCGCAAGCAAAACCCAGAGAGGGTGCTCTGCCTCTGGGATTTTATGTCGCACATCTCTGATGTTACACTCCCAATTTGAAGACTTGCAGAGCCTGTGCAAGTACCCTCTTTCTGAAATGCCAAGTGACAGTGGAGTGGCATCAAGCAGCCCCAGAGAAGTGGGATTTATGGCTCCATATAAAGGGGTCAGAAAGATGGTAAAAGCCCCGAAGTGTTACTGGTTGATCCCAAACCATCGCTTCTAAACACAAGATGATACAAGTTCCCCAAGTGAATGGGAAGTTTACAAAAAGAAACTGCTGATAGGCATCCGGCTCCCAGGGAAGGAGGAGCACGATGCGACAGCCGCACATGAACCAGTATCTGAGAGCAACGGCGATCCCGGCATGAGAAGGGTGTCCCGAGTGGACAGACCACCCTGGGGCCCCAGCAGAAAGGTGGCCGCCAGGGGAGGACACGGGGACCTCTGACCCTGTGCCCCATCTGACATTCCCCAGGAGACACCTGACCAGCCGGCTTATTCGTTTAGGCGGGCGGCCACCTCAGCTCTCGGCTCTCAGCTCAGGGGACGGGCCTTGGCTGGCGTCCGCCTGGGCACAGCTTCGGCACACACGAGCCGAGCCTCCGTAAATCTCCGCAAACACGGCGGCCGCCTGCACACGCTTCCACGGCAGGGACGGAAGGGCTGCATATGGCGCTCGGCTTTCACAGCTGAGCTTTAAAAAAAGTGCAGCTTTTCATCTCACTGAACCAGCTCCCAAATTAGGAGGTGGGGAAGGGAGGCTGGAGTTGGGGTGGGGTGGGGGCAGAAAAATAAGGAAGCAGGGAACAGGGGAAGGGGGAGGGGAACATTTAAGGCTAAATGTGATTTTAAAAGGAATCTCAGACTATAATCTGTTCATAAGGTCCCTCTGGAAAATTAAATAATGTTGCCTATTTGTCATCCCCAAGTTGACTAATTTCAAGTTCCTAATACCATTTTTAAAATGACATATATATATATATATATATAAAACAATGAAGGAGTCTACCTAAGAGGGCATCACTCACATGCTTGAGCCTGGGCTAAAAAATTTTTAAGTATTATTTATAAATGGGATTATTGTTTTCCAAAGTTCCACTCTGCAAAGAGATTAGTTGCCACCATGCTCAGGGGGGTCTCCCCAAGTCCTTTTTAATTCCCTGCCTAGAGGTGAAAGGTGGTTGGAATGGAACAGGAGGAAGAAGCCTGCTCCGGCAGTTTTCCTGGAATTGCCTGGAAACTTTTACTTTCTGTTTCCTCTGCTGATAATGACTGTCTTCGGCTCTGCAGCCAGCTCCCCTCTCCCCCCTTCCAGCCCCCTGTTGCTGCAGCCTCCCCGAGCTCCGGTATAAAGTTTGGCTTTTGCAGCAGGAAGCAGCTGGGCCAAGCAACCAGCGAATGATAATGACCTCAGAAATCTGCTGTTCGCTCGGCAACAATAGGGTGCTCAGTCTACTGGAAAATTGTGTTCATCAGCTAACTCTGCTCAGTTACTAATTGACATTGCCAAATATTTTAAGAACAATTGGAATGCACAAGCAAAAAAAAAAAAAAAAAAAAAATGAAGATCTTAATCCTCAAACTCAAATTTTTTTTCTTTTTCTTTTTCTTCTTTTGGGTGCCTGAATTTGTTTGTGTATGGAGCAGGCACTGGTTATCGTGAATGGGGGCAGGGAAGGGGAGCCACATGAGAAAAAGAGGTGGAAAAGAAAGAAAATCTATCATATCACTATACACCCCATGTAAATGCGAGAGCGCCCCAGATAAAGGCCTTTGATGCTGTGGTCAATGGGATGGAGACCCAGCATTTCAGGAATGCAGCTCTAACAACAAAAGAAGACCTCGCAAGGCTTTTAGCCCAGCTGACCAAATAATCCTTGTCCATCTCAAAATATTATACCAGAAGTAGTAGGGGTTAACGATATTTTCATCTTTGCATCTCTCCCTGGCTTTCCATTGATCCTGTAACTTAGCCGACTTTATTTAATGAACAGAGGGTCAATGCATTCAATTACCCCCTTCCCACCATCAACACTTCAATTATCCCCACTCCAAAATTACGGGGAATTCGGAAGGTAACTGCCCTGTTGGATATAATGAACAGTATCGTTTCTTAGTACATTAAGTTTTAATTATTCTGAGTGTGATTTCCAAAGCAAAATCTGAAGAAACAGAACTTTGGTCGTTTTCTGACTCAGAGCAAAGCTAGGATTCGAGCTCAGCCTTAGAGGAGGTTTTAGAGAAAGATGCAAAGATTAATGCCATAAGAGTGTCTGCATGCAAGCCAGAAACGAGGAGGTATCGAAACAGCCACCCCGCTTTCTAAATGTCATAAAAGAGTAAAATTTATAAGCTGCTGCTTTCCAAATAGTTTCTCTTTGCATTGTACACGGAGGCAGGAATGACATTGACCACGGTGTGAAATTACTGGTAAGTCAAATAAACAACAACACAACAAAAATAAAACAAAGGGGGAAGATGGGGAAGTGATCTGTGTGACTAGTTTTGTCCATTTTCTGCTAGAAAATATGACCTCTCAATTTGTCAAAGGTCCTAGTTTTCGCAGTTGATCTTAAGCTTGGTTCTCAGCAGTTTGGAGAGCCAAAGAACAAACACATTTTCTGGTTCACTGGAATCATTTTCACATGTTCACTGATTCAAACATTCTTTTGCTCACATAACAAACAGCTGCATCCCACATTAGCCTAGCCAGTGACAGTCGCCCATCTCGGCAATAACTGTTTGATTGCAAACTTGACCCCTTCTTCGTCTCGGTCTGAGCAAGACATTTTTAAACAGCCACTCCGTTCCCAATCCTTCTTTGCAAAGAATTACATCAGATAACAAAGGACGTCTCTGCCACTCATTGTAAGCCTTCTTCTAGAGATCTGTTCTAAGAGGCTCTGTAAAAAGGTTTTTTATGATGAATTCAGAACTACTATCATGTTAAGAGCAGCGATTTATAAAGAAGAATTCATTGGTTAAGATCTGAAAAAATAGTTTCTCAGGCCCTACTGACCCAGTTTTCAACAAAAAAAAGAATCAAGTGATGCAAATTAAGTTTTGCGACATTGTTATGCAGTCTGAGAAATTTGTAAAACCGTGTTTTGCAGTTATTTCTTAATAGAAGCCTTAATAAGTACTTCTTTCTTTACTTAAGGGCTTAAAGATTTTTTTTCTCTCTCCTTCACCTTGCAGGTTTCTCTTTAACAGGTAATAATAAAATACCCATTGTACCCAGATTTTTATTTAAATGCTTATTTTAATCGCACTTTTATACAAGTCAAACTTGTTGGAAATAAGAGGGAGGACTAACCAGATTTGGTTAAGAGTCCTAAATCCCAGGGAAACCTGAATGCCCCAGACGCACAGCTGATTCGGGTTGCATATTGGTATGACCTCAATTCTCCTACTTAGTCAGAAAATTATGAAAGGGTCTAATTTGAATATGAAGAAAACAAAGAAGTCAACCAGAAATGAAAGAATCAGTATTCACAATTGTAAAATACTTCAATGAGGGGAAATAAAAGTGAGAAGATAACCACAACTCAAGTATAATTCTCTTTTGAGTCATGAGCACGGTTGGTTCTTTTTAAGCAAAATGGGTTTTTTCAACCGAGCACTGAGAGATGGGCAAGCAACAGAGATGGGAATAGCATGAGGGCTATCACTTGGCCAGAAGGTGAGAAAAACACGGTAAACACGTCATTAATGAAGCTGAACATTTGGTGTCAGAATATTCCGCCGAGAACCTTACATTTCAGGTCTGAGAAAGGGATGGAAATCTGTCAATGTTAACTCCACGTCACTCTAAAACCTTAGGGGAAACAGTTTGCTGTCTGCATCCTGTCCTGTAAAGGTCCCAATTCAAAATCAGAGACGACACATGCCAGAAGAGGAGACCTCATCCTAGGAGACCAGAAAGAGTTCCTCCTGACATTGGGACACCTGGCACTTGGCTGCCTCTCATGTAGGGATTTATGTTTACATGGTGAAAACCCTTCCCTCGAATCTTAGTGTGTTCCTTGTGGCAATCGCTCCAGGTAGTGTGACCTCACGCCTCCATGGCACTCATGCTGCTGGTTAGACACTTCCTAAGTGTCTCATCAGTAATAAATCCCAAACAAGTCTAGGACTCCAGGAGTAGACAGTGTGTTTCATGGGTATTTAAGCAGCGGCATTAAGTGCTATCGGAATCTCTGGAATGTGCAGACCAGATTTATGTGTCTTAACAATTCTTTACTGGTTTGTAATAAGCTGGCAGAGTCCCACTTTATTTTAATACTAATTTTGTCCTAGAAGAAGAGTACGACTGTAACAGCAAAGCTAAAACTGGCATCTACTTAATAAGTGCAGCCGTGAATTGCCTCCAAGATCGAAATAGGTATCTAAACCAAGGAGTGAGGGTGGGATCAAGAAAGAAGAAAAAACTTTTTAAAAATGACCCTCAACAGTGTGCTGCTACGTCTTTAACAGTGGGCAAGGCAGTGCCTCGAGGTGCCTCAAACTGTCTTTCATTTTCTAGACTTAATGGCTGATTGCAGAAATCAATGTTGCCATTAGTAACAGGGTATTTGTTATGGCATGATTTCCTCTGTTGTTAGGCTGCAGAATGATTACAGTATTAGCGAGGTGCTTTCTTTATAAAGGGCTAAAGATATAACTTTCAATTTACTACCCATTAGTAAGGGGCTTTGGAAATATGGATGAAGGCAACACCTTACCCGCTGTTAGGTGGTGATTTTAATTTAGCCATCTGAGGCTAGCGTGTTTTTGTTGTTGTTGCTGCTGTTGTTGTTTTAGGTTTGTTTTTTTTTAACTGGGCCAAGAAGCTTCATCATTTCACAGACAGTTTGATGACAGATTTTCTGCTTTGCTATTTTAGACCCCAAAGCTGTATCGCCCGTGTAACACAGTACAATTTAAGACATAACAGTCGTGCGTCTGTGTTTCAAATGCCTGTACTTTTCCAAACCATCAGAGGAAAGTGGTGGGGCTCTTTAGGTCACTCAGATCTGGCAGGTGAGCCATGTTGTAATTTTGGAAGGGGACAGAAGATAGGTTTGGCTTAGGGAGGGAGACTGCGGTGCCTGCGTAAGAGAATTATGGGACTACGCCAAGCAGGAGAGAAAGACGGTGAAGTTTGGAACTTACACATTCACACCCAGGGATAGAGCAGAATGCCAGCTCCTGAGTTCCAGAGACGAGATGATAGCCGACAGCGTCAGGCCATGAAATGGGGTTGGACAATTGCAAGAAAAAGGTAGATTATGTCCACTGAAAAATGTACCACCTGGCAGCTTTCTTCTTTCTTTCTTTCTTTCTTTTTTTTTTTTTTTAGACAGTGTCTCATTCTGTCACTCAGACTGGAGTGCTGTGGTGTGATCTTGGCTCACTGCAGCCTCTGCCTCCCAGGCTCAAGCGATTCTCCTGCCTTAGCCTCCCGAATAGCTAGGATTACAGGCATGCACCACCACGTTTGCCTAATTTTTGGACTTTTAGTAGAGATGGGGTTTCTCCATGTTGGCCAGGCTGGCCTCAAAGCCCTGACCTCAAGTGATCCACCTGCCTCGGTGGCCCAAAGTGCTGAGATTACAGGCATGAGCCACCGTGCCTGACCTCAACCTACTTTCTTGGTAGCCAGCGCTCAAGGGAAGGCCTAAGAGGTGAAAGGACTGCCCTTTCCCTCCAGTCAGGGAGAGAAAGAAAGGCATGGCCCAGTGTTCAACACACCCATGTCCTCGACAAGACCCACTGGCCTTGGAACTGACTGGAGGCCTGGGAGCAGAACCAGGCAGCCCTGGGCAGGGCTGCTGTGCAAGCTGCTTCTCCCCACTTCCCGGCTAACCTACCTGAGGAGGACGGCGAGGAGGGGTGCGGGCTGTCCTCCTGGGCACTCCCGGTCTGGGAGAGGCCGCCTCCGACCCCGCTCTCCTCGGTGACATTGGAGGAGCCCGGTGTGGTGGAGCGGCTCACCGACTGAGACTCCTGGTCACTACCCGAGCCACGCCGCTCATCCAGGCCCACATGCAGCCCGTCCTCCTCACCCTTGCGGTCCCGCTTGTGGACACGGGAGTGCACGACCACCTGGTGGTAGGTGCGGAACACCCGGCCGCAGTCAGGGCACTCGGTGGGCTTCTCCTTCATGTTCCCAGGACCCTGCAGGTTATACTCGAGCGTCTGGTTCAGCCCGTGTGACAAAAAATCCCGACTGCTTTCTAAAGGGTCGAGCTTACTTGGCAGGTCTCTCTGGCTGCCCACTTTAGTGCTGTGAACCAAATCAGCAGGCATTTTCTGCTTGGAGCCATCTGCTCCCACTAACACGTACTCCCGCTTCTCCTTATCAAACAGAACCCCGGCGTTTGCCAAAGTGTCTTCGTGGTTGCGCTGCAGCGGATGCTCTTTAGACAAGAAGCCATGTTCCATGGCCATGCCCCTGGCCATGAGCTGCCAAGCCTGGTAGCTGTTCACGGGGTCCATCTCCGCAGCCTTGGCAGCCGCCTGCAGCCGCTCGATGCAGCTGGATTTCAGCGGCGGCACGAGGTTGAGGCATCCCAGGAGGGAGTGCTTGTCCCCCTCCGGGACGCCGTGGGCCATGCTGGAGATGGGAGACAGCAGCTTCCCCAGCGCTTCCTTCTCCTTCATGGGCAGTTCGCCCTTGCCATAGAGCTGGCTGGGCTCGCTCAGGCCGGCTTTGTCCGGGGCCATGAAGCCGCTCTGCAGGCAGGAGAGGTACCTGGAGTACAGGTTAGCGTGGGCCTCCTGGGACATGCCGCCCATGGGCACAGGCACCTCGGGGTCGCTGGGGGACTTGTTCTTCACCGACAGTTTGTTGAGGTGGACCTTCATGTGGTTCTTGAGGAACCAGGGCTCCTTGAAGCGCCGGCCGCAGATCTGGCAGCAGTGCTCAAAGGAGTCTTTGTGCTTGCGCATGTGGCCCTTGAGGAACCACGCCTGGCTGAACACCTGGCCGCACACCTCGCAGCGGAATTCGTTGGCCGACTGTTCCCCACCGCCATTGGGGCCCTGGCCCTGGGCCGACTCGGCGGTGATGTGTGCCTTCTCCACGTGGCTGATGAGCTCCTCTTCCTGCGAAGCCGCGAAGTCGCACAGCGTGCACTTGTAGGGCTTGTGCAGGATGCGGATGTGGCGGTCCAGCTCCTCGCGCTTCTTGAATTTGCCCTTGCAGAAGGTACAGCGGAAGCCGGCCGCCGGGGCCACCGCATCCTCTTGCACGCTGGCCGGCTTGGGCGAGGGCACCGGGTGGGCCACATCGGGCACGCTATGGTTGGCGGGCAGGGCCAGGGTGCAGGCGGCCAGCGCGGCCTGCTGGGCGTGCGGCGGGGGCTTCAGGTCCGGCCGGGGCTGCAGCAGGCTGCCCTTCAGCTGCTTGTCCCGCAGGATGGCGCGCTCCTCCAGCTCGTGCAGCAGGCGGTTCTCCTCGCGCACGCGCCCGCGCCCCTTGCCCAGGTTGCCCAGCTTGTGGGTCCGCAGGTGGATCTTGAGGTTCCCCTTCTGCGCCGCCCTGTGGTCGCAGTACGGGCACTTGAAGGGCTTCTCGCCCGTGTGCGTGCGCATGTGCAGGGAGAGGATGCTGTTGAAGCGGAAGCGCTTGCCACAGAGCGGGCACGGGTACTTGCGGTTCTTGCGGGCGTCGTCCTCGATGTCGCTCATCTGGGACATGATACCCAGGTTCTGCCCGTTGAGGAACTGCTGCAGGTCCACCCTCCCGTTGAGGCTGGTGTCCACCTCCCGGCCCAGCTGGTTGGCCAGGAGCGCCATCTGACTGCCCATGGGCTGGCCGCTCATGGGCACGTGGGCTTTCTCCTCCAGGGATGCGGGGGGCTTCTCCTCGGGGTTGGGCCGGGGATGGAGCTCGGGGAAAGCATGGCTGAGCTGGGAGGTGATCTGGTGCAGCTTCTGACTCATGGCATACTGGCCGTTGAGGACGGGGCCGCTCAGGTGGGGCTCAGCTTCCGGCTCCGCCGAAGACACTCCAAGGCACAGGCTCGCTTCTTCCATCCCTGAAAAGAGAGGCAGAGTTCAGATCCGTGCCAGGTGCGGCTATGGCGCCATGAATCAATAGCATTGGCGGGCAGGGAATTTGCATTTCATGCCTTACCTACACATAATCATGCTAAGGAATTCTAGTCAAAAACAATAATAAAAAAATGAATTATTAAATGCCAATTATGCAATATGGCATTGCTCCTCCAATTTGTTTTGGCGACAGATCGTCTTCCTTGTATTTTCTATTTACAGACTGCAATTATTCATTCACCTTTAAATTATTAATGTTTTACCACTTTCAACACCTAATAACAAATCAAGGGTCTACGTGTGAAACTTTTTCTCCGTTGCCCCATTGTCGCACCTGTACCTGTTGGTTCAGTCCAAAGTTTGCCTGAGAGCAGAATGACTTTTCCCATAAGACCAAATAAACCCACTTGGAACTTCTGTTTCCGTTTACTACATTCAATACATTCACCAGTCTGAGATGAAAGAGATCATTTTATGATTTGGTCAAAAAAAAAAAAAAAAAACCCAATGGTATGATATTTACTGGTACATAATAAAACAAGATAATGTTTTGGGAAAAAATAAAGTAAAGGACAGGCTTTAGAACAATAAAAGGGATTTTGCTTTAGTCAACAAAAAGTGCAGTAATATCTCATTAAGCTGATTAGTATGCTGCTTAGAAACAGTACTAGGTGCTGTAACACATGATTATAATCATAAAAATCCTTCAGTGTTTGCAAGGAAGCATTAACGAGGTATATTAAATTTTAAGGAGACTGCGAGTAGCGGCTTTGCAAACCTCAGAGATTAAGATTTAACCCTTATGTTACGAAACACTGTTATTTTGTCATTTGGTAACTGTGCCCATCAAAAGAAGTGTAAATTATCTCCTGACGGAATCTTAGCAGATTGTTGAAGTTGTTCAAATTTGGGTCAAAGGAAACACCGATACCTTGTAAGGGGGCTCTTCCCATCCTTCAGTGGCAAGATATCCAAAGCAGGGACTTCGATTGGGTTTAAAGAGATCTTTTATAGAACTAGATAAAAACCCATTAAAATCCAGGGATGATGCCATAGGAAGTCTCAACCAAGTTTGAGTGTTTTTAATAACTTTCCCAATATACAATAATGAGTACAAATTGTACCTGCAGTATGTGTTTTGCAGAAAATTAGAACTCAAAGTTGTTTGTTAAACACTATCGTTCAAAGCTGGTCTGCATAATTGTCTTTAATAGTCCTCTCTGCCCCCTCTCCAGCCTGTGCAGAATGGCTAAAACCAGATGGTTCCAGGGAGGGCAGAGGAAACAGCCCCTTCCACATTGGAGCATATGGGGAGCTCAACTTTGCAAGACAATGAACCCCTGCCTGGGGTCCTTCCATTTCCAGCTATGTCTTCCACCTGAAGGACTCCAAATTTGTTTCCTGCCATTGGAATCATCTTTGCACACACCCCTCCTCTAGCATCCCATTGTTTAGATGTGTTGGGCAGCTAGGTGGTCCAGGAGCTGTTCTTAACCCCAGCCAGGACTGATTTCTGGGCTAAGCGATTAACCAGGGGGACCTGTGGGGACAGAGCTCAACTGTGGAGGAAGCACAGGCAGGCTCGGCAGGGTCTGCTGCTTGCTGGGCCTCCCGACAGGAGACTGCGTGGCATGGAGGGTCTCCGATGGGAGATCTGACTTCCTTGGCAGGAGGAGTAGGGTGGTGAGTCTATCTTGCAAGGGAAGGGAAGAAAGAGCCATGAATGTTTATTTCCAGGCGGCCGAGGGATTACAGTGGTGGTGCTGGGCCAACTGTGTCTACGAATGAAAGATATGCACAACTGTGCAAAGCATGAAGACACATGTAAAGGTGCATGGGCACTTGCCATAGGAGAAGGCTTCCAGCTTGTCATCTTTCCTTTTTGTTTCTGGGGGCAGTCTACACTCAAATTTTCTTAAAACACACAGGCCCATTTTGGAGGTTGGTCAGAAAAAAGCTAATATCCCATGGAGGTTGCTGCATTCATTCAACAAACTTACCGAGATCCTTCCATGTGCCAGTCCCTAGCCTTGCCACTGGAGACATGATGGTGGACAAGACCTACCAGCCCCAGGACTCATGACACCCACTATCCAGCAGGGAGGAGCAGGCACAGTGTACAGAGGTTGCTGGAGGCTCCAGGCAGAGACTGGTGGCCCCAGGGCCCTGTCTGGCACCCTCTCTCCACCTTCAAGCCCCATACAGCTGCACTGGCTCCTCTTCTGAGCCAACAGGGATCATGACCCTGAAGCCACACAGGATTGCTCAGAATTCTACCCAACAGCTCCGTGGAAGTTTGGAAAGTCTAAGGCCAACAGGGCTGGCCCACTTCCAAAGGCTACCCAGTTGGCCAGCTCAGAAGACATGAATCCAGGAAGACGGGCTATTTTCAGGTTGCCGCTGATGAGCTGACGCCAATTCAGCAGGAGGGAGAGAAGGCTGAATGTGGAATGCGGCGAGACTGCAAATCAGCTTGGATGAGGGGCATGGTGTTGAAGACCATGTCCCCCAACACCACCACGATTCATGCTATGCAAGTAACAGCTCAACTCATCAACTAAGGAACATGGGAGTTTTCAGGTTTGGTTTGAGTATGGAGTTCTTTTATTTTGTTCAAATCTATCAAGCATTCTATCTATCTATCTATCCATCCTGGCCGGAGTTAACAAAGCTTTAAGTAACCTCTTTAAGGTCTTTAAATGCCTTTGCTAGATTGTCAGCTGAGGATAGAATGTTCTAGAACATGCATGCTGCCCTGGCTCTTTTAATAGTTGGCTCTGTTCTTATTCATGTGGGTCTGAGCTCACACATCCTTTCTCACAAAAGCCCTCTGTGCCCACCCTGTCTGAGGCTGACACCCCAGCCCCTCTCTGTCCCAACACTTTACTTTCTTCTTCGTAGCATTTACCATGGGGGCAACATTTTGTCATTGATCCTTTTACAGACATGCTTCATTCCCGTGAAGGCAGAGGGTATATCTGTCTTGGTCAAGGATGAAGCCTTGGGTCCTTATGCAGAGCTGGCTTCCCTTAGGTTCGGTATGTCCCAAGTGAACGGATGAATGAGTGAATAGAGACTCACTCTAACCTCAACCTTATGTGACCTAACCTCAGCCTTTGCACAAGTCCAGAGCACCTAAAATCAGTCATGTGCCCTAACCTCAACCTTCCTACAAATCCAAGAGCACCTACAATCAGTCATGTGACCTAACCTCAGCCTCTGCACAAGTCCAAGAGCACCTACAATCAGAATCGGACAGAGTTGGAAGGGTCTCTCGCTACCACTGAGAAGCTGAAGGTTCAGAAACCACCAAGGGAAAGCCACCCCTGGCCAGCCATGGTGGCTCATGCCTGTAATCCCAGCACTTTAGGAGACCGAGGTGGGCGGATCACTTGAAGTCAGGAGTTCGTGATCAGCCTGACCAACATGTTGAAACTTCGTCTCTACTAAAAATACAAAAATTAGCTGGGGGTTGTGGTGGGCATCTGTAATTCCAGCTACTTGGGAGGCTGAGGCAGGAGAATCACTGGAACCTGAGAGGCGGAGCTTGCAGTGAGCTGAGATCATGCCATTGCACTCCAGCCTGGGCAACAGAGCGAGACTCTGTCTAAAAAAACGAAAAACAGAAAAAAGGAAGGGAAGGGAAGAGAAGGGGAGGAAAGGGGAGGGGAGGGAAGGGAGTCTACACCCCCAACTTTCCCAGTCTAGGTGTCCATGGTGATCACCCCAGGCTTGGACCACCCCTGATGGCCCAATTGCTGAACACTAGGAGACAAAGCAATGGTTCCCTTTAGAACTTAACTGACCGTCACTGCCCATGGGAGATCCCAGGGTTTCAGAGGAGCTGGCAGCTCCCCAGGAGACGCTTCCAGGATATTGGTCCCCAGCCCTTGAATAAGCCTGGGAGAAGCTTACACGGAGCCTTACTGGGAAGCAGGACCACGATAGTCAGATCAGAATCCTCTGTGATTCCTCAAGCAGGTGCAGCTGAGGCCGCTGCAATGGGGCAGTCGTAACTGACGCCTGCTGCTCGACTTAGAGCAAGAAAGGGAAGCACGAGTTCCTGGAAAGAGTATGGGGTAATTGGTGTGCTGTCTCTGCGCCAAAACAGCCGAGGCAGGACAAGCTGGCCCCAGGCCCGGCCTGGGACTCGCAAAACCTGGGTCAGCCCCAATTTCTCCAGCCTTGACACTTCACTCATCCAGAGTGCATTTATTCCTTACCTTAGCCATTCAGTCAGTATTTGCCAGGGGCCTTCCATGTACCTGCCCTCGAGGGCCTGTGGATCTAAGAGGCCAGTGTGAGTGAGTGTCCACAAGTAACAGGGGAGCAATGAAAGGTCCCTTTGAGGCTGAATGCAAAGCTGGGGAAAAGAGAAACCATCTCAGCTTTGGTGTCTGATGGGGTGTGTGTGTGTGTGTGTGTGTGTGTGTTTCTGTGTGTGTGTAAGCACATTAAGTATGTCTGTGTTGAGGGAAGGGTGGGGAGTCCCTACCTGGTAGCCCTCTAGAAATGTATACAAATGCCTACACTGGGAAACTAAGGCATCATTAATCCTACTGTTAAAAGATTGAATCCAACTGCAGACATAAGAGCTCACGGGCCTGGAGGAAGTGGAGTTGCCTGCAAACGAGATGATCTGTTGGAAGGGGCCGGATGCAATGGCTCACACATGTAATCCCAGCACTTTGGGAGGCTGAGCCCCAGGAGTTTGAGGCCAGCCTAAGCCACATGGCAAAGCCCCATCTCTACTAAAAATATAAAATAATTAGCCAGGCTTGGCGGTGCATCCCTGTAGTCCCAACTACTTGGGAGGCTGAGGTGGGAGGCTCACTTGAATCTGGGGAAGTCGAGACTGCAGTGAACTATGATCCGTACCACTGCACTTCAGCCTGGGCAATGGGAATGAGACCTTGTCTCAAAAAATAAAAATAATTTAAAAGATCATTTTTTTAATTTTCAAAAAAGACCTGATGGAAGGTCTTATTACCCCTTTCCCCAGCCCACCACGGAGTAAGCCTTCCGTTTCAGACCATGCTGCTCCCTGACAGGCCTCATAGGGAATATCCCTGGAGGGGCCTCCTGCCACAGCACACCCCCGACCCCGCTGCCAGAGCACTTTAGCCTACACGCCCCACTGACCCTTCATTCAGCGCTGCGTGACCCAGGAGCCGCAGCCACAGATTATTCACTTGGACTGATGTCCAGAAGAGGTTTTTCTAGGTGTTTCTAGGATTTTTTTATAGTTTCATAACTTATGTTTAAGTCTTTAATCCATGTGGAGCTAATCTCAATACTGGGTATACATGGACATAAAGATGGAGACAACAGGCCCTGGGGACTCCAAAAGTGGGGAGGGAGAGTGGGGAGGGAGGGTTGATAAAACTGCCTATAGGGTACAATGTTTGCTATTTGGGCGATGGGTGCACTAGAGGCCCAGTCCCCAGCATTATGCAATATACCCATGTAACTTAACAAACATGCACACGTACCCCCGAATCAAAATTTTAAAAACGGAAGCCAGGGGCCAGCAGAGGGCAGGCCATGATCCTGGGCTTAATGCAATTGGGCAGCCAGGACTTTCAGTAACCTCCACAAGAACTCATGGAACCAGTTCACCTGGACAGGAAAACCCTTAGCACAATTAAAAGCAAGCAAACAAACTACTAAACAGTGAGAACAGTTTGCCCCTGGCCTTCAGTTCGTTGCCCCAGCCTGAAACCTATAAGGAAGAGGATCAATAAACCCTGGTTGATTGATGGAAGGAACCAATGAATACATAATTTACCTAACTCTGCGAAGGCAGCCAAATGTCCTTACCGAGGCTGGACAGTTAAAGGCCACTGTAAACTCTTGTGTCTGCAGCATCATCTCCCCAGCGTAGGAATATGGCAACATCCCCCCCGGCCCCGATCTTTTCTGAGCACAGAGTCATGGGGTACCTTGGGGACTCAACTCGACAGCCAATATTGATGAAGAACTAAGCTAGGCTCTTGGTGGCCACGGGATTCTTCATCACAACGTGGGAACTCCTGGGCTGCACCTCTAAACACAGGCAGGGGCCCCAGTGAAGGCTTCCAAACGTTACAGGCTTTCTTCTTGAACAATGCAATTTCACACTCAGCAAATGAAACCCACCATTGGGTACACAGATTATCAAAATACATTCTGTCTCATCACTGCCATCATTGCAGGTACTGTGAGCCATTCAGCTGCCTTTGATGGTGCTAATGGTTATTTTGATTTTGCATTTCTGCCTTCAAGACTATTTCCTATGATATCAATGACAAAAGTTTTCACTTAACTCTTCCAATAGAGAACCTAATTGTATCTTTCACTCAAAATGAAATTTAAAACTATCAGGACACCAGAAATGCCAGCTGCTACGAGTCTAAATAAATTTTACACAAAAACACAGTTTCATTTTGCTAGCACAGAAAAAAAAGTAATCTTATGAATAGTCCAAAAAAATATAGATCTTGCCAGTAAGTTGTATGAAAGAGCTTTTTCCTTATACCACGAAAAAGAATCGTTGGAAAATAAAATGCTTTCAAAATAACCATTTGCACTGGATTTTAAAAAATCAAGTATTGTTGTCTAGCCAAGCACAACTAAATATACTCCCTTTTTCATCGATGTGGGTGAAACTGCTACCTCGGAAGCCTTGCAGGAGTCCCTGACCTCCAAGTTGCTCTGCAGGGTCTAGGACTCGGGTTCACAGCAAGGGGGGTTCCAAACACCACTGTGGATTTTACTCAAAATCATCTCATAACATGCACTTCTAGTAGTAGGCAGACCCCATTCCTGGAGGCTCACGTGACCCTCAGTCTGTCCCTGAAGCCCACCTTGCTTTCTTATGCTGAGGGTAAACAGTAATTAAGACAATTTCACCTAGAATACCATGGCTTCTTATTAAATACTATTTTTCCAATTGTTGTAGCTCAAACTGTTTAACTAAGGTTGTTATAAGCATAATACACTCCTGTTCTGAAATACAGAACACCAGACTACTGAACCTTTTCAGGGTCATTAAACAGCTGTAAACATTATTACAAAAATAAACCAGAGATTTCATGCTTACATTTTGGCCTAGAGCTTGCTATGCTGAGCAAGTGCATTTTTTTTTTCATCTCTTACAATCAACGCTAGTGACATTTGGGCATCCAAACAAATTACATCACAAACATTACCGGGGTGGGCAGGATACTGAGTGGTTTATTTGCCAGATGATTAATAGATGAACAGGAGGGCAGCGCGGGTGACCTGTTCCATTTTGACTGATGTGTAGACAATGCCATTAGACAGGGCCAGAAACAGTTAAATCCTTGCTGAATTTATGAACAAAAACACCATACTCAAATCAGGCTGTGGAGAATGACAACTGTGTAACCAACAGAGTCAAGCTGCAGACTGTAGTGAAATTCCCAAGTGTCCCCTTGGGGATGGAACATTGGCCAAAGTCAAGGCCCTCACTGCCTTGAGTAGTGAGCAGGATTTGGCTGGTCTGGCTTAGTATGTGGTCCTACAGAGCCCTAGGCAGGTTCCATGCTGGTGGGACAAGAGTTGGAGAATTTGGGAAAAGAATTTGGTGTCTTCTCCCTAGAAACTTTGGATAACTTCAAAATTCTCAAAGATGTGACCATTTTTGGTTTGGGTTTGGTGAAAAAAAAAAATTCTCAAAGGC
Source organism: Mandrillus leucophaeus (assembly GCF_000951045.1). NCBI lineage: Eukaryota > Metazoa > Chordata > Mammalia > Primates > Cercopithecidae > Mandrillus > Mandrillus leucophaeus. Next base: position 3,466,532 of record NW_012105142.1, read on the forward strand.
AATCACTGTGGCTTTTGGAGTCTCCACTGAAACTGCAGCCCAGAAATGAATACAGATAATGAGCGCACAACAACATCAGATGGAAAAGAAAAATGGCCACAAAGGGGTTCTCCTGTCATCTTCTCAGAGTAGAGAAGACTTCTGGTCTGGATCCCTGGATCACTTCCTGCCCATAACACACAAAGCCAGGCAAGTAGGTGCTGGGGATGGAATGAAGAAAAGTTCACATGGGGTAGTTGTTAAGACTATGGACTGTCCTCTCAATAAAAAGCAACAATCCTCAGCAGCAGCAGCAGCAAGAGCATCACCATCATCACCATCACCATCACCATCATCGTCACCATCATTACCACCATTATCACCATCATCATCACTATCATCATAATCATCACCATCATCACCATCATCATCATCAGCAGCAGCAGCAGCAGCATCACCACCATCATCACCAACATCACCAGCATCACCAGCATCATCATCATCATCACCATCAACAGCATCATCATCATGCCATCACCATCATCACCACCATCACCAGTATCAGCATCACCACCATCACCATCATCATCACCATCATCACCAGCATAAGCATCACTACCATCACCATTATCATCACTGTCATCATCACCATCATTACCACCACTATCACCATCATCATCACTATCACCATCATCATCACCATCATTACAATCAGCAGCAGCAGCAGCAGCATCACCACCATCACCATCATCATAACCATGAGCAGCAGCAGCAGCATCACACCATCACCATCATCATCACCACCATCACCAGCATCAGCATCACCACCATCACCATTGTCATCACTGTCATCATCACCATCGTTACCACCATTATCACCATCCTCACCACTATCACCACCATCACCATCACCAGCATCACCATCATCAGCATCAGCATCACCATCATCACCATCATCACCACCATCATCACCACCAGCATCATCACCATCATTATCACCATCATCAGCATCATCACCACCATCATCACCATCATCATCATCATTACCATCACCACCATCACCACCATCATCACCATCACCATCATCATCACCACCACCACCATCATCATCATTATCACCAAAATCACCGCCATCATCACTATCATGGCCACCACCATCACTATATACATTAACAGGATCCTCATCTTCATCATCTTCCTACTCCTCATCAAAATACCATCTGCCAACACTGCTAGATACATCACAATCATTATCTCATGTTAGCCTTATACAACCTTAGATGATTGGTGCTATGTTATTGTATTGGAATGCCAATACAAAAGATGAGGAAACAGTGGCTCAGAAAGTTAAGTCATGCAGACATGCTAGTGGCCAGGCTGGCTTTTTGCAACATATTTATTCTTGTTGGGCTGGATAACGACAGTCGGAAGCCAGCTCAGTCATTTGGGAAGTGCCTGGAAAGAAGGAAGCCACAGCTATGGGCAGGCTCTGAGGAGGCCAAGGAACAGAGGATGCACAAAGACATGGGCCAGGCAGTGAAAATATGAGGGGCAGACATGGCAGGCACTACAGATGGAGAAATTTAGCAGGTCTGTTACTCACTGACTGGTAGACCAGAGGGTCACCCCCCAAAAATTATCTTTAGACTCTTCTGTTTTCTTAATATCTAGAAGGGCTGATACATTATTCCACATTCTCTTGTAGAGTCAGGTGGCTTATTCCTCCAACTAGACTGGAGTAATGGAAAGAGAATGACACCTGAAGTTCCACTGACGTGAACCCAATTGCCTGCTCTCCCACTAGCGTCAGTGTGACCTTGGTTCCCTGCCAGAGCCTCAGTTTCTTTTTCTCTCTAAAAGACTGATAGGTTGTCCTATTCACTTCAAGGGATTTTGAGAGGGCACAGGGGGTTGTGGGAGAGAAAATGAGGCATTTTCTACCTGTGCAGTAACACTTCTTAGATGCTGACCACAGCAGTTAGCATAGCTTTTTAGATCCAGAAGCCCCCTTATCTGGTAGCAGAGGACATGCTGAGAGGGGAAGGACATGACTAAGGCATGTAAAGGTGGTTAATAAAAATGCTCCTGTTGACCAGTCATGGTGGCTCATGGCTCATGGCTGTAATCCCAGCACTTTGTGAGGCTGAGGGGCACAGATCACCTGAGGTTGGGAGTTCGAGACTGGCCTGACCAACATGGAGTAACTCCATCTCTACTAAAAACATAAAATTAGCCAGGTGGGGTGGCACATGCCTGTAATCCCAGCTACTCAGGAGGCTGAAGCAGAAGAATCTCTTGAACCCAGGAGGCGGAGCTTGCGGTGAACGGAGATCGCGCCATTGGACTCCAGCCTGAGCAACAAGAGTGAACTCCATCTCAAACAAACAAACACACAAACAAACGAAACACTCCTGTTGTCAGTCTTATCCGAGGATCTATATAGTGGGAGTGGCATCTTTTGATAACATTTTGTAATGCCTATGTGTGGCAAGATATGGGTACATCTAGAGATCTACAAGCAAGACCAGGCCCTTGCCTTTAAAAGCTGACTCAGGGAGGGAAAGATGGATGGACTCATGAAGCTCGGGTCACCTGCTGAATTGGAGAGAGTTTCAGCATGCTGGGCACAATGGAATGGAAGTGCAGGAGAGAGAAAGGAAGGCAGGCGGTGGTGGAGACAGGCCTTAGCCGAGCCTTGAGGGGGTCACCAGGTAGAGAGGAGGAGTAGGCCACATGTGCCCGAGGGACCAGCATGTACAAAATGTATATGGAGCTTGGAGTGCTCTGGGGACAGAGAGGAGATAGGGCAGAGGCATGGGCCGGTGCAGACTTGAAAGCCAATCTTAGTGTAATGGAGTTTACATTGGGGCAAAAGAGCAGCTTAAGAAGCTCTTAACAGAGGAGGAACGTAACATGCATGCCTCACGTTGCCAGGGAGAGCCTCACCCGTCCTTCTACCAGGTTCCTATAAGAAAGATGCCAACGGCTGAGGTCCTAAGACTATCCAGTCAGTCCCACAGAGCCTCCACTAGGGCAGCCACCAACTATAGGGTTGACATGGTCATGTCTCCAGAAAACTTACAAGAGAACAGCTTCAAAACTGTACATCCCTTCTGTCTATGAGCAGCTAGAAAAGGCAATATTCTATCCAGTGTGAGTCAGAGAAGATGGTAAACCAGTAAAGGATGAAAATAAACTCCTGGACCACAAACCAAACATCGGAAGGTCACAGCTCTTGCGGTGGTGAGGGCTCCCCATGCATGAGAAAGAAGAGCATAGAGTTTGGAAAAAGGCGTTGGTCTCCCCTTGCCTTCTTTTTGATGGTGAAAAAGTAGAGGGAGAAACTTTCCCCACATCTCCCAGCTTCATCCTGGCTTCATGTGCTCCAGGAAGCCTTCCTGGATTTGACCCGGGCTGGAGGTGATCCTGCTTCCTCAGAATGGAAGCTTGGTGAGAGTAGGTGGGTTGCCAGCCTCCTGTCTGTAGCTCATAGAGAATCCCCACCCTATGGAAAGTCTTCCAAACCCCCTGGTCCTCTAAGCTTATGACCAGTCACTGTGCAGGAGAGGGGAGGTCACCCAGGGTGTCACATCCATGGATTGCAGTTTGGGAATGGTAACTCAGCCCTCACACCCCGCATCTAGGCTGTGAAGCAGGGCTCCCATTTCACCCAGATGGGATGATTTGGGAAGGAGATAGCCCTCTAATTCTCTGTAATGGATTTTTATCTGAACTGTGTCCACCCCACCAAGGAGATCAACAAGAACTCTCTCTCTCTCTCTCTCTCTCTCTCTGAGTGTGTGTGTGTGTGCGTGTGTGTGTGTGTGTGTATATATATATATGCTTTTAATGAATGATCTATCTTTAACATAATAATGCAAAACTGAAAAAGATACCAGCACTTGTCAGGAGTGTATTGATTACTCTCCTCTCGCTGGTTTTCTTCTCCCTTTTTAAAGCAGACTTGGTCATGGCAGGAAGTTAGATATTTAATCCCCTATTAACCCGCCTTGGCTCTCTGCACCAGCCCCAGCGCACAGCCCCTGCCCTGGGAACCAGAGGCCCTGGCCTCCGCAGGACCCCTCCCTGGTGCAGCAGCAGCCAGGGAATAGACATCAGGCTACACCTCCCCGCTCCTTTACCCCTGATTAAAGCCGTTTACATTTGAGCACTTGTGGACTATGATATCGTGTCGAACAGTTTATTTTCATTTCACAGAGGCCTCAGATTTGATTCGGTGCAAAACTAAATATAATGTAAAATGCACATACGCAAGAGTGATCAAAGGGGGCTTGATTCTGAAATATTTATAGAAGTCATCCCAGGGAGATTCGTCCACAGGGGCACCTGTCGAAGACATAAGCTCAGATACACATCATCCGGTAAGTATGCACGATCATTACTGAGCAGAAAACCCAGGCACTCCATCGGGTCCCCTGCTGCCTGCAATTTCTGTGCTGAGGCTAACAGATGGAGGCTGGCGAGGGCTGGGCTAGGCCCTCGGTCCTCTTTGGCCTTGAGGTCCCCAGTTTAGCATCCCTAGCTCCTGCATAGGTCACCAGACTGGCCTGGCCTCTGCCGGGCTGGCCTCCTGGGAGAGGAGGGAAGACTGACTCACGGCTACCTCAACGCGGGTTCTGAGGGCGCCGGCTGCAGGTGGCCCAGCTCATGGAACCAGGGCTGCTGGGGGCTACTGTCTCAGATGTGGGGGTGTTGCTGCCATAGATGGATTCCAGGGACAAAGACCAATTTCGAACCATGATCAGGAAAGAAGGGGGAGTAAAGTGTGACTTGAGGATGGAGAACCCTCCAGTTCATCTTGCTTCAACCTATTAGCGTTTTGAAAAAGGACTCCCATGGGCAGGAGAGGTGGCTCATACCTATAATCCCAGCTCTTTGGGAGGCCAAGGCAGGCGGATCACTTGAGGTTAGGAGTTTGAGACCAACCTGGCCAATATGGTGAAACCTCATTTCTACTGAAAATACAAAAAATTATCCAGGCATGGTGGCACATGCCTGTAGTCCCAGCTACTCAGGAGGCTGAGGCAGGAGAATCTCTTGAACTAGGGAGGTGGAGATTGCAGTGAGCTGAGATTGCACCACTGCACTCTAGCCTAGGTGACAGAAAAAGACTCCATCTAAAAAAACAAAAAAAGAGAGAGAGAGAGAAAGAAAAGAAAGAAAAAGGACTCCATTTTCTCAGGAAGCAGAGAGGGGCAACTTGGTATCCTTTTGTGCATATCATTTCCCCTGTTGGGAACATCCTCTCTGCAATCTCTCCTTGCCCTTGTGCCTAGTAATCTTGAGAGAAATTAAATACCACTTCTTCCAGGAAGTCCTCCTTGATGTGTCAGGTCTCTTCCTGATCTCAGTTCACTTCACCCCAAGATCTAGATCCTTGCATAGTGTCGGGAAGAAGACGGCCAACTGGAACCAAATAGGATGCCCTCAGGGGCAGCTAAGGCATCCTCTCTGTGATGATGACATATCCACCAGGACAACATTCCCAAGTGCCTTGAGCACAGCCTCACACTAGCAGGTGCTCAAGAAGCGCTGACTGAATGAATGACTCCTCTCCCCAGCCCAGGTGCACTCACCTCCTCTCCCAGCCAGCCCCAGGGCCAGGATCCAAGACAATTGGCCTCCCCACCACACATCAGTGGGCCTGGATCCTCCCTTTGTAGCTTCCTCCACCCCCTTAAACCACACCTGCATGGTCATCCAGGTAGCCATGTGGCCTCAGGTGTCCTGGCCCCTCTCTGAATCATGGCTTTCAGTGTGTTAGACAAGGAGGCTGGCCAGGCTGGACCCTGAATTCAGCCCCTCTGTCTGTCCCCCTGTGGGTGCCTCTGAGGCCCACCTGACAGAGAAGGACCCTGTAGCCAAACCCTGATCTTGAACCATCACCAATCTGCCGTTGAATTTCGCTGATGCTGAACACAGGGATATATTCTAAAATGAAGCAATTAATGTTTCTCTCCACATAAGGGAGAAAACGCCATTCATGGGCTGGTCCAGGACCCTCAGTGCACCATCCATCTGATGTTGGACACGCTGTACTTTCTCACCAGGGACTTGACATCAACGTCTTCCTCTACCCCCACCTCCAGGTGCCAGAAGTTATGTCCTAAGGAGAAGCCTTCAGAGAACCCCAAGGCAGTCTGTAACTGCAGTATCTTGGCGTGGAAGTATCACCTGCCCAAGCTGCAAGCAGCATTCAGCAGCCACTGTGGTCCCCGCAGGGCAGCCACTGCTACTCTCTGGGCTCCTGGAGGAGTCTCTTTACTTGGACTCCGGGTAACAAAGGAAAACTTGCTGCTGCTTCAAGAAGGTGTACAGTATCTTACTCCAGAAGAACTGAGCTCCGAGGGGTACCTTGTCAGCTTTATGCACGTGCTACAGTGGCAATGCTAAGGTACCTGGGAAGATGAGTGAGGTCACTGCTAGGAAGTACTTGAAGCAGCGTCTGCACAGAGCAGGTGCTCTGCAAAGGCTGCGTCTGCTCCTGCCTCTCCTCCTCCTTCCCCTGTCACTATCTGCATGTTGACGCGGCCTCTATCAGGCCTGCAATCACCCTCAGTCCTGCTCACAGTCACCTGTTCCAAAGCCACATGGAAGTCCGGCACTCACAGGCATATGTGGTAGGCAAGGAGTTAGTAACTTTACCTTTTGTATTTTTAAGAGCACTTGCAGCTAACAGGGAAAAGTCAAACACCCCCATTAGAAACCTGGACAAAAGGCAGGTGAGCAGGGAACTCACGGAAGAAACAAAATTTGGTTCATGACCACAAAAATGTCACTCCTAACCGGAAAGCAAGAAGACTCAAATCAAAACGATAGCAAGGTTCCATTTTTAAATAATTATATTACAGATTGAACCTGGACTTTGTGAGAACCTAAACTTCCTCCATCGTCTCGAGGCACACCCAAGGTGGAACCAGGAAGGAGGTCAAGTGGCCTTGTTTCAACTGTAACTTCCCGTCTAAAGTCAGAAGCCCAGAGCCATTACACAGGATGCTTGAACACCACTGCCTGTCACTTTGAGGGAGCCAGGCTAGGACACTGGGCATTCTGGAAAGCTAGTATGCCTGAGACCAAAAGGAACAGAAAAGGGCCTCATGCTAGAAGACCAAGGTGTGTGCTTTCTACATGACCCCAAGAATCCTAGTAAAACCCATCCAGCAGTCCTGCCAAGAAAGCCAACAGGGTGGGATACATGTAGAGTCAACCAACAAGCTCACGTTGACTAGGGGTGGTGCTCCAAGCCCGATGCCAGGCTTTTTCCACTTGCTGTCCCCTACACCCATGAGATAACTCCATTTAAGTGTAAAGATCAAAGATCAAAACTCACTGTTTTTCCTATGGGCAAACTACCCAGATTCATGCCGGAGGCTTCCACCAAAGGGCCACTGCTGCATCCTACCTTATCTCTCTTCCCATCACTCTTCCCCACATTCTCCTCAACTACTTGGCAAGCACCTCTGCATCCCATGAATGAGAGTTGTCTACACCCTCTGTCCTTGCACAGAGATGTTCCTTGAGGAAAGGGACAATGGCACAGAGGATGGCAGAGCAAGAGAAACATCTGAGATCATCTAGCTCCTAGACGCTTGGTCTGATGTGCCCATTTTACACATAGGTACATGGAGGCCAGATGGTAGGGGATGACTCACCTATGGTTACACAGCAAGTTAGTGGATATGCATCTGTGTCTTACTTTTCTTGGTTACTTCACTCAAAAATTTAGTAGGTGTCAGACGGATGTTGGATGGATGGATGGATGGATGGATGGATGGATGGATGGATGGATGGATTGATAGATAAATGAGTGGGTGGACTAAAGAAGAAATAATGCACACAGACAAAGAGATACATAGTCCCACCAACAGATTGTTGAATACCCTCACCTCTACCCTCTAAACTGTCAGGCAGAGGTTCAGAAGCTATGAAAGACTTTCAAAATATATCTTCCCCCTGCCGAACCCCATGCTCACCTCTCAGACAATATGAAATCAGACTCATTGATTACACCATGTCCTGTGTATAGGAACCAACCTTGGGGTCCTTAAAATCAGGAAGTACGTCTCGCTGTTGGCCTCCCCAGGCCCCTGCAACCTAGGGCATGGTGTGGGTGTTCATTAAATAGCTTCAGATATTTACATCTCTGCCACCCTCGGGGATGTGAAGTCCCCTTGGAAGCACCTGAAGGGTGGTCAGAGGCTGCAGCCAGTGCACTCAGGACCAAGGACATTCAGGGTAAAGATTCGCCTAAGACTTTCCTGATAAAGAAAGCAAGAAGAACAAAGATGGAATAAGGACCAAAGACCTCCCCCCATATAAAAACACACTTCAGGAGGCAGGAGAAAGCGTTTCCATGCACTCCTTCATGTGTTTGATTTGCATCAAATTACATCAGGTTGATGTGATGTAACATGACATCCCCCCACCATGAAATGCATAAATCAAGGCACCCCATAAATTTAAAGGAATAGAGCTCTTTTCCAGAAGTGGCTAATTACTCATAAACAGCAGATATTTTATTGCCGTTAAAGTCAGTAGCAGGTTTTTAATGGCCAGAGCATTTTCAAACTCAAGCTTTTCGTAACGCAGGCCTGGGGAAGCCAAGCGTTACCTGTTTGTAGCTCCTCAGGAGATGCAGAGATCCTGCCAAGGTAGGGCACCTCTGGGGAGGCTCCCACAGCCATGCCCGGCCAGGGTGTGCTACCAGCCCCAACCCACCGCTGCTCTGTTGGGAGGGGAACCCTGAAAATGCCACTCCATGCTCAGGGTTCCTAGTAGGGTCTGGGACTTCCTGCACCCTTGCTCACACCTATTAATCAGGTCCAGACTCCACAGCCAGCTACAGATGCCTGCATGGACACCCACATCCTTGCATCCACGCCCACCACAGTCCCTGCATGGGAGAACCCCTCTTCCTACTCAGTCCTGCAGCTTGGGTGAGACGTAGCCAGCTCCCTGCCTCTGACTATAAAATCAGTTTGAGCCATTCAGAATGTTCCATCCCCCAGCCTCGGTAATTGGTTCAAAGATCATCACATGATTCCAGGCCAACGAGAGTGATAACTAGGGCTTGTCAGGGAGCTACAAGGATGGTTCAGACACTCTCAGTGAGATCTGGAGCTGTGGCAGCTGTTTTGCTACCAAGAAGAGTCTAAGTGGCTGGCAATGTAGTTATGCAGCACTAGGGGACAAGGCCAGTGCTGAGGAGGTAAGGGAGGAGAGAGATCAGATGCTTGGTGACATTTGAGCTCCTGGATCACGTAGCACCTGAGGCTGAACCACTTACATACTTTGCACTGACATGAGTCAATACAGGTCTCCTCGTGGTTTAAGTTGGTTTGGGTTAAATTTTCAATCACTGGAAACCAAAGGAATCCTGCTGATAAACAAATATGCCCTCCCTTTCAGACACCCCCTGGGGCCCTTGGTTACTCCTCTGCCCTTCCAGCCTTCTCCCTGACCATGATCACACTAAAGCACTCCCATCTTTGTTTGTTTGTTTGTTTGTTTGTTTTCAATGTGTTTTTGGGGAACAGGTGATGTTTGGTGACATAAATAAGTTATTTAAGAGGTGAACTGTGAGATTTTGGTGCACCCATCATCAGAACAGTGCACACTGTACCCAATGTGTTCTCTTTTATCCCTCACCCCCCCTCCTACTCTTTCCCTGGAGTCCCCGAAGTCCATTGTATCCTTCTTATGCCTTTGCATCCTCACCATCTTTGTTTTCTTCTACCGAACTCATCTAAATCTTGACCATCCTAAGCCCAGAAGGCTCCACGCACACCCCTGGGGTGCTGAGCCATGCGCCATCTTGCGCTTTTCCAGAAGCGTCGGGTGGGAAGCAGAAGGTGGCAGGCAGAGCCTTCTCCTGTGTGCCCTGGACAGAATGGGCACTCCACCATGGGCACCAAGCATGCATTTCTCACCCTGCCCAACTGCCTCCTAGCCATTTGCCCAGGGGTCTGAAATCCCACCGATGGGTCTTTCCCCAGGGCTTTCCTTGTCTGTGTCAAGGAGAAGTGATTTTTATCTATGTTATGCATGATGTTCCAGAGTTTTCCGGAAGGAAGGCCATGTGGATTTAATAAGCTCCTTCTCAGCAGAGAGCCTTGCACACCCTATTATTTTTTTTTTTTGCATCCATCCTCTCCTTCCCATCCCCTCCTCGGGTAACTTCTCTGATCTACAGCCAAATGTCCCTGTCCCAGGCAAGTCTCTCGGCCTCCCTAGAACCCAGAGATGCCCCTGTTACCCACACTCAGATCCCTGTGTGCTCAGCAGACTGTGTTACCTGTGCTCAGTAAAGAAGCCAGCCTGCTGTCCATGACAGGGGAGCCCCAGGGTGTTTGATGTTGCACAGGTTTGAGGTTCATTCCCTGCGCTCCCTCGGTTAGCCCTGCCCTGGAGGGAGGGATTCCTGGCCTCCTTTTTATTGCACAGTGAGCGTTATAAAGCCTAGAGGCCCAGAGTGACCAGGCACCCACCTAGTGCTCCTGCTCCAAATCCAGGCCCCCCTGCAGCCCGCCGTGTGTGTGCCTCAGAAAGTGCAGGAAGTGTAAGGGTATCTGGAGCTGGGAACAGGGCACCCAGAGCAGGTGGAGAATTAAAGAGAGAAAGAAAATGAGCTATGGCCAGGTCCTGTGGCCGAGAAACAAAGTGTCCCTGGGCCAGCATCAGCTGAGCTTCAGGGTGGCCGCCCTGGCATACTCACAGCAAGCAGGGCCAGCCCAGGCCCCCAGCAAAGCACCTGGGACAGTAGGTGCAGAGGGCACTGCCCAGACCTTGGGAAACTTGCCCCATGTCTTTTTTTCCAGACACCGTGCTTGGCCGTGGCAGGGAGCCTGGGACTGCCTGTATCTGACCCCCTGAAATCCCCATCATGTTACTATTTATCCACCCTCCCACCTGCCCCCACCTCCCTGCCGCCCTTTGCAGCGAACACTCCCAGGCCCTGTCCCCAGCCACAGCTGCTGTCACTGCCAGCCTTGCTCCTGCCGAAGTCCCCGGGAGGGAGCCCTGCCCTTGTGTGCTCTTCGCACAGTCTGGGCAGGCCCTCAGCGGCTGGGGACAGATTGAGCAGACTGTGCAGAGCCTGTCATCTCACTCCAGAAGCCCAGCTGGTGAAGGCCTGGCATGTGCAACCTCTGATCTATGGAACTGCTTGTTCACCCCAGCATTCTTGGACTCCACAGGTCCCAGTGCCCAGCAGTGACAGAGAAAAGGGATTTACCAATCCACTCATTCACTTCTTCATTCATTAAGGGCATAGAATAGCCACTTGTTCCATTTCTGTCTCTCATTAGCCATAAACTCTGTGACAGCAGTGACAATGTCTCCTTCTATTATTATTGTATTCCTATTGGATACCTGAGTGCTGGGGGCACCCAGCAGATTTTTGGTGCTGTTGTCTAATACTGAATATTCTTAACAAAATATTTATTTAGTGGATGAAGAAGTAAATACATAGATGAATAGATG
>NW_012105142.1:3478360-3488111 GCF_000951045.1 Mandrillus leucophaeus
ATGGATGGATGGATGGATGGATGGATGGATGGATGGATGTTTGGTTGGATGGATGGTTGAATGGATGGATAGTTGGATGGATGGATGTGTAGACGGGCAGATGAAGGGAGGGATAGGTGGGTGGGTAGGTGGGTGGATGGATGGATGGATGGTTGAATGGATGGACAGTTGGATGGATGGATGGATGTGTAGATAGGCAGATGAAGGGAGGGATGGGGGGTGGTGGATGGGTACATGGATGGATGGCTATGTGGATGTGTGTGTGGAGAGAGAGAGAAAAGAGGAAAGGAAGGGAGAGAAAGAGAAGGGCTAAATAGAAGGATAGAAGGATGGGTAGATGTGTGGATGGATGGATAGATGGAATGAGCAAATGATGCCTTCTATGTGCTAAGTATTATGAGAACTGTGGAGATGAGCCTGGACAAGTCTCCTCTAGAAAGGAAGAGGGTCGAGACCTGATACCCAAACTGAGAGTGGGAAGAATACAGTAGGTCCCCCCATGGGCTATGCTCTTGCAGGGCGGTGGCAGGAGAATTCAGAAAAAGGAAAAGGTAAGATTCAGCATCCATTATAATATTACTTGACATCTAGTAAACTTTTTCTTGGGCAGTAGGGCTCTTAGCTTAGGGAGATATCTTTAGTCCTTTCTAGAAAAATTAATGCTAAGGAGGAAAGGGGCTATTCTATCTAGGGATCTTTCTGATGCAACTTCCTTGGGCCTGAATCTATCCTAAACCTCTTAGGTCAGTAAGTCCTGTCTTCAGGAGGTTTTCTGTAGAGCCCTGTTCCCTAAAATCCTAAACTCTCCAGTAGCTAAGGGTCCCCTCACGTGTTTCAGAAAATAAATAAAATAAAAATAGTCTAAAAGGGCCTTACAGATCTGTGCTCCCAGTTTCAGGCACCCACATATCACCTTCCTGATGCTTTTTGCTATAGAGTTGTACTGCAATAAACTACCTTCACATTTTTTCCCATGTTTTTGTACCCCTGCTAATATTTTTTTAATTAATTCACTATTTTTTACTTTAATGCATTTAAAAGGAAACTATATCATTACCCTAAATGGAAATTTGTATCACTTGCTCTAAATTAAAGGTAATTATAAAAATAAATAAAATGAGAACAATGTTATTAAATTCTGGCTGAATACTGCTGCCTGCAGCCGGCTCTGGCCTGGGGCCTGCTATCGTGTACAGAGGGAGGCTGGCAGAGGTAGAAGGTGTTAAAGACACACCGGAGGCTGGAAGGAGCTTCTCTCCTGGAGATCCCAGGAAGCGTGACAGGGGTAGGTCTCTCACCCTGTGACTTAGGTGATTTTACATGGGAGTCTCCGTATCTTCTGAACTTGCCAGGCCAGAGACAGTGGCTCATGCCCGAAATCCCAGTACTATGGGAGCCTGAGGTGGGAGGATCACTTGAGCCTAGGCATTTGAGACCAGCTTGGGTAACATGGTGAGACCCCCCCCCCTACAAAAAATTAAAAATTGCCAGGCGTAGTGGCATGCCTGTAATCCCGGCTACTCAGGAGGCCAGGAATTGGGAGGGTACAGTGAGCTCTGATTGTGCCGCTGCACTCCAGCCTGAGTGACAGAGCGAGACCCTGTCTCTAAAAAGGAAATAAAAAAAAAAAAACATGAAGTCGCCCTGAGCACCACCAATGGCTTGTTCCTCCCTGGTCAGGACAGGCTGTCATTCAGCGATTCCTTTAACCGACCGGGATCTTCAGGCCACAGTAGATTAGGATCTTCTTAAGAAGTTCTGAATAAATGGGAACCGATGGAGTTTTCCTCCTCATTAAAGAAAAAAAAGTAATTTAAAAATCTACTGACTCCTCCCTTCTCTGCACGCTGGGTCCCCTACATACCTATTCCTGACCTTCACTGCTTCCAAAGGCCAAAGGACCCTGTCTCGGTCAGGAGCCGGCTCTACTTTCAGGGAGCACAGATGTCCCAGAGAGACAGCTGGTGACAGATCCCTACTTCCCTCAAAGCCACGGAAAAGAAGAGCCCTGTCTGCTGCGTAACTTCAACCTCAGCGTGTAAGTGAAGGCGAACGTTGAAATCCACCAAAAAACACACACATGCAAATCAAGCACTCATCTTAGGCAAGCTAAAGTTCTAGTTGTACTCAGAACCTGGCCCAAATGGACGATTTACAGCTTTTCCTCTGAAGATAAAGACTCTGAATACAGCACAACAATTCTGAGGCTGGATCGTGAAAATCTACCTTGTTTTTCCCTTTCAAGAGAGGAATATTCCAAATATCAGTGAAATCTTATAAGAACAACTAAATAGATGGGATTTAGCTTCACAATGAACCACACTTTTTTTTCCCTCAGAAGGCAAAAAAAGAGAACTTAGGATTTTTTTTTTTTGTAAAAAGATTTTGTTTTTCCTGATATTGCCTGAGCTGATGCTTCTGACGCTAGAGATTATCTGCGCGGCAGCCGGGCTTGTTGTAATTAACACACAAGTAGCAGCTCCACTTCCTAGTAATATATTTTTCTAAGACTTTGATGATGCTAAGAGATTTTGAATCCCACATTGCAGACTTTGAAGAAACTGCATTGGAGAGAGGCACCTTAGATGAAATTGAAAATAACTCAGGTTTAATATGCCTCCCCAGGAGGCTTCTGAAAAGAATGGGTTAAAGGTATTTGTACACACTGCACTGTGGATCAGGGTATAAGGAAGTTGGTCTTCTGGGGCCTTCCAAGACATAAGAGATGTGATCAGGCCTTCTTCTTTGGGGGTGTTTTGGCCCCTAAGTATCTTCTTTGGTCGCAAACATAAATGGCTTCCTTAAAGGATTTAATTAATTCTTAAATGTGCACAGGGCCCATGAGCACAAACATTAACTTGTTAAAAGCATTAAGCCAGATTCTGTTCTCAGCCACGCACAAGCAGTTTCCCGTGACATCCCTGGGAGTGTCACATGCAAGCTGGGTCCCTGCAGATGCCCTGCACCCTTTCTGCCCAGTGCCCAACCTGCCGGGGGCTCCTGCAAGCACTGGGTCATGACTCATCCCAGGACCGGCCACCACAATCTGGCCTCTCCTCCAGCCCCTAGAAGCAGCGCCCGGGTGGGAACTCTAACCCCTCCTGTTTTGCTGCCTTTCCTCTTCACTGAGCTTCCCGGGTTGCTGATGGCTTCTCCATGCCTGGCAAGGATGCCATGGAGCAGAAGACACGTTGGGAGTCCTGCCTGGATGGGGAGAGCCGTGGTGAGAGAAGCCTCATGCCAAAGACTCCCCAGATGTGAGCACATCAGGAGATAGATCATGCTACCTCTTCTCAGACCCCATCCAATCCTCCTGCTCCTCATACTGCTGGCCCATTTGCACATTCAGATCTCGTCTCATACAAAACCCAAGTTTCCTTTATTTTATCTGTCTTGGGCAGAATCTGATTTAAAACAGCAGAAGCAACATATATCGTTCATAAAATTAGCCATGCACACATACACATGTGAATATACACACATATGTGTGTGTTTGGAATGATGATATCTGCTTCTGGTTAAAGAGAAAGGGCATTCTTAAGAAGTACTGGAAGGAGTGAAAACTGGTATATCTTTTTCTGAAAGCAGTTTGGCATTATAGATCAAAAGGCTCAAAAACATTTATAAACTATGACTCAGTTTTCCACTCCTAGAACAAACCTGGAATGCTATCAGCAACAAAGACAAAACTGTACGGAAATGCTATTTATAGTGAGAAAAACACACATAGATGCCCCAAATGTTCAAGAGTAGGGGAATGGTTACATCAAAGCCACGGAGGAGTGTTTTGCCTTAAAAATCAGGCTTCAAAAGACATTTCAGTGGATGGGAACATGTCCATGATAACATTTCAAGTGAAAGATAGAGCTATGGTTACAGTTTGGTCCCAATTCTGAAAAAGAAAAGAATACATAGGCATAGAAAATAATGAAAGAAAAAATTTAAAAAATGTTATTTCTGGGTGCAGAACCAACACTCTTCTGAATGCGATTGTGTATTTTCCAAATTAGTTCATGGACACGCATCGTTTCTCTAATCAGAAAAATATAAAGTTATTTCTGAAGGGAAAATTAAAATAAAAGAAAATCCATCCTCATTCAGCAGAGACCAATCTTCAATACGTAATTTTTAAAAGAAAATTTTTGGTAACTGGCCATATATCTAGTCTGCACCAGAATTAAGTAAATAAGAGTTTAAAATAATAATAACCATTATAACAATTCAAGTATCTCAATTGCATAATTTGGAAGAAAATGACTCCCAGAGGTGATGGTTTAGTGATGGTGGCATGAAGGAAATGGGCACCTCTTGAGATATCACATCATCACAGATACCCCTTCCAACCCCAGCCAACCCCACCTTCAGAGGAGCCACCTCTGTCCCATCTTTGCGGATCCCTAGGCAGAATGCCCAGTACGTATGTAGATGTTCCAAAAATGTAATTGAAGTGAGTAAAGATGCTATTTAACATCTTATGAGGAAGGGTGCACAGTTTATTTTTTCTCCTAGATATCTGAAATTTTACAAAAAACCCTGGAAGTCTAAATATTTCTGTTACATTCAACCATCACTTACTAAACATCTATCATTCAGATTCAACAAAACAAAGAACATTAAGCTAATTTCCTCTCATCCATGCTGCACCCACAGTGGGAATGAGTGAACACACTTCACCTGGGAAAGGTTGCCTTCTCCAGAGAAGAGAAGAAACTACACAGTGAGTAGGTCAGAGATGTCTCCTTCATTTTAGAATGGGACACAAAGAATGTTCCATCAATGTCAAAAATGATGATATGAGTTTTAAAAATTGACCATAATAGGCCAGTGAACAAATCTACGTGATCATTTTGATAGACATAAATCCTCCAGCAAAATTGGGTATTCGTTTCTGATTTTAAAAAAAAATTATTGGCAATACAAAAATAAGATCATGAAAATATACTTATATCAAAACAAGCCAAGCGTACTCCCAACACTATGGGAGGCTGAGCAGAGAGGATTGCTTGGGCCCAAGAGTTCAAGACCAGGCTGGGCAACATAGTGAGAGCTTGTCTCTATTGAAAGAAAAAAAAAGTTGCTGGGCATAGTGAGGTGTCACCTATTTGGGAGGCTGGGGTGGGAGGATCATTTAATTCCAGGAGTTCAAGGCTGCAGTGAGCAATGACTGCGCCACTCCAATCCAACCAGGGTGATAGAGCAAGATGTTGTCTAAAAAACCCAAAAAAATCTGACCCCCAAAACATGCCCTTGTAATAAAACACTAGAGACATTTTCATCAAAATTAAAAACAAACTAAAGATGCAAAGATGCCCCATCACCACAATTCTTAAATATCATTATGGAAGTTCTGGCTAATGCAATTAGCAAAGAAAATTAAATAAGAACTATAAATATCAGAATAAGAAAACTTTATCTTTTTTTTCTAATGGTATGTTTGTATTTAGAGAATTCCACTAAATCTTAAAATCCAGAAAGTCGAAATTTAAATAGAATTTGCAGTGATTGTATCAAGATGGAAAACTGGACACATTCACCCTCCTTCTCTGCCACCTCAAATCCCTGGAAATGGCATAAAAGATGTTTTTTTCACATAGAATAATTCCCTAATGGCATTAAAAAAACAAGAAGCAGGTCATCGGCATGCCGGGAATGTTGAGATATTCTTGAGGATGGAAAGTAAATGAAATCAGGGCCGGGCACAGTGGCTCATGCCTGTAATCGCAGCACTTTGGGAGGTCAAGGCAGGTGGATCACCTGAAGTCAGGAGTTTGAGACCAGCCTGACCAACATAATGAAACCCTGTTTCTACCAAAAAAAAAAAAAGAAAAGAAAAAAAAATTAGCCGGGAGTGGTGGCATGTGTCTATAATCCCAGCAATTCAGGAGGCTGGGGCAGGAGAATTGTCTGAACCCAGGAGGTGGAAGCTGCAGTGAGCCGAGATCGTGCCACTGCACTCCAGCCTGGACGACAGAGTGAGACTCTATCTCAAGAAATAAATAAATACATAATATAGATGAGATCAGATCAATAGACAGAGGTCAAAGAATAGCCTCAAATATAATGCGGGGAAAGAACTTGAAAATAATGAGCCGATCCATAAAAACTCAAAATGGAAAGTGCAGTGGTAGAGGGAAGCATCATCCTCAAAGCCAAGCACCAAGTATTATCCAAGACTCTAAGAATATGAATCACCTAACCGGAAAAATGTTCTAGAGTGAGGACAGGGACCTGGAAAGACACAGGAGAGAGTTTAAAGTTGTCCCATCAACGTGATGGGGAAGAAGATGGCAGGGCTGCCCACTAGGAAGGCGAGCACCTGAGTCTCCCAGTTCCAGAGAGAAAGCATGCCCTCTTCCCAGGGAGGATGGGGAGGGCAGAGATGAGGCAGGTGAGTCCCAGCC
Source organism: Mandrillus leucophaeus (assembly GCF_000951045.1). Lineage (NCBI taxonomy): Eukaryota > Metazoa > Chordata > Mammalia > Primates > Cercopithecidae > Mandrillus > Mandrillus leucophaeus. The sequence continues at coordinate 3,484,762 of NW_012105142.1, forward strand.
TGCCTATTTTCCTGCCCACACACTCCATACTGCACATCCTAACGTAAGTCTGACAGTCCCAGAACCCTCCACAGTAAGAGCCAATAAGCATTCCTCCCATGCCATGGAAAGTCTGATGGGATAACAGACCTAGAAAACCACAGAAGAATATCTGCCAGGCACCAATACTAAGCCACTAGTCCTCTTTTCAGAAAAACAAACGACAAAATAGCTCACTATACATGTGAAGGAAGCTAAAAACACAACAAAGAAGAACCAAGATATACCCAAAAGAAAAAAAAAAAGCATTCAGAGGATAAAGATAATTTAATAAAAAATTCTAACTGGTATCTTCACAAAAAAGAGAATATTGCAACCATAAAGAGAGAAATTACCGATTGGAAATAGAGCCATCAGAGAAGGAAAAGACAAAAAAGTGTTGGAAATTCAAAATCTGATGGAATATATTTTCTTAAAATCTCTGTTGAAGATCTAAAAGCTGAATAGACATGGTCCTAGCCAAATTCCTGACATGAAAGATCATACTGAAAGTAGTATAAAAATAATGAAATGGAAAGTATAAGAGATAAATGAAAAGACATGCAGATACAGTCCAAAGTGTCTAATACCCATCAAGTAGAAGTTCTAGAAAGAACAAGAGGGTTAAGGATTGAAAAATGATGATGATGGGCCAGGTGCGGTGGTTCACGCCTGTAATCCCAGCACTTTGGGAGGCCGAGGCGGGCAGATCATGAGGTCAGGAGATCGAGACCATCCTGGCTACGGTGAAACCCCATCTCTACTAAAAATACAAAAAATTAGCTGGGCGTGGTGGTGGGCACCTGTAGTCCCAGCTACTTGGGAGGCTGAGGCAGGAGAATGGTGTGAACCTGGGAAGCTGAGCTTGCAGTGAGCCGAGATCACACCATTGCACTCCAGCCTGGGCTACAAAGCAACACTCCATCTCAAAAAAAAAAAAAAAAAAAAAAATGATAATGATGATGACGACGATGATGATCATGATTATCATGATGATTTTTCGGTCTGTAGACTGAGAAAAATAAAAAGAGTTAAGTTTGAAAGAATTCCCCAGCTGATGGGAAAATTTCTGGAAAAAAAGAATTCATACACTGTCACATCAAGAAGAGACCTCCAACCTCCAGAAAGAAAGAGGAAAAAGCAATGCTAGAAGGAAAAAAAAGAGGAGGAGGAGGAGGAGGAGAAGGAAGAAGGAAGACGAAGAAGAAGAAGAAGAAGGAGGAGGAAGAGGAGAAGGGAGAGGGAGAAGGGGAGGAGTGCGAGTGGGGAGGAGAAGAAGGAAAAGTAGGAGGAGGAGATGAAGGAGAAGGAGGAGGAGAGGAGGTGCAAGAGGGGAAGTAGAAAGAAGGAGAAGAAGAAGACAAAGATGAAGCTGAAAGAAGAAGAAGAAGGAGAAGGAGAAGGGGAGGAGGAGGAGGAAGAGGAGAAGAAGAAGAAGAAGGAGGAGGAGGAGGAGAAAGGAGGAAGAAGGAAGGAAGAAGGAAGGAAGAAGGAAGAAAGAAGAAGGAAGAAGGAAGACGGAAGACGGAAGAAGAAGAAGGCAGCTTACCCACATAGGAATGAGAATTGGACTGTCATTAGACTTCTCATTGACAACACTGAATGTTTCAAAATAGTCAGGTAATATTTTCAAAGGGCTGGGGGAAGTTATTTTAAACCTATAATTCTATATGTAGCATCAAGTGCAAGATAAAATAACATATTTTCAGATAAGAAAGGACTCAGACTCACTCTGAAATCATTAAAGGTTTTATGTAACAGAGGAAATAAAAAATAAGTAAACCAAAGGTCAGTTTAAATTTATATTTAAGTTCAAATAATGTGTAGTGCACAACGGTTTTTACAAAGTCTGAAATTAAAATCACAGATCATTTTCACATGAAGGAAAGGCAAAGGACGTGGAACTGGGATGGGTGACAGATAAGGCTTTGTCTTGTTCAAGGGAGGATATGGATGCTGAATGCATATATGCACACATACACACATTTAAAATATGTGTCAGAAATTAAGCATTCCCATTATGTGACCAAACACCAGGTGTACACTTTTTAAATCAGGAAAGAAAAAAAAGGAAACAAAATTTCATCCACGCAATAAAGAGAGAAAACTTCATATGCCATGATTAACAGACAATAAAAACAACAGCAAAAATAAAAACTAAACATATTAGTAAACTTAATAAATGTTAATGGGTTAAAATAATGTATAAAAAGAAATAATTTCAAATAATGAATTAGGTTAAATATGTGCCCACCATTCCCCAGTTTTATATTCTTTATGTGAGAACCAGTTTCACATAAAGGTTGAAAATATAAGAATAGAAAAGACATATACAAAGCAACATCAATAAAACAAAAGTAAGTATTGAAATATTAGTATCATATAAAATATAATTTGAGACCAAAACATTAAGTAGATACAGGGAAATTTTTTTTTTTTTTTTTTGAGATTGTTGCCCGGGTTTGGAGTGCAGTAGCACGATCTCGGCTCACTGCAACCTCCACCTCCCAGGTTCAAGTGATTCTCCTGTCTCAGCCTCCCAAGTAGCTGGGATTACAGGCACCCACCGCCACCATGCCCGGCTGATTTTTTGTATTTTTAGTAAAGACAGGGGGTTTCACCATGTTAGCCAGGCTAGTCTCAAACTCCTGACCTCATGATTTGCCCGCCTTGGCCTCCCAAAGTACTGAGATTACAGATGTGATCCACCGTGCCCGGCCAGTACAGGGAATTTTTATGTCAAGAAAGAATACAGTCTATCAAATAACTTCAAGGAGCAATCATAGTGATGAACTTCTATGCACCTAGCAGCAAAGCTATAAAATACATAATACAAAAGTGGGTAATGTAACGCAAAACTAACAAATTCATCACAGAAAAGGTTACCATGCCTTCCTCAGCTAGGAAATTGGATTTTTAAAATAAATGTTTAAAAATAAGAATGACAGAACTCCATACCCAACAGAAAATAAGAATTCTTTACAAACATCCATGCAACATCTCAAAAATGCTACCTGTATTACAACATACAAAAATACCTGAATAAAGTTCCAAAACATAGAAATCTTATTAATTATGTGTTCAAATTAAAGGTAAAAACAAAGCAATAGCAAAACAAACAAATAAAAATTCTAGGATGTGGTTAAGAGGGTAGTCAAATGAGACTTTATAACCTTTAATGTAATGAATAGAAAGTGAAAAGAATTGAAAATAAATGAACAAAGCCTTCAATTCCATAAACTAGGGAGGGGGGTAATACAAATAAACCTGATGAAAGTAAAAAGGGATGAATAAAAATAACAGCAGACACTCATTAAATAGAATCCGCTCCA
>NW_012105142.1:3488161-3495365 GCF_000951045.1 Mandrillus leucophaeus
TATAAGAATAGAAAAGACATATACAAAGCAACATCAATAAAACAAAAGTAAGTATTGAAATATTAGTATCATATAAAATATAATTTGAGACCAAAACATTAAGTAGATACAGGGAAATTTTTTTTTTTTTTTTTTGAGATTGTTGCCCGGGTTTGGAGTGCAGTAGCACGATCTCGGCTCACTGCAACCTCCACCTCCCAGGTTCAAGTGATTCTCCTGTCTCAGCCTCCCAAGTAGCTGGGATTACAGGCACCCACCGCCACCATGCCCGGCTGATTTTTTGTATTTTTAGTAAAGACAGGGGGTTTCACCATGTTAGCCAGGCTAGTCTCAAACTCCTGACCTCATGATTTGCCCGCCTTGGCCTCCCAAAGTACTGAGATTACAGATGTGATCCACCGTGCCCGGCCAGTACAGGGGATTTTTATGTCAAGAAAGAATACAGTCTATCAAATAACTTCAAGGAGCAATCATAGTGATGAACTTCTATGCACCTAGCAGCAAAGCTATAAAATACATAATACAAAAGTGGGTAATGTAACGCAAAACTAACAAATTCATCACAGAAAAGGTTACCATGCCTTCCTCAGCTAGGAAATTGGATTTTTAAAATAAATGTTTAAAAATAAGAATGACAGAACTCCATACCCAACAGAAAATAAGAATTCTTTACAAACATCCATGCAACATCTCAAAAATGCTACCTGTATTACAACATACAAAAATACCTGAATAAAGTTCCAAAACATAGAAATCTTATTAATTATGTGTTCAAATTAAAGGTAAAAACAAAGCAATAGCAAAACAAACAAATAAAAATTCTAGGATGTGGTTAAGAGGGTAGTCAAATGAGACTTTATAACCTTTAATGTAATGAATAGAAAGTGAAAAGAATTGAAAATAAATGAACAAAGCCTTCAATTCCATAAACTAGGGAGGGGGGTAATACAAATAAACCTGATGAAAGTAAAAAGGGATGAATAAAAATAACAGCAGACACTCATTAAATAGAATCCGCTCCATACCCTTTTCCCCCAAAGGCTCATTCAATACAATTAAAAACAGTTTCTTTGAAAAGACCAAGAAAATAAACGTGGCAATATGGATAAGAATAAAGAGAGAAAACACAAACAACATGGGATTGAGGAAGGGAATATAAATTCAGATACAAAAGACATTTTAAAATAATGATAAAATACAGAACAACTTTATACCATTAAATTTGAAAATCGACACTAAAATGAATGAATTGTCTAAAAAAGTTATCAGATATGACAAAGAGAAGTAACATACCTGAATAAAATAATAATTATAGAAAGAATTTAGCCTCATCAGTTTTATGCTCATAGTTTACTAGAAGTTCAAAGAAACAGATCATCGCTATGTTTATAAACTATCTCAGAACACAGAAAAAATAGAAAGTTTCTCATTTCATTTTCTGAGTCTAGGATAGTGCTACTAGATATAGCATATAAGACAAAAAGAAAGAAGGAAGGGAGGAGAAAGAGGGGAAGGAGGAGAAGGAGAAAAGGAAGGACAAGAATTACTGTTACTACTACTTTCTATAGTAACTTTCTATATAGAAGCTATAAGGCAATCTCATTTATTAACATCAATATAAATATCAAATAAAATATTAGTGAAATGAACTATACAGTATATTCACATAATTTATTAAAGAACAACTGGAATTTACCCCCAATAATTCAAGATTCATTCAACAATAGAAAATCTACTAATTCACTATATTAATATCTTACAAGAGAATAATCATATTATATCAGCAACATCCCAAGACCACTTGATAAAATTCAAAATTCCTTCCTGATTTATAAAAAGATAAATGGCCAAATCACACATTATGTTTAATGGCAAAACATTGGAATTATTTCTGTTAAAGCTAGCAACAAGACACTCTGTCCTGGAAGTCTTAGTCAATACAAACAATGTGAATTTTTTTGAAAAAAAAAAAAAGAAGTTATGAGTTGTAATTATTGACAAGGACCAGGCAAAACTCTTATTATTCACAGTTGAAAATGACTATAGCTAAAAGGTTCAAAGAATAAAGTACAAAACTGTTAGTACTAATAAATGTGTAGTAAGATGTCAAAGATAAAATCAATATACTGAAAATGATCATTTTCTTGTATATAAAAAAACCTGTAAGTTGTCAGAAGAAATTTCAAACACCCAAAATAAATATAAGAAATGGGCAAAATCTATAAAAGTAAAACGTAAAACTTTACAAAGGGACATAAAATAAGACCTGAATAGACCTATACCATGTTCATGGATGAAATGGTGATATTGTAAATACATAAATTCTTATTAAATTAATCTATAAAGTCAAGTCAAATTATCAATAAGATCATCTATCAAACTTAGCAAGTGAAATCTAATATTTAAAAATGTGTTAATTGCCAAGCAAGTTTTAAGAAAGAATAAACAGACAACATGTGTACTATCAAATCAAAATACAGTAAAACTATAATAATTGAAATAATGTGGTAGTATACAGAAGTAGACAGATATGTCAATGAACCAGGCAGAGGGAAGCCCCACAGTGAGACATGCTTTTGATAAAGGTGATGATTCAGATATAAAAATAGACTGAGCAGTAAACATATTGAGACAATAGGATATGCATTTAAAAAATACATCACACAAAATTACTTCACACGAAAATAGTTTTAAAACTAAGAAGTCATCACTAAAATCATAGGAGAATTTTTTTATAATCCTTGGTAAAGACATTTTAAAATGAAGCCATATAAAGTTGCATAAATAAAAACATATATTTAACTATACACTAAAGGAAATTCATATAAAATTTTAAAAATTTGGTGCATCAGATTGCAAAAAAACTAAAAAGATTTATTTATATATTGTTGGTACAGGTTTGGGAAACCGACCATTCTCACACACTATCTGCAGAAAAGTAAACTGGTGCACGCTTTTTAGAAAGCAATTCTTCAATATCCATGAAAACTTTAAACCTGCATACCCTTCAACCTAACAATGCCACTTGGAGGTATCTATATTATAGAAATATTCACATGTGTATGTGCCAGAAAGTTTTTTGCAGCATTTTTTAATTGGAGAAATAATGGAAATGATTCAATCATTGATCCATTGGAAAACACCTAAGTAGTTATGGTACATCCATATCATGGAATTTTGTCCAAGTTTAAGAGAATTAAATAGATATCTATATTCTTAAGTATATAAATGCTAGTGTCAAATCAATGCATACAGGGTTTTGCCATGTTTGTAAAAAACAAGAATTCTTTTATATTTATATGTATTTGTGCATGTGCAGAGATAATGTCAATCCATGAATAATCATTACCTCTTGAGAACAGGGTGAAATTGAGGTGAAGATGGGAGATTTTAAAACGATCTTCACTTTTTATTGTTTATCTATTTGAAATAATGTTTTAAAGTTATTTTATTTATAAATTTCAAAGAACAAAAAGTAAATGGAGTTTTCCTATATATCTTATATATCAGTTGGAAAATATAATTTTAAAATCTCATTAATAGAAAATTATGAATATGTGTGCAATGTGTGAATACAAAATTCTACCCTAATGACATGCATCAAAATAAGCACTTAATGGATTAGAAATTTATATTTTAAAATAAAATCATAAATACATAAGGTGAATTTAGGAGTATATTAATATATTAATAGGGTAGGAAATTATTTTCAAAGCATGACACTAAAAAGTAAAGGAATAGATTAAAAGATTTAATCACTTAAATCCCTTTATCTCATTAGAAAACACTGTGTACAAAATATTTTTCCAAGTGAAATACTTGGAAGAAACAATTGGAAGATGTGTATAAGACAAAGGGTTAATATCCCTGATGTAGGAAGAGATGCTACAGTTAAAAAAAACTCAAATATCCAAAAGGAAACCAGACAGAAGTCATAAACAGGTAATTCACCAAAGGGAATTAGAGACATTCCATTAAAGATATGTATCTTTACATCTACATAGATAGATATCTACATAAAATATAGATATACATACATATTAAGCTTGAGAAATAAAAAGTAAAATGAGACAGTTTGCACATAAAATTAGTACGGTGTATCACTTTGTTAAATAACATTCAGACATGAAGGAATATAAGGAAAGGGACAGGGTCATAATTTGTGTGGCAGTGGTGGTGGAGGAGGGGACATAATTTGACATAACATGCCTGAAGGGCAATTTGGCAACAGGTATTCAAATCTTTAAATGTGCATTCTCTTTAACCTGGCAATTCCACTTCTAGCAATTAAACCTAAGGAAATAATTAAGAATGTGTACAAAGATTTAGCTGAAATGATGTTCATCAAAGTGTCATTTATAAAAGTACGCCTAGATTGCCCTTCTTCCTTGTCTGCTGCCAAGGAAGCGGGGAACAGGGGGGCCAGGGATTCGGAAGGAGAAAATTAGACAGGGTGCCTCCCAAGGATAACAACATAAGAAAAGAGAGCTCTGTAAGATGAGCAAGGCTTGAGATGTCCTTTAGCGGAAAAAGGTGATCTGAATCTCATAGGCCTGCTGCAGCCTATTCGCAGGAAATACACTCTCCAAGTTCAAAACCTCTGACTTTTATTTATTTATTCATTCATTTATTCAACAAATATGTATTGAGCAACTACTGTATGCCAGACACCATTCTACATACCAGAGATGAATGTTTACATAGAAAGATGGATAGATGGATGAATGGATGGATGGATGGATTAATAGATGAATGGATGATAATGGATGAATGATGGATTTGTGGAGGGATGGATGGATGGATGGATGGATGGATGGATGGATGGATGGATGGAAACAAATGGATTATAACGAATGAATGATGGATTTGTGGGTGGATGGATGGATGAATGAATAGATGGATGATGATAGGTGAAGGATGGATAGAAGATCGATGGATGGAGGGTGGATGAATATATATAGATGGATGGATGATAGATGGATAGAGAATAATGGATGGATGAATAGATGGAAGGATAGATGGATGGATGATGGATAGATGGACGGATGGATCAATGATGGCTGATGGATGGACGGAGATATGGATGGATGAATGACTACTAACAACCAAAGGAATAAAACAAAAGCAGATTGCAACTGTGATGTGACCCCCTCGATACCCTTCTTCCACTTACTTCCTGTGCCCTCACCAATATCCCTCCCAGCTGCTTAAATTGGCAAAGGAGGGAGCAGCTCACAACTCTCATCAAAGATCAAGAAGATTTAATGGCAGTAGAAAACAGTGATGACTTTTTAATTCCTGGAGAAAAGGCTGTGGCCTGGACAAAGAATGCAGATGGAGTATTGAAGGAAAGAAGCTCAAGGAACAAAGGTGGTGATGGGGAGGGGAGGCTGGCTCACAAGGGCACCCCCTGGATACCATGCACTAATCAAAAATGGTGTAGACAAATGCTTAAAACCCATGAGCAGGCACTCAGAAGGTTAGGGTAATTATACTAGTGGCCAATTATACTAGAATGCAATTCCCAGATTTCCACCCTCCTCCCCGTGGTCTATGATGACCTGGATTCAATCACCAAAAACCCAAAGCAAAAAACAGGTTGAACTTCCTCCACACCTCTGTGCACACGTGTACATGGGCATGGGTACATGTATCCACTCACAGAAAAAGAAACACAGCCCATCTTTCTCATATGCCATCTCTAATCCAAAAGTATATGCCTGAGACCCCTTCAGGGTTGGTGATGAGTTGGCCAAAGCAGGTATTCATGGTGCCCATCACATCAGAGAAAACCCAACTGATTTCATGACAGCCACTTTCCTCTCAACGAAGGGAAACCCAGTCACCCTCTATGAGCCAAAGGCAAGGAGGCCAGTCCCCACATCTAACGAGAGAAAAAGAAAATTTGAAACCATCTGTATTTCCACCCACAGGACTGGGTTAGATAAATCAATCGTGGTAGAGTCATGCAATTGTTTTTGCACTCATCAAGCAGGGTGCGGAAGAATACATTAAATTCAGTGGCTGCTCACAAAATGGCATGCAAAGCATAATCCACTTTATGTACAACAACAAAAAGAGAGACTATATATGCATAAGGGCCTGAAAGGAGAGACAGCAAAGAACTCATCTTGGTGATCACCCAGGGATGTCCATTCCCTTCCTGCTGCTCAGAACACAAAAAAAGGGGTGTTGGAAGCCCCCACATGAAGCCTGTTGGTCAGAAGTTCGTGAGACCCAGGCTTGCAATTTGTGTCTGGGGCGGGGCCATCTTGGGGACTGAACTCTCACCCTGTGGGATCTCCAGGCAGATGGTGGCAGGATTGAATTGGGGGACACCCAGCTGGTGTTCACTGCTGGGTGTGTGGGGAGCCCCCTACCCCAACATTTGGCCACAGAAGTCTTCTTCTGTGTTGATGACTATAGTTGTAGTGTGAGAGAAGAGGAAAATCACGGTTGGAGAGTATTCTCGAAACAAACGGCAAGCTGATTTTGAAATCAGCTCATTAGGTAATAATGGTCAGAAAAACTAGCAAAACGTCAATATAAACAAAAAGGAAGAAACATCCTTTGTGGATTTTTCAGCCTTCTGGGGATCATAAGGTCAGTCTGTTGGCCATACAGGACAGGGTAGGTCAGGGAGGAGCAGAGTGGAGTTGTAGGGCTGGCTCCCTGTTTCTGGTGATCCTTTATCCAGCCACCTGCTGTGACCCCAGAAATAAGTGAGCAAAGTAACAGGCACAAGAAAGGCAGCAACTTCTATAAAAGCAAAATCCCCTCTCATTAAAGTAACTGGTGGGACCCGACATGATTGCAGTCAGTCCAGGGTCCACAGCAGAGACAACAGGGGTTGGGGATGCCCTCTGTCTACTCTGTGGATCTCCTATCTGCTTGAGTCTCTTTCTACACTGCTTCGGGATCAAACATCTTTTAAAAGATTATCACCATGAGAAACTGACACGATAGCAACACCCAGGGAAATGCCAACAAGTTGTGGTGGCCCCCGCTTTAAAGGAGCACACTTGCTACAGAAAACTTGTTCATTGGAGGCTATCACACAGTCATTCCACAGACAGTTTCCAAGGGTCACTCTGTGTCAGGCACCAAGCTGTGCCAGCCCTGGCATGTTGCTCAACCCTTAAAAGGAAAACTGGCCGCACAGTTTCCCAGCGTAGAAACAGAGCTGGGAGATGACCCCAATCAC
>NW_012105142.1:3496220-3502260 GCF_000951045.1 Mandrillus leucophaeus
AAAACGATTCAGGTGCAGCGTCTGATCACACTGGTTCTGAAAATCCACCTTCTAGACCACAACACTGCACTGATAAACAATATCAAGAGGCAAGGGAGAAGTGTAGTCTTAAATGGTTTGGTACCCATCGAGAAGCTTTCCCTGGAAGACTCTGGTCTGATGGCTCATCAGACCCATCAAGCCTGAAGCCAGGAGGTAGGAGATGGTTTCCTAAGGTCCTGTTGAGTCTCAGAACTTACGGAGTTCAGGTCAAGGAGACCCCAAGTTCAGGAAGTAGTAGTTCGGTGTTATTATGTATACGTAGGTTTTGTCCGTGGTTCCTGGCTCATAACTCTCATGGTCCCTGTTAGAGTCTTTTGTTGTAATGTTGGCAGTATTAGGCCTCAGGAAACAGAATACTTCTGATCTTTTCCTGACTTCCTTTCACCTGCCCCAAGGCAGGACTCTAATCTTCCCCCATCTTTCTGATTTGGGTTATTAAGACCCTCCCCAAAGAGGGTCTCACCCTATATTCTGAAGGATATGTATGACATCATGAAGCTTCCCAAAAACCCAAGAGGACTGGGTTCTGGGAGCTTCAGGATAGCTGAACGCATTGAGGTTCCCAGACAGTGGTGCCCAGGGAGGGCACAGAAGCTCCCTACCATGCCCTATATGTTGCCCTATGCCTCTCTTCATCCACATCCTTTGTAATATTCTTTATAATAAACTGGTAAGCATAAGTAAATATTTCCCTGAGTTCTGTGAGCTGTTCCAGCAAATTAATAGAACACAAAGAGGGGTCATGGGAACCCCAACGTGAAGGCTGTTGGTCAGAAGTTTGTGAAGCCTGGACTTGCAACTGGTGTCTGGGGTGGGACCGTCTTGGGAACTGAGTTTGCAACCTGTGGGATCTCCGGGTAGATGGTGGCAGAATGGAATTGTGGGACACCCAGCTGGTGTCCACTGCTGGGTGTGTGGAGGAGCTCCCCCACCCCGACATTTGGTCACAGAAGTCTTCTTCTGTGTTGATGACTGTGGTTGTAGTGTGAGAGAAGAGGAAAATCATGGTTGGAGAGTTTTCTAGAAACAAACAGCAATGGTAACTAACATGGTACTTCCCGGGCACTCAGTCCTGTTCTAAGTGCCTCCACCTAATTCTCAAACTCTACCAGCAAATTTTACTACCATCAAACTCATTTTATGGTTGAGGGAACTGAGGCGCAGAGAGGTTAAATAACTTGCTTCAAGTTTCACATCTGATCACTAGATTGCTGGAACTGAACCCAGACCGCCTGTCTCCATGTGCCATGCACCTCACTGCTAAGCCACCACTACCTCAAGTGGCCTGGAGTTGAGGATGCTGGAGTCCCAGCGATGCTGAGGTGCCAGAAAACAGTGTCCCCCTCCAGCCTGCCCCAAATACGGAATCTACCCCAAGGCTGTCTCCATATTTCCTTCGGGAGTCTGGGCTCTGTGCCTAGACTAGAAGCCTCTTGAGGGCAAAGTGGCCCCCTTTGTGCCCAACCCAGGTCTGAGCACAAGATAAGCAGACCCTGAATGGGCAACGCTGGCTACTGTTCTTCTTCCTACCATCTTCTCTTGAAGGACTAGCCATAAGGAACGTGGGACAGAACAAATAGTGCACCGTGATGAGGAGATTCTAAATGAACAGCAGAAAAAAAAAAGAAAGAAAGAAAGAAAAGAAGAAAGAAGAAAAGAAAAGAAAAATAGAGGGGAATGCTGAAGAGTTTCAATTGCCTGAATCCACCCTTCAATTCCCATGAGTTCTTCGGCCAAGTGGAGATTACATTTATGGTCATCACCAGATGTTCACTGAGAGCCTACTATGTGACCATCCCATCCCTGAAGACAACAGCAGCCTCCCATCAAAAGCCTGGTGCAGACACTGCTGTCAAGAGCACAGGAAGAACAAGGGGGACGGCATGCCCAGGAACAAAGAGCAGCTGGACCCTGCACTTGGAGACTCTGGCAATAAAACTGCGGCCGAGTGCAGCAGCAGACAGGGAGGCTGTGGAAGACAGCAAGTAGGTCTTCTTTCTAGAGCTGCAAGTTTGCAGGAAGAATGTGCGTTTCATCAACTTCAATTATGCAAATAGCAGCTCACTTTAGTTTTCATGCACTAGCCCTGGACCAGCCCAAGAGTTTGGATTTCAGCAGAAAGAAGAGGGAAGCCCCTGTAGACTTCAAATTCTCCCTCCTGGACCTGATCGAAGACAGTCCTTCTTACCCAAATGCCACAACGATGACCGTTTCCTCTGCTTAAGAAATAGGAAAAATAGAGAAACACATTCTTGTGCAGCCTTTGACCTTTGGCTCTCACTTTCCTCCTTTCAGCATTTTTTGAGGGAAAAGAGTTTAGATTTTCAAAGGCCTGCCTTGTCTTCATTGTGCATTTTCCTGAAATGATGTAAAGAACAACTTTTAAAAACTACTGTAATGCAGGAGAATGCAGACCCTCTGACTGGGCTCAGTGGTTTGTCTACAATCTCTGCGACGTCTGAAATGGCCAGATCGCATATGCTTTGGAGGCTGGAACTAACAATATCTTATTGATACCATTTTAAGCAATGCCAGGCAGCATCTCAAACTGCAGCTCGTCAGCAGAGGTGTTCTCCTCCGCAAAGTATCCCTCCCCATCCCTTCTGTATGTGAAAGCCCAGAGTTGCAAGCATTCCTGCCAGGGGGCCAGGGCACGGCAACACCAAATGTAAACATTTACTCCTCGACTCCAGGGAGAAGTCTGTCATGTCAGGCTTTGGGTTTGGGCCTCACAATAAAGGCTTTGTCTCTGCAAATGGCCAGGGTGGGGTGGGGGGAACATTCCCCTCCGACCCAGTCTAAACAGGAGAGTAGTTTAGTTTAAATCAAATTTTTGAAAATTATATATATATATTTTTTAATTTAAAAAAATGTTTAAAAAGCAAGCAACACACATGTCTTTACAGTAAGTGACTGGGCTTATGAAGTAATATGGCTCGAGCTTTGGAGGCGGCAGTTTGAGAATTGCATCTTTAAACTCACGTCGGCTGCGGTTTGCAAGCTTTTAAAACACAGGAGCCTGTCGAGCCTCTACAGGGTTTCTTGTGAAAAAAAGGCAAATGGAAGGTGGCTGGGAGAGGTAGAACAGGTTGTTTCAAATGATCAGAGTCTCCAGCACTTTTAGGAGAAAAGAAATGAATGCTGCTTCCTCCTAAAAATGTAAAACGGAATATTCTTCTAGCCATTCTGAGACTGCCTTAGAAGTATTATGCTGTTACAGATTTCAAAAGGTTAGCTTCAATGAACCTGACATCAGTATAACCCAAAATAACCCATTCAAGAGAAAAGTAAGAAATAATTGCTGTTTTCTCTTTTTTTTCCCCCTCCGCTATATTGCTATAATGATTTTGCATAACAGATTGAACAAAGTGCTGTTGTGACAGGTGGTAGAATTCAGCTAGTAAGCACCGAGACAGGGTTCAATTTAGTTTGTGAATCCTTTAATTGTTGTGCAGCTAATTAAAGAAGGTTCTTTACACTCGCAAGTGTTTACCGTTGCTAGTATGCATACATGAAAAATTAAATTGTGCCTTCAAGGGCTGAGAACTATAGAAAAATCATAGCTGAGGCTGCAACATGCTTACCAGCTCAAAATAGCTGCTTTTCACAATTGGAATTTGTAAAACTTTTTGCTAAGCAAATATAGAGCTAATTAGAAGTGTTCGTTGGACCAATTAACATTTAAATAAATAAGCCATATTGCACATTTCACAGTCTTTATTTAATGATGCTTCTAACTCTTCGGAAAGATTCTCTTAAGTACAAATAAGTTGTCATAAAAATGAAAGATAAAAATAACCCCATAACAGTATATGCTATTTTTTCCTTTTGCCTTGAAGTCCTTTACTAAAACTCTGTACCTGTTATTGAAGAAGAAGAAGAAAAAAACACACCTACCACCCACAAATCTAGCTTTTCCTTTCATCTTCTCTAGTTACCTATCCCCCTCTTTGAATAGAAACAGAAAAACATATTTTATTACTATTTAGATTGTTATGATAATTCTGTTTACTTACGGTTTTTGCCCCATTATAGAAAAAATCTGTTTCAGAAAATCCCACTTAAATCTGAGAACATGCATAAGCAAAGAAAAGAAATGAAAAGAGACCCAAAACAGTAGTGTCTGGGGAATGTGGTAGAGAAAGCAGTGGGCAAAGTCCTTCACACGTGCTCCTGTGCAGAGCAAACCCCCCAGGGGTGGTGAGCCCAGTTCCAGTGCTCACATCCATTCTTGGTGGAGACCAGAGGTACTGGGGCATGGGGAGTCTAACCTGGATCTTGAAGTCCTTCTTTCTTATTCTCCAATAGCAAGATACATAGACCAGACTGAAGCAGGAGGATCGCTGGAGCCCAGGAATTCCAGGCTACAGTGAGCTCCAGCCTAGGGGACAGAGTGAGACCCCATCTCATAAAAGAAAAAGAATACATAGGTCAATGGAACGGAACAGACAACTCAGAAGTAGACCCCCACACAGGTAAGGCCAACTGATTTTTGACAAGGATGCAAAATCAATTCCATGAAGGAAGGAGAGTTTCTTGCAGCACATGGAGCTAGAACAACTGGATATCTATAAGCAAAAAAAAAAAAAAAAAAGAACCTTGACCTAAATCTCATATCTTACACAAAACATGGATTATAAATGTAAATATAAAGCACAAAGCTATGAAACTTTTAGAAGATAATATAAGAAAAAAATTATAGGAACCTAGGTCCTGGGCAAATGGTTCTTAGATATGACACCGGAAGTAAAATTCACAAAAGGAAAAATTAATAAATTGGATTTTGTCAAAATTACATTTTCTGCTCTGCAGAAAACCCTGCTAAGAAGATAAAAAGACAAGCTACAGACTAGGGGAAAATATTTGCAAACCATATATCTGACCAAAGACTCATATTTAATATGTAGAAAGAACTCTCAGGCCAGGCATGGTGGCTTACACCAGTAGTCTCAACTGCTCACTTAGGAGGCTGAAGTGGGAGGATCATCTGAGCCCAGGAGTTCAAGGCTGCAATGAGCTATGTTAGCACCACTGCACTGCAGCCTGGGTGACAAAGTGAGACCTTGTCTCAAAAACAAACCAAAACCCCTCAAAACTCAACTCAATAAATAATATAATTAGAAAACAGGCAAAAGACATGGCTAGATATTTCACCAAAAAAGAGACGTGAATAGCAAATAAACACATGAAAATATGTTCAGCATCACCATCCATTAGGGAAATACAAATTAAAAGCATGATGATATAACACTACATACTGATTAAAACAGTTAAAATTGTGTTCAAAGTGACAATACCAAATGCTGCTGGGGGGTGCAAACAACCTGATCTCTCATGCTTTGCTGGTACAAATGCAGGATGGTACAGCCACTCTGGAAAACTTCGACATCTTCTTTAAAAAATAAAAAATAAAACATACCCTTACCGTACGATCTAATATTTGCATTTCTGAGTACTTGTATTAGAAAAATAAACTTACATTCACCCAAAAACCTGTACGCCATTGTTCACAGAAGTTTTGGCTAAAACAGCCAAATTCTGGGGGCCAGGGGGACGTCCTACAATAGAATAGTGAAATGAATTGTGGTACATCCATGCCATGGGGTACTACTCGGAAATATAAAGGAATGCATTCTTAATACATGCAAAACATGGATGGCGCTCAAGGGCATTATGCTGAATCTTAAAAAGCCAATGCCAAGGCTAGGTGCAGTGGCTCATACCTGCAATCCCAGCACTTTGGGAGGCCGAGGAAGGTGGACTGCTTGAGGTCAGGAGTTCAAGACCAGCGTGACCAGCTTGGTGAAATCCCATCTCTACCAAAAATACAAAATTAAGCTGGGCATGATGGTGGGCGCCTGTAATCCCAGCTACTCAGGAGGCTGAGGTAGGATAATCGCTCGAACCTGGGAGGCGGAGGTTGCAGTGTGCCAAGATTGCATCACTGCACTCTAGCCTGGGTGACTGGGTGACAGAGCAAGACTCCATCTCAAAAAAA
>NW_012105142.1:3502310-3503164 GCF_000951045.1 Mandrillus leucophaeus
TTTTTTCCTTTTGCCTTGAAGTCCTTTACTAAAACTCTGTACCTGTTATTGAAGAAGAAGAAGAAAAAAACACACCTACCACCCACAAATCTAGCTTTTCCTTTCATCTTCTCTAGTTACCTATCCCCCTCTTTGAATAGAAACAGAAAAACATATTTTATTACTATTTAGATTGTTATGATAATTCTGTTTACTTACGGTTTTTGCCCCATTATAGAAAAAATCTGTTTCAGAAAATCCCACTTAAATCTGAGAACATGCATAAGCAAAGAAAAGAAATGAAAAGAGACCCAAAACAGTAGTGTCTGGGGAATGTGGTAGAGAAAGCAGTGGGCAAAGTCCTTCACACGTGCTCCTGTGCAGAGCAAACCCCCCAGGGGTGGTGAGCCCAGTTCCAGTGCTCACATCCATTCTTGGTGGAGACCAGAGGTACTGGGGCATGGGGAGTCTAACCTGGATCTTGAAGTCCTTCTTTCTTATTCTCCAATAGCAAGATACATAGACCAGACTGAAGCAGGAGGATCGCTGGAGCCCAGGAATTCCAGGCTACAGTGAGCTCCAGCCTAGGGGACAGAGTGAGACCCCATCTCATAAAAGAAAAAGAATACATAGGTCAATGGAACGGAACAGACAACTCAGAAGTAGACCCCCACACAGGTAAGGCCAACTGATTTTTGACAAGGATGCAAAATCAATTCCATGAAGGAAGGAGAGTTTCTTGCAGCACATGGAGCTAGAACAACTGGATATCTATAAGCAAAAAAAAAAAAAAAAAGAACCTTGACCTAAATCTCATATCTTACACAAAACATGGATTATAAATGTAAATATAAAGCACAAAGCTATGAAACTTT
>NW_012105142.1:3504839-3514399 GCF_000951045.1 Mandrillus leucophaeus
AAAAAAAAAAAAACCATGAAAAAGTGGGTGAAGGATATGAACAGACACTTCTTGAAAGAAGACATTTATGTAGCCAACAGACATATGAAAAAAAGCTCATCATCACTGCTCACCAGAGAAATGCAAATTAAAACCACAATAAGATACCATCTCACACCAGTTAGAATGGCAATCATTAAAAAGGCAGGAAACAACAGATACTAGAGAGGATGTGGAGGAATAGGAATGCTTTTACACGGTTGGTGGGAGTATAAATTAGTTCAACCATTGTGGGAGACAGTGTGGTGATTCCTCAAGGATCTAGAACTAGAAATACCATTTGACCCAGCAATCCCATTACTGGGTATACACCCAAAGGATTATAAATCATTCTACTATAAAGAGACATGCACACGTATGTTTATTGCAGCACTATTCACAATAGCTGAGAACCTACACAATGGAACCTACAGACTTGGAACCAACCCAGCTGTTCATCAATGATAGACTGGATAAAGAAAATGTGGCACATATACACCATGGAATACTATGCAGCCATAAAAAAGGATGGATGAGTTCATGTCCTTTGCAGGGACATAGATAAAGCTGGAAACCATCATTCTCAGCAAGCTAACACAAGAACAGAAAACCAAACACAGTATGTTCTCACTCATAAGTGGGAGTCGAACAATGAGGACGCATGGACACAGGGAGGTGAACATCACACACTGGGGCTTGTTGGGGGTTACGAGGCTAGGGGAGGGAGAGCATTAGGAGAAATACCTCATGTAGGTGACAAGTTGATGGGTGCAGCAAACCACCATGGCGCGTGTATACCTATGTAACAAAACTGCACGTTCTGCACATGTACTCCATAACTTAAACTATAATTTAAAACAAAAAAGAAAAAGAAAAAGAAAAAGCCAATGCCAAAGGTCATATATCGTATGGTTCCATTTATATAACATTCTCAAATTGAGAAAATTAAACAGATGGGTAGGCACCAAGGGCTAGGGATGGTTGGGGCAGGGAGGGGATATAACTGCAAATGGGTACATGAGGGAGATCTTGTGGTGAGGAGCACTTCTGTGTCATAATAGAGACAGCGGTTACAGAGTCTACGGATGTGATCAAATGACCCAGAACTGGTCAGGTACATTGTAGCGATGTTGGTTTCCTGCTTTTGCTATTATGCAGCACTACAGTTATATAAGATGCAAGCAATGGGGAAAAGCAAAGATCTCTCTATACTATCTTTGCAACTTCTTCTCAATCTATAATTATTTCAAAATTTAAAACGGGAAAAGAAACTAAAGAATTAATGTTTAAAATCATGGGCTATTTTCTGTTCGTACTTTCTAACATCCTAGACCTGGTCTGTTTTGTGAGCTCTTAAATTTGCCAATCAGTCATTCTTTCCATTGAGGTGTTCCCTCTTTCTCTCTCTCCTTCTAGCTCTCTCATGCCTATTTATTTCTGAACACTGGTTACTTTCTTGCAGGGATGACGGTCTTCTCAAACCCCCTTCTCCAAGCCCTAATACCTTGTAATCATTAAGAGGTCTTATTGTTGAGTTTGGCTTCAAGTACTGAAATCAAATTAACAGACGACAATTAACATTTAAATAAACGAGGCAGATTAGTAAAGAATCCACAGAACACCAAACTGTAAGGGGTACGGTGGAAATGGCAATATAAAACAAAGAAGTAAAAGCTGAGTTTTTTTAAACTTTTTGTCTTGAGATAATTGTAGATTCACATGCAGTTGTAAGAAATAATAGAGGAATCTCAGCTACTCATCACCCGGTTTCTCCCAATAGTAACATCCTGCATAATGATAGATAGTTCAACATCACAGCCAGGAAACTAACATTGATACACTCCTCCAGCTTTACCCAGACTTCACCAGTTTCACATGCACTCATCTGTGAGTGCGGTGTGTGTATTTCGTTCTTTGCAATTTTAACACATGTAGATTTGTTTGACAAAATGGACAAGAGATGAGGGCTAGGTGGAGAGTCCATTCTTTCTGCAAAATTCTCCCATTTATAATGCGAATGTGGCTTCAGACACTGAACACCATCTGTTAATGAATCATAAGATTAAGAACACAAACTCAGGAACAGGTACAGCTTTTCCTATCACCTGAGTCTCAAGCCACAACCATTGTCACCCCAGCCTCTATTATCCAAGACCTGAAGCAACAAGTTCTAACAAGTAGTAAGTGCCCAGGTTTGCAGCCCTAGAGTTATAGGATGTGGAAGGGCCAAATGGGAGCTCTGGGTTCTAGCAAGAAGCTGGAGTGTAAGAAGCAGTTTGCAGGAAGGCAGAAGTGCCTAGCTGGTCTGAGGTCAGGAAGCCCTTTAAAAGAGAGCCTGCTTGGCTGGGCACGGTGGCTCACACCTGTAATCCCAGCACTTTGGCAGGCCGAAGCAAGCGGATCACCTGAGGTCGGGAGTTCGAGACCAGCCTTGCCAACATAGTGAAACCCTATCTCTACTAAAAATACAAAAATTAGCCGGGCGTGGTGGTGCACGCCTGTAATCTCAGCTACGCGGGAGGCTGAGGCAGGAGAATAGCTTGAACCTGGCGGGGGGAGCAGAGGTTGCAGTGAGCCGAGGTCATGCCACTACAGTGGCACTCCAGCCTGGGCTACAGAGCGAGGCTTTGTCTCAAAAAAAAAAACGAAAAAAAAAAAAAAGAGAGAGAGAGAGCCCTCTCATAGAAAATGGAGGCAGGACACATCTGTAGAAAACTTCTCCTGTCCTTAGACCTCACTTCCGTACTCTTTTCCCTGAAACTGCTACACTACAACAACTGGCAGGTCTGCATCAAGTTTCTCAAAGAAAGATGGATGGAAGAGACAAATCTAAAGAAATTGCCAAATTCAAAAGTAAACCCCAAATTCCTAGAACATCAAATTGATCCAGAAAATATAAGTCAAATTGGACACTTCCTTTTCAATTGGTTATTTTATAGACTCTAGAACACAGATGATGTGATCTCTTCTTTGAAAGAGATCTGCCAGTTCAAATTCCCACCTACAGGCAAAATTATCCCATTGGGAGATGGAGAGAGGTACCAAGCAACCCTCTGCTTAAATAAAAGACTGGGATTTTTGGTGACTGGC
The DNA here is from genome assembly GCF_000951045.1 of Mandrillus leucophaeus. Taxonomy (NCBI): domain Eukaryota; kingdom Metazoa; phylum Chordata; class Mammalia; order Primates; family Cercopithecidae; genus Mandrillus; species Mandrillus leucophaeus. The sequence continues at coordinate 3,507,948 of NW_012105142.1, forward strand.
ATTTTTTGTTTGGTGAAAAATCATTTTTTTAAAACATAATGAAGTAGGCAGAGCAGAGAAGAGTTTTGGGGCAGGGAGATGATTCTGGATGATACTGCAATGGTGGATACATGTCATGATGCATTTGTCAGAACCCACAGAATGTATGCAAAGAGTGCACCCTAATGTAAACGTGGACTTCGGGTGATAATGACGTGTCAATGTAGTTCATCAGTGGTAACAATTGTACTGATGTAGTGGGGGATGTTGATCGTGAGGAAGTGTAGGGACAGGGCTTTGTAGTTTCCACTCAATTTTACTACAAACCTAAAACTGCCCTTTAAAAATCAAGTTTATTAACTTAAAAAACATAATGAAAACAAAAATGTAACTGACCTAGTTATCATAAGCCTTATATTCAAAACAACCCTTAACTTGCATTAAAGTGATAAAAAGTCCTTACTAAACAAAAATGATGGAGAAAGGTAGATATTTTGCTGCCTCTCAGACTCAGCCACGTGAAGAGGTACACAGCTATTAAGGCTGCACTTCACCATGGCAGAAGCAAAGCTTGTTGTCAAAAGAGAACATGGCACTAAAATCCAATCACTGATACATTTAAGCACACCATATGGAATCTCTCCAGAAAAGGCATCCTGGTGGCCCTTCTCAGGCAGATAAACCAAGGTCTGGGTGACCCTGAGTCATCTTCCTGCAGGAGGCACAGTTCTTAACCAATTCACCCTGACACATTCAGACCAGCATTCTACATCCACCAGCAGGACTGAGTTTTAACGTTAAACTACAACTGGTCCACCCCACACCAGATGTGTGCCTTAGGTGTCTGACTGTAGATACGCAAACAAAACAACAAAACGCCACTTCTATGTTCTAGTTATCGAACATTTCTGGTATCCAAAATGACACCTTTTCTGTTTGTAGACTGGCTGATTTTAGGGTCATAAACTATCTGTCCTGTCAGTTCCTTCTTTTATCACTTTTTATTCATCTTGTACCATAGATAAAATGAAAATTGGTAGCAATTAAGATTCATCTAAGCATTGTCCCTTTGTACACAACGAAAGCCCTAAGAAGACTAGAACTTCATTTAGTACAATGACATGAAGCACAAACGCATTAACGCAAATAAGGGTTACACTAAACCCTGAATATACATTACGTTTATTCTGAGGAGTAACCAAGCTCACAAGCTGAAAGGGGAATCAGATATGCAAGACTCCGAAACCAGTGCTCCAAAACCAGTGTTAAGGGGTTGACCCCTTAAACAACCCATCATATGGCATGATGGCTTACCCACTGCTTTTCAGATAAAGCCTAAAATCCTTCATCAAGGCCTCCGCACTGTCACCTCAACCTTTCTCGTGAGCTCAGCTCAGTGTGCAGCTCACTTGCACACTAGTTTGTGCAAGTCCAGTTCATAAATGGTGATTCTCCCTTGGAGACGTGAGGCTGATCTGGGAGTAGAAAAGCAACTGCTCATGTGTAATTTCCAGACTGTACTATGTACAGGCGGGGCAAACAATTAACACCAGAGGTGAAAGAAGACGGGGCCATGTCACTGGTTTCTTCCATGTCACTGGTTTCTTCCTCTCAGTGTGGAGGGCGTGGTGGTGCATAGAATGGGGAAGGGACGCTGAAGAAGGAGCTTCCTCTGGTGCAGCCGAGCAGACGTAAGAGATGCACCTGGCCCAGTCCTACACCTGGGTATGTGTGTGTTGTGGGGTAGGAGGGTAGCTGAGAAGTGGGAGTGGGGAGAGGGTTGTTTAAGGAAATGAGCATTTGCAAATGCAAATCTAGTAATTACATGCCCAAACATGCACTATCGTAGTTAGATACCTAACTACCCATTTGCACACACAATTACCCAATGTGTAAGGGTTCATCATGGATAAGTAGGCAATAGGTGGGCACACCTGTTGGACTGGCTTCAGAAAATTTCCACAATCCTATAACACAAGAGGGAGAAAAGGAAAGTCGTTTAAGGAAAAGTCTTGGACCACCAATTAAGGAGCCATCCAAGGGGGTCCTGTGTGTTTACTGTTACAGGTCTTGTGGCCTCCAGTGTGAGTCACTGAGGCTTGCTCACTGATCTGATAGATCGCTCCGCTTTTTCCATCTGCACATGCCGTTCCCTACCGTTTCTGCCTGCCCAGCTACCCCTGCAGACTCTTGACTCCTTCAGCTTCCACCTCTGGACCAAAGGCGGCTCTTCCCACACATGTTTCACATCTGCTTTCTCTCCATCTCCTCCACCACTGCCCTGTCCAACACCACCAAACACCCAGGCTTCCATTCTGCCTACATCGCCCCTTAAACAACATGCACACTGCGTGATGGCTTTACCCACTGCTTTTCAGATAAAGCCTAAAATCCTTCATCAAGGCCTCCATGGCGTCACCTCAATCTTTCTCTCCAGCTCAGCTCACAGCTTTCCCTTCCTCTGTGCCTCTAGCCCCACTCTGCCCCCCCGCTTCAGCCTTCATCTTCACCAAGTTCCATCTGCCACAGGGTCTGTGCACTTGCTGTTCCCTCTGCCTGGAATGCTCTTCCCTGAGCCGTTTCCATGTAACCCCTGCCTGAGAATATGATGCTGCCCCTAGCCTAGGACCAGAGGCTCCGTGAGCTCCAGACACCTCTCCTTAAGGCACCTGCCAGGCTAATGATTTCACATTGCTTCATGTGATTCTCTGATGAACATCTGCGCCTCTCTCCAGACTGTACGCTCCATGAAGAAGGGATCAAGTCTATTTTCACTCATCATCCTATCTGCAGGGCGCAGTAGGTCTTCAATAAACTCTTTGGAATGAGTGAATTCATCAGTGAGCATAGGAAGAAATGATTGAATCGGACCCTCTTCTTGGATGGCTTTGCTTGTGCTTCTTTTGATCAGATCAGCAAACAAGCCTCAGTGACTCATACGTATCCTGGTAGTTCTCATTTCCTGCCCCCCGCCCCCCTCCCAACCCACCACATTAAACTGTGAGCAGGAGCCTCAACAGCGAAATGAAACTGCCTAAGTGGTTGTTGAGTGAATGAATGAGTGGATGGATAAATAAATGAGAGGGGACCGTTCTTGTTCCTCAGCATCTTGGACTCACGTAATTCCCCACCGCATATGACTGCTCCCCAGAGACAGCTTCGCACAGTAGGTGTCGTTAACATTTGCTGACCAGATAAATGAATGAATGCTATCATCTTGTGCCATACAGATCACACAGAAGTGGTTTCCGAAATGCCATTGAATATTCAGCATTCACACAGTCCTACAGATCCATGGCAGTGGTTTTATTTGAAGTTACCAAGCAATTTAAAAAATTAAATGAGCGTGCACCCTGTCATATTTTGATCTAACTATGCACTAATTTTCAGGACAGAGAAAAAACAGTTAATTACTATTTTGCACCACAGTCCTCTCCTTCCTTCTACTGTAATGTAATGTAGTCAAATAAATAAGTTACTCGTGCAATTTTCATCTCTAGAAATAAAACAGCACTCATAACTCTTTGTTTGGGAGCTTAATTTTAGCTCACTTAAGGGCAGTTATCTGATGTACTTGTAAGAACAGAGACACCCTAGAAAAAATGGAAATCACACAGAAAGTGGGAGGATTGGCTCAGAAAATGCCATGTCCCAGGCTCAGTTGGGAGGCCGTGGCAATCAGGAGTTGGCAGCTCGGAGTAACCAGCTAACCGCAGATAATTGCTGCCGGGAGGTGGTGCAGGGCATGGATTCTACATCCCAGGCCTTCCAAGCCTTCTCTGGCTACCCTGGCATTGTCTCCACATGGGCGTGAACTTCGTAAGGCTAAATTCTGTGGTCTCCTTAATGAAATCCCTTTGGCGGCTGCTCCTACCCTCCCTTCGTATTTTAGATTCAACTGCACAATATTTCTGTCCCTACCTCCCTCACCCCAGGGGATCTGTGGTTTCCTACTGGTTTCCTGCAAATTCTAGAGGAGACCTATAAGAGCAGTGGGCCTCCCCTAGGAAGGACTGGAATTCCCAAGGGAGAGGGTGTGGCTGAGAGTCCTCCCAGGGCTGTGGAAGAGCAGACACTCCCTTCTCCCCACAGAGTCATGGAAGCTGAGCACCTCCCCTCTCCTCCAGCCCCCAGCTCTGGACAGCCGAGAATCGCAACCTAGAATCCATGCACACTTGCTCCGTCACTCCTAAAATACACTTTTTTGGGGGAAGTGGGGCACGGAAATCCTTATTCAAAGTGGAGGCTAGAGAGATGTCTAAGACATACTGCATCAGCTAAATTAATACTGATTTGTCCTGGGGCACAATTACAAGGTTTAAGGTTACAGTACCAGGAGTTTGAGAGGCAATTATAATTCAAAGACAGCTAGCTAAGGGGTGGTGGCTGGGAGTTACAATCAGAACAAGAGAAAGTTTGGTGGAAGATGCTGTTTGTCAGCGAATTTGAAAGCAAGTTTTTCTTTTTCCGTGTGCACCTTTCTCTTTCTCTCTCTTTCTCCTGGTCTTTCTCAGATCACTCTGTGTTCTATCCTGGACTTTATCATTCTTTACAATTAAGCACTAAGAATAAGGTTCACCCTGAACAAAAGCAGTTTTTTTGTTGTTTGTTTGTTTTTTGAGACGGAGTTTTGCTCATGTTGCCCAGGCTGGAGTGCAATGACACGATCTCAGCTCACTGCAACCTCTGCCTCCCGGGTTCAAGAGATTCTCCTGCCTCAGCCTCCCAAGTAACTGAGATTACAGGCATGCACCACCATGCCCGGCTAATTTTTTGTGTTTAGTAGAGATGGGGTTTCACCATGTTGGTCAGACCAGTCTCAAACTCCTGACCTCAGGTGATCGACCCACCTCAGCCTCCCAAAGTGCTGGGATTACAGGTGTGCACCACCACACCCAGCCAACAAAAGCAGTTCAAAGTCAAGTCTACTGGGACAGATGGGGGGCAGGAGGTAGGCCCTTTGGACCTGGGATCAGAAATGGGCAAGACATCCTGTGCGCTTGTGTTTTGGAATTCCCTAGGGACAAAGTGTCAGTGAGTGATTCAACCGTGTTGGGCAGATTCCAGGCCTGCTCCTAACCACCTTCCCAGGTATGTGCAGTGCAAGGGCTGGGACTCTGCCTCTGGCTCTGATCACAGGAGGATTTCCAGGCACCCAGCATGGGCTTCTGCAGGCAAAACTTGGTCCCTAGTGAATAAATGTTAACGCTGCCAGCACTCAAGGGCATGCAGCCCCCGAGGTGTATAAACCGCTGTGTTGAGAAGATTCATAACACTCTCAAGTGGGGATTTCTGTTTATTCTGACATTGGAATAGATGCTCCCAAGGTCCCAGGCTGGGTTTGAGATCCCTATTGGTGCCAACAGGGGCTGAGTGTAAACATGGGGGCGGGGGCTGGCAGTGATGCCAAGAGCTCTGGCCTCCCAGTCACTTGATTAGAATCCTCCAGAAAGCTCACAGGGCTGCCTGCCTCCTGCCCTGCCAGTGGGGATCCCTGACTTTGCATGGAATGTTTCTAAGGGATACAAAGGACACTCCAGGCTCTGATAGATTTGGAAACAAAAGCACCTTCAGACCTAAAGAAGACTGGATTTCCAGATCTCCTGCAGAATGTGGGATTTGCTCTCAAAGAGCCTGGCTAGAAAGATTGGTACGGCCAAGTGGGGACCAGCATAGGGGCTTAGGAGCCTGTAGCCCTGGTATAAACTTCAGCCCCTCCAGCCTTTCCCTTTGGAGACTTCAACTCCAATGGTCTACCACTTTCTAGCAATGAGACTCCCCTGCAGCTGCCTGCCACCCCGATCCTGCCTCACCCTAAAGAGTTTTATTTAATGCTACTCTCACTTGGGCTTCCTTTTCTTCTCACCCAGACCTTTTTCAATGTGCGAGCTTATTAACAGAGAAAGAAGAGAAGTCCCTAGCATTTTTTTCTATTTTATAAGTTCCAGCTTATACTAAGGGCAGCTGAACTAAAGATTAAAGTAAAGGAAAAAAAAGCAAATTAGCAGGTTTCTCTCCTCTTCTCTCTACTCAACACTACCTCAGCCCTCATGCGGCTAAACCCTAGGAAGTAGATTCAGGTGACAGCAAGTGCTGAGGGAGGAGTAAACCTTCCCCTGCACAGCAGCTGCCTTGATGGAGATGGAGTCCTTCCTTGAACACCTCTGAGGTCTCCCATTGAATATCTACTGAGATATCTTGGAGGGAGGGAATCCCCTGGGAGGAGTTGGGATCCCAGTCACCATTTGAGAAACCTTAGGAAAAACATATTAGAAACAGTGTGCCATGGGGCCTGGCAAGCCTTCTTTCCTCTCTAATTCTGCTGAAAAAAATCTTTTTCTAGAGACCTTTACAGCTTAAGTTGGAAAATGTCACCACACGACACTCAGCAGCCAAGTGACCCTTCTGGAAGATGGGGAGCTGGAGGGGCCCACAGCAGCTCTCTGCTATCTGCTTGGGTCAGCAGGACCCCA
>NW_012105142.1:3514449-3521266 GCF_000951045.1 Mandrillus leucophaeus
GGGGTTTCACCATGTTGGTCAGACCAGTCTCAAACTCCTGACCTCAGGTGATCGACCCACCTCAGCCTCCCAAAGTGCTGGGATTACAGGTGTGCACCACCACACCCAGCCAACAAAAGCAGTTCAAAGTCAAGTCTACTGGGACAGATGTGGGGCAGGAGGTAGGCCCTTTGGACCTGGGATCAGAAATGGGCAAGACATCCTGTGCGCTTGTGTTTTGGAATTCCCTAGGGACAAAGTGTCAGTGAGTGATTCAACCGTGTTGGGCAGATTCCAGGCCTGCTCCTAACCACCTTCCCAGGTATGTGCAGTGCAAGGGCTGGGACTCTGCCTCTGGCTCTGATCACAGGAGGATTTCCAGGCACCCAGCATGGGCTTCTGCAGGCAAAACTTGGTCCCTAGTGAATAAATGTTAACGCTGCCAGCACTCAAGGGCATGCAGCCCCCGAGGTGTATAAACCGCTGTGTTGAGAAGATTCATAACACTCTCAAGTGGGGATTTCTGTTTATTCTGACATTGGAATAGATGCTCCCAAGGTCCCAGGCTGGGTTTGAGATCCCTATTGGTGCCAACAGGGGCTGAGTGTAAACATGGGGGCGGGGGCTGGCAGTGATGCCAAGAGCTCTGGCCTCCCAGTCACTTGATTAGAATCCTCCAGAAAGCTCACAGGGCTGCCTGCCTCCTGCCCTGCCAGTGGGGATCCCTGACTTTGCATGGAATGTTTCTAAGGGATACAAAGGACACTCCAGGCTCTGATAGATTTGGAAACAAAAGCACCTTCAGACCTAAAGAAGACTGGATTTCCAGATCTCCTGCAGAATGTGGGATTTGCTCTCAAAGAGCCTGGCTAGAAAGATTGGTACGGCCAAGTGGGGACCAGCATAGGGGCTTAGGAGCCTGTAGCCCTGGTATAAACTTCAGCCCCTCCAGCCTTTCCCTTTGGAGACTTCAACTCCAATGGTCTACCACTTTCTAGCAATGAGACTCCCCTGCAGCTGCCTGCCACCCCGATCCTGCCTCACCCTAAAGAGTTTTATTTAATGCTACTCTCACTTGGGCTTCCTTTTCTTCTCACCCAGACCTTTTTCAATGTGCGAGCTTATTAACAGAGAAAGAAGAGAAGTCCCTAGCATTTTTTTCTATTTTATAAGTTCCAGCTTATACTAAGGGCAGCTGAACTAAAGATTAAAGTAAAGGAAAAAAAAGCAAATTAGCAGGTTTCTCTCCTCTTCTCTCTACTCAACACTACCTCAGCCCTCATGCGGCTAAACCCTAGGAAGTAGATTCAGGTGACAGCAAGTGCTGAGGGAGGAGTAAACCTTCCCCTGCACAGCAGCTGCCTTGATGGAGATGGAGTCCTTCCTTGAACACCTCTGAGGTCTCCCATTGAATATCTACTGAGATATCTTGGAGGGAGGGAATCCCCTGGGAGGAGTTGGGATCCCAGTCACCATTTGAGAAACCTTAGGAAAAACATATTAGAAACAGTGTGCCATGGGGCCTGGCAAGCCTTCTTTCCTCTCTAATTCTGCTGAAAAAAATCTTTTTCTAGAGACCTTTACAGCTTAAGTTGGAAAATGTCACCACACGACACTCAGCAGCCAAGTGACCCTTCTGGAAGATGGGGAGCTGGAGGGGCCCACAGCAGCTCTCTGCTATCTGCTTGGGTCAGCAGGACCCCATTGGGCGGGACAGAAATGGAGTCCCTAGAAAGAGAATCTGCTGGGATTCAGGAGCCGAGGGCACCATCACTTCACCCAAAGGACATTTTCTGGGCCAGCACCTTCAGGGGTTCTAGTTTTGGCCTTGGCTTAGCCCAGTCTGGAACTTTCTCATGAATGAGAAAGGCAGAGAATGGCCCATGAAGTGTGTCACCATAACATAGCCCCTGGGGACAAATTATTACTAGTCGTATCTGTACTGGACAGGTTAAGAGATTTCTGAGCTGTGCAGCATGGACAAGATTTTTTTTTTAAATCCATGGGTGAGAAGCATGCGTCTAGGGCAAAAATGGAATTTTCTTTACAAGGGTCTCGTGTCCAGAGTAGAGGAGAGGCAAGGTCCCATCTATGGTCGCTAGATTTTTCGAGGTCACTAAGATGACCCTCTATGCAAGTGTTCACCCTCCCAGGAAACCTCTCCCCAAATGTACCCCATACACGAGTATCACCAGCCACATGGTTGGCCTTCTGAAAGCCCCCTTTGAGTAGAAGAGCTGCGCAAACCAGAGCTCTACTTGGGAATTGGAGAACCAGGCCTGGGCTTCGTGGAGGCTCATGGAACCCGTGCGGACTGGGTGAACTCACACTGGGGGGGTGTCCCACACCCAAGGAAAGGAAACAGGCAGGCCTGACACTCAGTCTTGTGTTCTCTGGCTCATGGTAGGAGGAGCCTGGTGCATCGAGAGAGGTGGGACGTGGGGCTCCCTCCTTCCCCACAGGTCCTCAAGCCTTTACACCTCCTGAAGGGGCTACACTTGCTTTGTAGGGGAGACTTGCAAGAAATAGAGTCCCCTGCAGTTGGTCAGCTCACCCTACATAAATGGCTATTGCCAGCTGTCTGAATGAGATCTAGAAGGGCCCAGCACATGATTTTTAAGCCTGGAAAGTGGTCTTCCCATTGACTACTATAAATTAACCAGGAAAAAAAAAATCTTACACTCCACCCTAACTCTCAAAATCACAGTATTTGTTTGTAAAGAACTGGTCTCTTGATAACAGCACATTCAGCTTCTCCCAACAGCCTTGGCATGCAAGAAAACACCGTGAGGGTTTAGACCTACAACACTGGATTGCCCTGGAAAATTCCCCCAAGTGGAGAAGCTGAAGAAGCCCTGCCAAGCACAGGAGGAAGGAGGTGATCGTGGAGGGGTCTGCACCTGGATGGCAAGCCCCGGGCATGGCCACCGCTGAGTGGTCTCTGTGGGGTGGAACTCCCACCTTCCAGTGGACCATGAGAACTGGGGTGATAAGCCCTACAAAGTGGTCACAATGGCTGGAGGAGCAGGGACACCCCCATTAAGGGTTCCAGAGGGTGCCTCCAAGCCCCCTGCCTAACCCCACCGAGCATCCGTCATTGTAGGGAGATCTAACTTGATTTAGGCAGAGTCACATGACCTCTCTCAACAGCACCCAAGACCCAGTGAGGAAATCCACACGGATACTTTCACGGAGGTCCCAGGCCAGGGTGATCCGTGGGCTTCTTTATCTTAACCCAGGTTGACTGAAGTAGGCCACCATTCATTCTGATTCACTCGCCCGGGAAATCTCACAGACATGCCCCTGTCTTTTCTTTTCCCTTCCTGTTTCTGCCAGTACTTACATCCTGACCAAATCAGCACCTCTTACAGCCTCGAAACCTGACCTCAAAATCTGAGAGCCACAGGAGATGACATGGGAAGCAGGAGGAGGACACCTACCAACCATCCTATCCACGCAGATGCCCAGCTGGTGCCTGGCTCATCACACAGCCCCCTCCAGGGCCCAAAGCTCACTGACCAAACAGCCCTCACACCTACATCTCGAGAACACTCCCCATCCCCTTCCCTTAAGCAGGGTCCAAGTCCCCTCTCTAGGCTGGATTTTCCAAGCCTCTTCCCTGATATCCTGTGCAGTCGGGTAAGTAGTTTCCACACGATGGAGTGGAGAGGGCTCTGCCTTCCAGCCAGGTCCCCTGGGGACAAGGACCACATATCCCTCCAGCCATTAGTGTCTGCAGCCTCTCTGCAAACAGGGATTAAGCAACAAATGTCCCTTTCTGTTGAGCATTTGACCTTATCTCAAGTGTGTCATCAGCTTCGAGAGTCATGGCTTATGTCAGTGTGGGTGAAAAACGGCCTCCACGGCTTCCAAATTGGGATCGCTCTGCTCTCAGCAGCAGATGTAAGCCAAGCCCGTGGTAAGTGGCAATAAATGGCTTGGAAAGAGGCAGTGGGTCCCTCACCGCTGGCAACCACGGGAGGGCAGGTTCCGGGCATCTCTCAAGCATGGCCCCTGCATCAGCCTCCCTGAATGGGGTCTTTGGGGCCCAGCCCACAGCAACCAGGGGCTACAGAAGTCTCGGGTCCACACGGTCCTGCTCAGAGCAAGATTCGTCAGGCAGCAACCGGCAACAGCTCTGTGACAGCCCCTTTTGCAAATTGTCCTTTGCAAGTACCAGCTAAGCACCTGCCTTTCTCCCCACATCCAGGCCTCCCTCTGGTACCATATTGAGGCCTGGACAGGTTCTAACCACGGGACATTGGAGCCCATGAGTGAGGGCAGATCTTCAGCATGAAAACAGTGCTTCATCTTTGACCAACCACCTTTTCTCTGTGTGTCTCCACTGACACTTCAATCACACATCAAACAGACCGACTCTCGCCTGCACATTGCTTCCTCTAGCATCTTTTTATCAGAATCTTAAACACACAGATGTCAACATGTTATCTTAAAAATTGCTGATAGGCTGTGGCTTTGGATAAGCCCTCGGAAGCGGTCCCCTGCTGTCCATGCCAGCGACCCACAGACAAGCACTGCCGCTGTTTCCACTATAATAGAAGTGTTCTGTGAGATGCAGGGCTAATTTCCAAGTGTCTTTCACCAAAAGTCGGTTCCTGAGAGCCACCAATAAATACCTAATACCTATAGCCCTGGCTGTGCACCAGGCCCTGCCCTAGGGATGTACAAATATTGAGGTTGGCAAATGTGGACCAAACACCCACTACATGTCAGAAGACAGAAGAGGCCAGACATCATGGCTCATGCCTATAATCTCAACATTTTTGAGCCCAGGAGTTCAGGAACAGCCTGGGGAACACACTGAGACCCCCTCTCTACCAAAAATTTAAAATATAGCCAGGCATGGTGGCATGCACCTGTAGTACCAGCTACTTGAGAGGCTGAGGTGGGAGGATCACGTGAGCCCAGAGACGCCAAGTCTTCGGTGACCCATGAGCACACCACTGCACTCCAGCCTCGGTGACAGAGTGAGACCCTATCTCAAAAAAGGAGATAAGAGACAAGAGGGGCAGACATTCACAAAGAGAGACTGTAGAGAGACAATAACATGGTCGGAAGAGTCACAGGTAACAGAGATGAAAGCTCAACCTGAGTGAGGGGCTAACTCCACTCCGAGCAGCGTGAGAATTGGCTTCTGTAGTGAGGTGAGTTTTCAGCTGGCTCTTGCAGGATGCATAGGAGTTTTCCGGAGCGGAGGTGAAGGAGAAAAATGGCTGGCTTTCTAAGACAGCATAGGCAAAGAGCTGGGGGATGGGAGGATGTTGCCTGAGATGAAGCTGGGAAGGTAGAATGGGACCAGTATCGAGGGGCCTGGGATGCAACTCCAGCTGACATCAGAATGCTCTGGGCCACATTTTTTTAAATTGAAGTTTGAGTTAGGAGTGAGACAGACGGACATTGCCACGTGATCCCTGACGTCTGTCTGCCAGCTCAGTGATCCAGGCACTGCCACTCCTTCGGATATCTCCACGGGGTCCCACTAAGCACCGGATGCTCTATGGGGCCATAGCGCCACCCAGCTGGGGACCCAAAGCAGCGTCACTGAAGGGACCTCCAGGCAGTGCCTACATGCAGATTTCAGAAGACAGGAGATTCATGACAGAGGCAGAGTTGCACCTGGGGTGAACCATCAAGTCTGAAAAGCTGGGGAGAAGTAGGTGGAATATGGATAGAAGGAATAATAAAAGCCAAGACACAGGAGTGGACAGGTGTGTCCTGACCATTCCCTGGGAGATGGCAGCTTGTCATGCAGGGTCTGGAAGAAGGAGAAGGATGCCTGGGGAGACGCCTTGAATGTCAAGTCCGGATATTAACCTTTATCCTGCAGGTGACAAGGACTGGAACTGGCAGGCATGGAGCAGGGAAGAGCAATGACAAGACCACAGAGGATGGTCAGGAGCTCCAGGAGAAGAGAGGCAGCACTGCAACCAGGGTAACGGACAAGTTACCCTGGGAGACACCCATCAGGCAGCTGTCCCCCCAGTGCAACCAGCACTGCTTCCCAGGGCACCCGAGCCCCAGGCAGGTGGCCCCTGGTCCCGCTTCAGCCACCACAACCCACACTGACCCCCAGCGGGTCATTGCCACCCTCAGTCTCTGGGCGGTTGCTAGACAAACTCCACCACCGGCTCTTCTTTCCTCACGTCCATTTCCACCCGATTTCAGGGCTGATCCTGCTCCTGGAAAGGCCCCTCCTCCCCTGAATGAAAGAGAAGGATGCCTGGGGAGGCTGCAGGGAAGGCCTCAAATATCAAGTCCAGGTGTTAGACCTTTATCCTGCAGGTAACAAGGACTGGCAACCAATGTGAGGTGGAGCTGGGTTTTTTGTTTGCTTTTTTGTTGTTGTTGTTGTAGAGACAAGATCTCGCTCTTTCACCCAGGCTGGAGTGCAGTGACGTGATCACACTGCAGCCTCAACCACCTGGGCTCAAGGGATCCTCCCACCTCAGTCTCCTGAGTAGCTGGGACTATAGGCTACGCCACCATGCCTGGCTAATTCTTTTTCTTTTTGTAGAGATTGTGTCTTGCTCTGTTGCCCAGGCTAGTCTCAAACTCCTGGCCTTAAGCAATCCTCCCACCTTTGTCTCCCAAAGCACTGAGATTACAGGTGTGAGCCACCATGCCTGGCTGAACACATATTTTCTAAACACCATCTGGGTACTCCTGCTCCAAGCCATTCCTCCTCTCTCCACCCTCAGGGTGCAAGAAGTGGATGACCTTTGACCATCATACTTCACAGGGGTTTCTGGTTTCCATGCAATGCAGGAAGAAGAATCCTGTGTCCAGACCCACATCCATGCCTGAAGGTCCCATGCAA
>NW_012105142.1:3522801-3530048 GCF_000951045.1 Mandrillus leucophaeus
GCCAAGCCAAGCCAAGCCAAGCCATACTTCCTTCCTTCACTATCAGCCGTCGTCTGGGTGATGCATTAATAACTTACAAGTGAGACCAAAAACACACAAATACTTCTAGTTTTCACACAGAACTTCCTTCTTAGGAAAAAAAAAAAATTCCCTGCCCACATCCCGTCCAAAAGAATGCTTAATCAATGAAAAAATTAACTGTATCCCTAAATAAAGAAGTGCAGATATTTTCTTTACAGTGCTTTATTAATTTGTAAATACCATTATTGAATTTTTGAAAGTTCTAATTTAAATGTATTGATCTATTATTGTTTTGTGGATTTTCCACCCAAATGTCTTGGAGGAAAAGCACGGTGGGCACTGGATAGACCATGCAGTCGCGGAAACTTCGCCAAACCATCGAAGAAGAGCTTTGCACAGATGACGCACGAGGAATTACAAGGTGTCCAGACCACTAAGCTGATATGTTTATGCTTAATTCGAATCAGACAACTTTCTTCTAATAACTATGTCTGTCACTAGCCATAACACAGAAATAGGACATGGATACAGAGCCGTCTCTTTGCAGGCGGGGGCAGCAGGGAGGGGAGGTAGCAATCCGTGGAAAAGAACTGAACACATCAGCCAAAATGGGAGCCAAAGAAGGTCCTTTTTACCCAAAACGTCTCACATGGCCATTTTTATTGAGATTTAAACCAGGGAATGGAAAGCATTCTCTTCTCCCAGCTTGTTCTCTTCCAAAACAAGAATTGAAATTAAGAACTATTTGCTGGCTTCCCCTGTAAGTAAACTTCATGGGAATTTATTTAGCAATGATTTGATACTTTAAGGATATTGGGATGGAGACATGCAGGCCAAGAGATGAAATAAACAGGACCGCATATATCGCTTAGGTCAGCTCCACCTCCCTACAGAATGAACACTTCTGTCCTTCGCACTGTCCCCTACCACGGAAAGAAAGCCTGTTTACAACGTTCCCCACCAAGGGCCCTGCATCCATACCCTTCGAGGCTTCTCATGGCCCTTGGAGTTATCCCCTTGCCCCAGCCTGCAATGGTGCAAAGGCTCTGGGACCTGGGGCCATTATGGCATAATTTCCCATCTCTCCTCCCTGGTCCCTCATGCTCCAGCCCCAAATCCTCCAGTGTGCCAGGCCTGTTCCCTCCTCGAGACCTGTGCCCTGCAAGATCCCACTGTCTGGAAGCCTGGTTCCATCTTCCCATGTCAGTCTCAGATCAAGCGTCACTTCCTTAGAGAGGCCTCCCAAGACCGCCCCATCTGAATGAGGCACCCTGTCCCTACCACGTTCCACTTTTTCCCAGTGGGAATAATCCTGTTTGTGTACGGCGTGACTGTGTAGCCTCTATCCACCCCTGCCTTCTCCCTCCCTACAACTTAAACAAGGACCTTGCCTGTCACCCAGTTCCCAGCCCAGTGTCTGGCACATAGGAGATGCAAAGGAGCATTGATCTAATCAAGAGATACTAGCTCACTCTGGGGGCATGATTTGTGCCGATTATTAGATAGACGTGGACCAGGCATGGTGGTGGCTCACACCTGTAATCCCAGTGCTTTGGAAGGCTGAAGTACGAGGATGGCTTGAGGCCAGGAGTTCAAGACCAGCTTGGGCAACATAGCAAGACCACGTCTCTACAAAAAAATTTAAAAATTTGCTGAGTGTGGTGGTGCACGCCTGTAGTCCCAGCTACTTAGGAGGCTGGGGCCAGAGGATCACCTGAGTTCAGGAGTTGGAGGCTGCAGTGAGCAGAGATTGTAGAGCCGCACTCCAGCCTGGGTGACAGAGTGAGCCCCGTCTCTAAAATTAAAATTTAAAAATATGTAAACAATATGTAAATTTAGATAAATAAATTTATTTGAAAATAAATAAGAAACACGCATCGGGCACCTGGGTGGACTCAGGACCATTCCCTGCTAAGAAGCAGCCAGACCTGAGTCTTCTGGAAAATGCCACACACCCCTCCCTCAGGAAGCTGCACTTCCGAGGGAAATCAGAACACGGCATCTTCCCTCTCACTGCCTTAAGGCTAAGTATCAAAGGGCAAAAGATTCCTTCTGGTCTAAGAGGGCTCACATCCGATGCCGCAGCTGGGTTTTCCTGCAGAGTTTGAAACAAATCAGTTGAATCACTTTGGAATTACAGAGTGCTAAAAAAGTTAACATTTATGACTCTTCTATGTCTTCCCTCTTTTTTGGCCACTGGTAACAGATTCACGTGGTCTCACAGTGTCCCACGGCTGAGCTGTGGGTTCTCTGGGGGTGCTCATGGGCCTGGCTGGGTTTAGCATGGTCCGGGCCATGCACTGCAGGGTGGCCCGTCTCCAACACTGACACCACGGCTCCCGTTCGCAAGGACGAAGTTTCCTGCCAACGTTTAACCCCATGTGCGAATTTCTATGCAGGCAACAAGTAGTGTCTAAGGCTGGCTAATTAGGGGGTGCAATTGTCTAATTGGGCCATGTGAAAATGGTACAAAAGGCTGACTGCTGGCAAAAAAAAAAAAAAAAGAATCTGTTTTCACAAAAAGGCCCTCCCTGAAGAATGCACTAGGACTTGGGCTATATTTTATCTTGACTTCTTCTGTTGGGGTCTTCAGCTCAGCCCCCTGCTGGAGCTGCTCTGTGCAGGAGACACAAAGAGTGGCCGTGTCCTCAGCGGTGGTGGCCTGGGCTCAGAAGTCCCTGCTCCATCACTGGCCAGCTCTGTGACATCTGGCAAATTTTTACCCCTCTGGATCTGAGCTCTCTCATTCACAGATCAAAAGCCTCAGCTCTGTCCCCAGGACTTCCCCAGTGAAGATGAAATTAGGCAACGTAAGTAGAGCGCTTAGCACAGTGTCTGGCACGGAGAAAGCTCCTGAGTGATGGGCAGTCACAATAGGTCCCAGGCATGCCTCAGTGGCTTTGTGAAGCTGCATCAGCACCCCTTAGAGCATCCCCTGCAGCCAGTGGAATGAGCACTCCCACCTAGGGCATCTCTTCCCTTCATCCACCCTGCACCACCCCTGGGCAGCCCACTTGGGCATCCTCCCACCTCCCACCTGCATGCCTACCATGCCCCCCAGCCCTTCCCCTTGTCTAGCCTCAAGCCCCACCCCTCCTTTTCTGGTCCTCACCCATGATCCTCTCCACCCTTCACCCCTTCCACCGGTCAGATCTCCTGGCAACGATGATACAGCCCTGCCCCACCCCATTCTCCTTATGGCGACAGGAATCAACTCCACAGAAAGCATTCAACACACCCCCATGATGCACTGGGGTTGCAGAGGCTCAGCGGAGAAGACATCAGCCAGGAGTCCATTTTGCCAGACTTGGGAGCCATGACTGACGTGCAAAGAATCAAGACCACATCACTGTCATCATGCCGGGCAACACAGAACTCAGGCTGGCCTCTCCTTCTCATCCTCGCCTGGAGCTCCCAACACAGGAGCCATTCAGGAAGTGGCCAGGACCAACTGGACCCTCACAAACAAAGGCGGGAGAGGGACGCCTTACTCAAACCTTCCCGCGGTATTTTCAGGAAAGCTCTAGTCAGGAGAATACAGAAACTTCAAAACCAACCACATTTGGGACATAAGAACAATAATAATCACCTTCATATCTCAAACCATATTTGACCAAGGTTTTCAAGGTGGCAGCACATGCATTATTTCCAACTGCCCATCTTCAGGGCCAAAGCATTGGACAGGGCTGGAGTTGTTACCCTCTCTCCACACTCCTCACGCCTGGGAATCTGGGAAACCCAGATCCCTGCCAATGTCCCTTGGGAGAGATGAGACAGGGGCCCACGCCTTTGTCCCTCCAGCACTGGCACAGTGTTTTGCACACAGGAGGCCCTCAGGGGGTCAAAACTTGAAGTGAACAACTTTGGGAGGTCGAGAACAGAGACAAGCCATCTCCCACCTTGTTAATGGGCACTCAGGTTTCATGCTTTTCTTTCTTGTTAGAAAGTTCACCAGTTTTTGTTCCTGTCCCACTCCTTTAGAGCAAAAAGGACCTAGGCTGGAGCAATGCAGATGGAAAGAAGACAATGCAGGGCAGAGACCTCAAGGGAGATGCAGTTGGGTCTAAGGCAGAACTTCCAAGAGCAGCCAGGATGTTCCCATGATCTCAGATGGAGCCAGAACACCCCAATTCAGCACCACTAGAATGTGTCAGAAGACCGAAATGTGGCAGGAGACCTACCTGGCCAACCTGGCGAAACCCCATCTCTACTAAAAATATAAAAATTAGCCAGGCATGGTGGCTCACACCCCTAATCCCACCACTTTAGGAGGTCAAGGCAGGCAGATCACTTGAGGTCAGGAGTTCAAGACCAGCCAAGCCAACATGGTGAAACCCTATCTCTACTAAAAATACAAAAACTAGCCAGGCGTGGTGGCTCATGCCTGTAGTCCCAGCTACTTGGGAGGCTGAGGCACAAGAATGGCTTGAACCAGGGAGGCAGAGGTTGCAGTGAGCCAAGATCACGCCACTTCACTGCAGCCTGGGTGACTGAGTGAAAATCTGTCTTTAAAAAAAAACATAAAAAGAAGACTCAAACTTGGTTAGGGCATCCAGGCTGGGGCAACTAAGAAGCCTCCACTCATTGCCAAGTCCGTTTTGGCATTAGGGAAGACAGCACATGGACTCTCAGACCATGTCGAGACCATCAGCAAGGCCAAATCACTTGTTCAGGGGCATAAGATTTGAGGACACAGGGCTGAAATTAGACTCCTAGCAGCTGGAGAGGGTGGCCTTGGGAGCCTGTTGGGCAACAAAGAATCTGCCCAACTGTCAGAGGCATGTGAACCAGAGCAACTCCATCTTGAATAGGAGCTGGGTAAAATGAGGCTGAGACCTGCTGGGCTGCATTCCCAAAAAGTGAGGTATTCCTAGATGTTAGATGTTTACGGTTAAGGGAGCAGATTGATAATGGTTACACAACCGACCCAGATTTGGGAGTATCCTAATATCCCAATATCTTGAGAACAAAGACATTCCTAATTTTGCTTTAAAGATAATAAAATCGATTCTTGCAAAGTATAGTAATTAACAAAATTACTCCCGTATCACAAACCCTTGTAGCACAGCATATCTCTCCATGATCTTTTATATCCTATATATATGAGCATTGGACCTAGGGTGGACACATTCCTTTTCTTACTATCCGGAACACTCCACTCTGTCTATGAGTAGCCGTACTTTCGCCACTTTACTTTCTTAATAAACTTGCTTTTGCTTCCAACTGTGGACTCGCCCTGAATTCTTTCTTGGCCTGAGAACCAGGAACCCTCTCCCGGAGTCTGGATCGGGACCTCTTTCCTGTAACACCTTTCTGGTGACCACAGAAGCGACTGTAGTGTGGAAACCCCTGGCCCAAAGGCTAACATTGGGTAAGTGGTGGGGTCCTGTAACACAATGAGTTGTGTGGGCTGCGCTCACACAGGAAACATCCAGGACTCCCACCACATCCCAAGACTCTAAGACCAGAGGGGCTGCCAGCTTTCCCGAGAACCTGAGCCAGGCTCCTGCCCTCATGGGGCCTTCAGTCTAGTGGGCAAGTCTGGAGTCAGTTGTCCCCGTCCCTTCTCCTTCACATCTTTGCCCCAGTGTCAGGCCACATCAGCTCTCTCAATGACAAAGAAGCTCCATCCCCTTCCAGGGCCCCCATGTCAGGATGGCCCTGCCCCTGGCTCAGCATGCCTGCTGGCCTCCCCTGATGGACTGTGAGCCCACAGGGCAGTCAGGTAGCAGAGGCCTACAAACACCTGTTGGCCATCCACGCCTGTACCCACTGTGTACTCAGAAACAG
This sequence comes from Mandrillus leucophaeus, assembly GCF_000951045.1. Taxonomy (NCBI): domain Eukaryota; kingdom Metazoa; phylum Chordata; class Mammalia; order Primates; family Cercopithecidae; genus Mandrillus; species Mandrillus leucophaeus. The sequence goes on from NW_012105142.1 coordinate 3,528,613, forward strand.
GCAGATGCTAGGCACAGCAATGAACCCAAAGGTAAGGTCCTGGCCTTGGGATGGGGTTGGGGAGGGGGGAGGCGCATGTGCTTTAATGGGGGAGCCAGACGGCAGTCAAGGGAGTCAATTGGACAACATGAGTGACTGAATGGGAACACCAGATGGGTAGAGTGTCAGGGAGGATGTGCTGAAGAGAGAACCCACGGTGGAGCCAAGAGTCACAGGAAAAAAGTGCCTCCAGGCAGGAAACAACCCATGCAAAGGCCCTGAGCTCACTGACACTTCCACCGCAGCTCCCTCCCACCACAGCTGCTTCCCACTCTTCTCCAGACCCTGGCCTATTCTATTTCTGAAAATGAGCGGAAGCCCTGCCCAGCCCCATGGAGTATCCGGTGGGTGCTGACTATATGTGTGAAATTGACAGGTGCTGCACCATCCTGGGTCTGCAAGGGCCCTGGTGGCTGTTTCCAGCCTCATTATCTGGTATAAGTAGTGGGAGGCAGGGGACTGGGGTAGAGCAAATGGCAAGGCACCTCAGTGCTCAGGTCAGAGACATCATGGCCCTCTGAGGGGTGGAACAGGACCAGCCAACAAAGGCAAATACACCAGGGCAAAGACACAGATGGAGGTCAAGAGCCACCATCACCATCACCCTCAACAAAGGCATGTACGGGGATCAGGGGAGAGGGGATGCCACGGCAAGGACCAGGGAGACCAGGCACTGGAAATTTCCTCAGTGACAACTGCCTGGCAAAGAAACCTTGGTACCCATGGAGCCACAAGAGGACGAGGGGCTGAGGGAGAGGGGGCTACAGCAGCCGTCCCCACCCTCAAGACATCAAGCACACACACTGGCACACACTCACATGGAGTGGGCACCCACACACACTCATTACACACACTCATCACCCATGCAGATATACACACGGCTCTCACAGACGCTACCCAGGCACACAAACCTCAAACACACATGCACAAGCACATGAGCACACACAGCCACAGTAAAGTACATCTACACATATCCCTAACACACACACGCTCCTACACACACATGCGCATACAAGCGCAGATAGCACCCACATACAGGTACTCACCACCCACATTCCTGTAAGCACTCAAATACAAACACACAGGCACACGAGGTGCAAACACAAACACATACGTGTGGTCACACACGCATCTATTCGGGCCCACACACGTGCCACGCCGGCACATTCCAGCCTGCACTCGCCCATCTCCAGGCACACGTCATGTACACTCTTGCCCATACGCACACACGCGGACACCCACCCCCACCCCCACACAGACACACACACCCAGGTCCCGGGACCTCCCACTCCCCAGGCCGCAGCGCACTGTGCGAGTGGAAGGGGTGAGCTCCCCGGCAGAGGCGCAAGGAGGGTGCAGGGTGCGCGGAGTGGCTGTGGGCAGTGGGCTGGGGGCCA
>NW_012105142.1:3530398-3542898 GCF_000951045.1 Mandrillus leucophaeus
CTGGCTTTCCTGCACCGCGACCGCGCCGGGAAACACCCCGGGGCTGGGCGGCGTCTCGGAGACGCATTCCTTTGTTACTCCCACAGTCTTTGGTAATGATTATTAATGCCATTATGTCCCATTTCCCCTCACCTTCCCCCGCTCCCAGAGCCGCGCCCGCGCGCCCGATCTCCAGGCGCTTCGCTCCTCCTGGAACCAACAACAATGATCCTCAATTAACCCTCTGCCAGGGCTGCCTGCTCGTGAATGGGGCGCTCTTCCGACTTGCGGGCGGCAGGCGCCCCAGCCCGGGCGGGGGGCCAGCCTCGGCTCCCCCGGCCCGACCCGCGGGGACTCGGAATCCGCCCGGGCGCCGGCTGGGGGTGGCCTCGCAGCTTTCCCGGCCTCCCTCCAGGATGAAACTCGCCCTCTCTGGAGGAGAGAGGGCAGAGACGGTCCGAGAAGTTGCAGGAGGGAAAGAAAAAAAAAAAAAAAAAACATTCAGTTTGTAGTGTTTTCCTTGGATTTGTTTTCTTGCCAAAAAAATTACCCCTTTTGTCTTTGCGCAAAAGAGGCAATCCGGGCACTTTCTGGTGGGCACCGAGGCGGTGCCAAGGCGCCTTTCTTCAGGGCGGTTTCTATTCCTTTTCTAGGCTCACCAGATATATTTTTAACATAAAAAACACTATATTTAATTGGTTATGGATCTCTGTTCTCTTAGCACTACTGGATATCACAGAAAAACACATTAGTACAGAGCAATTAGTGCAACGGCAGTAAACAACTAAGGCACTATTAAGCTGTGGGTGATTAAATAGTATTACTTTATTTTTTTATGGTGCTAGACTAAAAGATGGAGATTTAAGATCTATATATTTCCATTAATATTAATATAAAATATAAATAACAGGTGTCTTCCACTTCTTCTTAAGGTGCAATTTATACTTAGCACTTCAATCTATAGAGAGCTACTTTTCTTATTGGGAAAAAAAAAATCTTTCTTTATACACTCCAGGGCAATATTTCCTATCTTCATGCACCCGGATATTTAAGCAGAAATATTATTTAATTGGAGTTACGGAGTCAGGTGAAATAATGCCCATACCTATATCACCATTAAAAAATAATAATAATAAAGCTTCCATCCCATTGAAATACGCTCTATCGTTTCTATCTCTGCAAAGAGCGAATCAGGCATTATGTGGTGAATCGACTGCAGGCCCGGAAAACAGGCGGGCGGCGGGTGGGCTGGGGCCCTAGGACTGGGGCCGGGCCGCGTGCACCTTGCGGAGGCCCACCCTGGCCCCGGCGCCCACTGCAGCTCAGGCCGTTCCTCCTCCGTGTGTGTAGATCATCCTGGAATTCTGGCACATCTTTCCTCGGCATCTGATTAAGTTAACAATGTGCTGCTATTTGCATGCAGATTTGCCGGGGCTTTCTCTCCAGCTGCTCCCAGAGACTTGGTCTTTCTCTGCGTTGTGATAGCACAGCAGTCCCTAAATGCAATCTTTGTCAGACCCAGGTGTGCTCTCATTGAGGACGCCTTCGTTCCAAGCAATTTTTCTTTCTGTAGCATTTATAAGGCTCTATTATAGTATAGCCACATCTGGAGGAAAATTCTCCTATTAATTATATACTTTTACCACTAGGAAGACAGATTCTAAAAGATACCAACATTTTTGTTGTTGTTGTTCTTATTTCTTTGACAGGCTGCGTTTTATTTTATTTTGTTTTGTTTTTCCAGGCATTTCAATATTTAAAGAGCCATTAACCAAGGGGTGGGGGGTGTGAATTTCTAGGGGGGAAAAAAAAAAAGAACAACAAAACTAAAATCTCAGTGTCAGCCCTACCATATCTCACAGGGACAAGTCCAGGGAAAGGTACCAACAGAGATGTCTCAGAAGACCTCCGGGCTAGGCAAAGGATTCAGGATGAGGGCCTGGCCAGTGGGGAAGAGTTCCGTTCTACTGGAGTTTAAAAAAAAAGGTGGTGGGGGTGGGGGGTGGGGGGGAAGAACAAGTGCTATTAACCTTTAACCTAGTCTGCTCCCAGGTGGACATTCAAGCATGTCACCAAATCGCCAGACAATTTGATTTCTCTAAAGTCAAAAAGCAGTACCCAATCGGATCAACATGGTGATCCCGATGCGGAGTTTTCTTTGTGTGGTGGGGTAATTTTTCAATTAGGTTGGAGACAGAGTAAAAGCAAAATCTGGAGCTCAGAATTCATGCTCATCTTTCAGAAAGAGACAAGAAGAAGCTTTGCCCAGGGAGTCTGAAAGTTACTTTAGAGGCAGGTGGGTTGTTCTATTTGTTTGGCTGGTGTTTTTGCTTTGTTTTCAAATCTTTTGGTACAGTCAGATTAGATGGGGGGGGCAGGTAATGGAGAGAATTAATGTAGGAAATATAGGAAAAGTTGTAAACCATCGGAGGGTCCCTTTCTAAATTACAATAAATTTAAAGGGCTAGAATTTTTTATTCAAAAATTATTTTGCAAAAGGGTGTGTACTTCGTGAACAAGAGTACATGCATGAGTATGTGCGTGTCTGTGTGTGGATGTGTGCGTGTGTGGGTGTTCTATGCTAGGGAGACTGCACGCACACACACTCACACACACTCGCACACACTCACGCACACACAAAGAAAGCTGAATTACCTTGAGAACAGGGAAAATGGAAATGGAACCATTTTCACTTTTCAAGCCAAACTTCATCAGGTAAAAATCCAAGCAAGGTTTTGGTCACTTGAGTCCAGATCCTACGACGACAACGTGGAAACTCTCTTTTCCAGACTCACCTCCCCTGTTCCAAAGGTGGCCTCAGCAAGATCCCAGGGCTATGTCCCCCGGCAGTACCAGGGGCGGCTCCCAGCAGGCCACGTGTGAGCAGCAAAATCACACAAGAGAGGCCTTTCTGAGTCCTGCCTCTAAAGGCTGGAGTCACTGCTCCCAGCCACTAACTGCCTCTGCTCACTGGTGCTAACCCCTTTCCCTCAAAACGACCGATTGTTTTCACTCTCTCTCTGCAGACAGAGGCCAGAAAGGCCCTGCAATTAGGGCCCATCTTTGGACCATGCCGCAGTCTCAGTTTTGTCAGCTCTGAAATGGGAAGAGCCAATCCCATCCTAAGTACATCCATGAAACACTGTCAACCCTGTTCTAAATAGAAATGATAAATAAGGGTAAAGTTTACTCTGATTCTTTTTTCTTAGGTCTCATTTCCTCCAAGCCTTGGTGCTGAAATTAACTGCCCTTTCACCCTACGAAAACAAGAAGTAGATTCTAGTTTCATGACACATAAGGAAGAATCTTTGCAAAAAGGTGGCAGATATTAAATGCATAGATTCTTCAATGTATATATATTCTCTCTATATATACACACACACATATATGCATATACATATATATATTCTCTATAGATGCTTTTAAACATATAATGCAAAGAGAAATAATTTATTTTCTAATTTGACCCTTTTGGGGCCACTGCCTTTTCCATCTCCTGCTGGCTGGCAATGCCCCCTCCTTTCCCCTACAGATATCCAGATACCCTCCTGCAAAAATAGAGCAGGGAGGCAGATGCAGTGATACTAGATTACATCACTGGATAGCATGTGGCATTGAAGGGAGAAAAAAAAAAAAAACAAGAAAAGACAAATGACATTTTGCTGCTATGGTGTGCTATTTTAGTGGTGATGGCTTGACTTTTGGCCCAAACGCATATGCCAATGGCAAGGCTAACTCCAGGGACTCACAAAAAAGAATGTGTGTTCACAGCTGTACTGTACACCAATACAGATTACATGTTTTCAGTGTTGCGGCCACAACAGAATGCTAATTAACATACTGGAGTGATGAGAGCGGCTGCAAGGGCCTTATTGTTCCATTATTTCATGAAGCCCAGCTGCCTTTGTTTATGTCACTTATCCTCTCGTGCCACAGGTTTTTACTCCAAAAATACTATCCCAATACAGCGTTAATATTTAAAAAACAAAGAGGTGGCAGATTGTCATTTTTGTGTCAGTCTCAAACTGCAGAACTGTTAAGCTGTTCTGGTTCGGTATTTAGAAATAATTTAACAGCCATATTCAGACACTGCCTGCATTCTAACATAATGGCTGAATACTTGAACCAAGCAAATGCATAACTATCCTGACATCACTTATGAGATTTAGATTGGTCAGTTAATGGAAGTCTTTACCACAATCAATACCATAACAGCTTCTTGAAATGAACGTGATTTTTTACACGGAGTGCTGCAAACAATAACTACAGAAATATACTACCTTTGTACCCGGCACAAAGAAGCTAAAATGCAAAATTAAGAAGCAATTACGGTTTTGCAAACTAATATTACGGTTGATTATTAAAAACAAACACTTTCAAAAATACATACTTATCATTTAATAATTGGAGGGCATTAATACCCCCCGTACCTGATTAATCATTTTTTTACACTTTTTAATAGCTGTTTCACCTACTGGCTACGTTATCCGCTTGCTGTTAAGTATTGATATTGATGATTGATGTAATAATGATTAAATAAAAAGCCATATTTAGAGCTTGATTTGTATAACATTTTTTGTCATAATCTTCATGCAAGAGAATACTGTCCACTGTTTAAATTAGTTTTCTTTTTCCTTCTGTTTTGCCTGGATTGTGCGTAAAAGTGACATTCTATAAAATACAGGTTTCCTCAAATGGTGTTCCACCAGCAATCCATACATTCTATAGTAATTTGCAATCACGGTCAGGGGAGGGTGTTGGCTCAAGCTCAAAATGTTTATGGTGCATTGCTTCCCCAAAGAACAAAAACACCCTGGGGTTTCAGTTCAAATTTCCCTAAATGCACCTTTATTGACATCAGGTACAATAGTTGGGGAAATACGTAATACCCCAGCACAGACGCCATTCAACCAGAGTCATAAATTAAGTTAGAAAAGGTCTCCCCTAAAAAGTATAGCACTCCACTAATCAAAGCCACGCTGTCACCATTGCTAAAGAACACGGAAATCTTCCCAACAGCCAATTGAGGGAACGAGCCATAGTTGCTTTTTAACGAGTTTAACTGGTAATCTCAGATAAATGGAGAACTGCTTGAAGTGTCTGCCTTCTCTAAGGCAGTAATGAGAGGATTTAGAGCATTCTGCGTCCCAAACTGCGTATAACCAAGAGAATGCCACAGGTGTGTCACCATCCACGTTAGAGTGCTTTCTCAGTGATGGCCATCCCCCCACTGTGGACACAACATAGATTTTTTTTAATTGGATCCAGGAGCTAGCTAAATTATCCAACTGCTCTGTGCTTAAACCCCCAGCTAGCTTATGTACCAATAATAATAAAGTTTCCATAATAGCAGCTCAGCCTATTACTGTTTTTTTTCTCTTAACCTAAAAGTGGAACCACTTTATTCTGATTGCAGCCACTGAAGAAACTCCTGAGTTGGTTTCCTTCTAAAAAAAAAAAAAAAAAAAAATTGCTCAAGAATTACAGAACAGACCCAGGTTAATAATATTCAATTATGCACACACGTATTTTCAGAGGAGAACCTGCTTATCTTATGGTACAGGGAGAAAATAATGTCATAATTCATTCCTTTGCAATCTGCAGAAGAATTTTGTCTTTTCCTTTACAATGTTTATTTGCCAGGTCAAAGCAACAGCCAGTCATAACCACACCCCGGGACAGTGACAGCAACATCTAGACTGCACAATCGCAGACGGGTCGGACTCAATTGACACAGCTTCAGTGTGATCCTCTACATTTAATGCATTCATGTTTCATTTGCAAAAAGAAAATCCGAGCCCTGTGCTACCATTCTGGTTTTCAGAGAAGTGTTACATTTATAAATAAGGGATCAAAATCCTTGAGTGGGCAGAAATAGTATCATCAAACCAAATACATGTTTCCACCATTTGGACATATTTTTAACAATCCTAATCCCACTTAAACTTTGCGAAAACTCTATTGAAAATTTAACCTTGTGCTCTTGAAGCTGAAACTGATAAAACTTAATAGCAACAAGGCAGTGAAACACTAATAAACTCATTATAGATCACATAAATGGGAGGTCTGCATGGCTGCCAGACAGCGCACGTAAGCGCCTCAGTTCCAAAGAGCAAAGGCAAGCAAGGTAGTGCGGCGTCTGTGTGGACAGTTGGAGGGAGACGATTTGGTAACACTTCACAACAAGTCTGCTAAATTTACTGGATCAGGCAGTTCATTTAGACATTTCAGATGCTAATTATAGGTGGGCTACAGACAAGCTGGTATGAAGAATGAGTTTTCCTGAGGCCTGAGAGCCACATCAGGGTCTACACTTGCAAAATGGCTCCTGGGTCCTCAAAGCCCTTTCCATGTGATGCTCCTTCACCAAGCAACGGGAGCTGCTGAGGACCCAGCCTCCACCAGTCCCCTCCCTCGGACCCGGTGAGCTTCTCCTCTGTCAAATCCACGGAATCCTCCCTACAGTTGGTTTGTACCAGAGGCCACACCTTGAGGTCTGCTCGCTGAATTCCACCAACTCATAACTTGTGTGGCTCACATGGTAATTTAAGAAAAGATATGTAAGGGTCATCAACTTGTTGAGTTTCATGTAAAAATAGAGATTCCTGCTTTTGCTTGAAAAATCCAAAGCTCTAGCAAGATGAAACCCACATTCCCCATGGACAGCCACCAGGGTGCCTTCTCCAGGTGGTCACAACCTCAGCCACTGATGGAAATGCTGTTGCCCTTGCAGGCCCATCAGTGGGACGTCCGTGTGGCTGCCAGAGAGCACATAAGTGGCTTTAGTTGCAAAGGGCAAAGGCAAGCGAGGTAGTGAGGTTTCTGTGTAGACAGATGGAGGGAGAGGATTTGGTAGCACTTCACATTTGGTAACTAGAGTTTTGCAGCCATAGTCTGCACCATTCAGAGAATGCTGATAAGAGGAAAGGAAAGGCACGGTCAAAAGAAGATACGCTAAGGAGAAGCTGGAGGATGGACTGGAAGAACACAACTTGTGTTTCGGGCCCTACCCCACCACGTTCAATCAACATGTGGCTGCTGCAGCAAGCTCTGCCTTCTGTGAGTCTCTCCTTGCAGAGGGTGGGGAAATATATGCTTCCTCTTTGTCATGACAAGAAGAATCTGGGAACCCAGGAGGGACAGGAGTAGCAGGGAGGGATAGAGGCTCTGCCCTTGAGTGGCTCAGTCTAGGTGGGGAGACCAGGCATGAAGCTCAGACAACCAGAACCAAGGCAAGCGGTGGGAGATGGTGGTCCAGCTGTGCAATGGATACTTTAACAAGTGTGAGAAAATGCTGTGCTTAGCCTTGGAGAGACCACAGCAAAGACAACATGGGAAGCTGCAGGAGGAAGGACTGGGGCACCGGAAGGAGGAAAAGGAGAAGGGAGAGACTGAGGTGGTAGGCAAGACAGTGAAGTGCAAGGCTCTGCTTGTGGGTGTCATTCCCTGTGATCTGTGGCCAGGAGCCAAGATCAGAGCGTGCTCGCCCCTCGGCTATTCCAGACTATCATGTCTCATTGTGCTGCTGCCACAGGACCAGCATCACTAGCACTTCCCGGGCGCTGGCTAAAGTGAGCAGCTTGGGCTCCACCCCAGACCTCCTGAATGAAATGCGCATTGAAGGCTCTGATCTATTCACCTGGTAGAGAAAGCCAAACAGATCACTCCAGCTCCCCGCACTCCACGTCCACATGCCCTGGGCTTTGCCATGCGTGGGGCATGTAGGTGTGAATTGCAAAGGAGTCTAAAGGGACTCTAGGTGCATTTCTAGCCAAGATAGATCCCCAGTCCGTCCGCCTCAATGGTGTTTTTAGACCATCAATAAATATGGCTTCGGTAGTCAGATGATGTGTAATTAGCATTAAACTCTTTTATTTCATGTAAGTTAGAGCCTTGTCTGAGACACTTCATTCAGGAAGTAACCTGGCACTCAAGATTAAAATGAAATATTAGCATGTCAGCGGTGGCCTCACCATGGCGCGCTCCCCTCCCACCCTCCAACCCTGCAAGGGAACAGCATGGAGCATCCCAAGCACCCCAGCAGAAGGGATGTGGCGGAGGGGCTTTCAGAGGTGAGGGGTCAGACTTTCTTCCATGGAAAAGGAGCCACTGCCCCTAGCAAGTGAGAAATGGAAAAACTGACCCTTGTTGAAGCTGAAACCAAATAAGTGTCATCCTTTTATTGCATTTTCTTTCTGCTCCTTAAACTCATCCAGCCTGTCGCTGCCTTGGGGCCTTTACACCTGCTGTGTCCTCTGTCCAGCTGCTGCCATCCTCATGGGACTCAGTGTCCCCTCCCCAGAGGGCCTTCCCTTATCACTCAGTCTCAGTCAGCCCTCAGTCCCTCAGCTTCAGATCCTCCTGTTTAAACACTTGGTGTGGCATTTACCCTAACAAATGGTGTTTCGGCTTCTTCCTATATAATAGTATTTGTGTATTTATTGCCTGACTCCTCCAACTGGAATGTCAGCTACAAGAGGGCAGGGACTGTGGCTGTTTTGTTCTCTGCTGCATTCTCAGGGCCAAAAACAGTACCTGGCTCATCAAGTAGGATGAAAGGGAGAAGAGAGGGAGGGGAAAGGGAAAACATGGGATAAACGAATAGATAGATAGATAGATAGATAGATAGATAGATAGATAGATAGATAGATAGACAGACAGACAGATAGATAATGGACAAACAATAAATAGATAGATCTAGAAAGGAAGAAAGATAAATAGATCTATCCATATATAGAGAGACGATAAATACATAGATTGACAGATAAGATGATAGATCGAGAGAGAGGGAAGGAGGGAAGGAAGAAGGAAGGAAGAAAGAAAGTAGATAGATAGATAGATAGATAGATAGATAGATAGATAGATAGATAGATAGATAGATAGATATGACAGACAGGTAGATAATAGATAGATAGACAGACTGACAGCTAGCTCAATTGATCGGGCACTTTGGCTGACACGGAAGAACATGGTGCCCACTCTCAAGAGTCTTGCAATTTAGAAGGGAAAGTGACAGAGCCAGAAAGCATTGCCCAGCAGCCGCTCACAGTGTTGTCAGATGTGACCAGAGCAGCACATGATTAAATGGCAATTAGGGATTCAAAGGGAAGGACCATGAAGACAGAGGAGAACTTGCTGTGGGCTGGAGGAGTTGGCGGGGGGCTTCCTCAGGGGTTTGGGGGGTGACTTCCTTGCACTAGATTCCAAGTACCTGGCTGGATGTGAAAATCCCAAACAGTGCCCCAAAGTTGCACAGAGATCACCAGACACATAGCAAGATTTCAGACGATACACAGAGAAACTCCTGTTTTTTAAAAATGAAGACTTATATAACTATTTTGATACTTGATATGAAAAATACATAACTGGCAAATTCAACCAGAGATTTCATAGCTATTATTATTCAGGACAAAGCTAAATATAATATGTTATGGGAAAAAGTGTGCCTACTTAAAAACTATTAAAGTCCACAAGCAGGTGGTTCTCAGTCTGGAAAAACTCCAAAATTAGGTGTGGGAGGCCGAGGCGGGCAGATCACGAGGTCAGGAGATCGAGACCATCCTGGCAAACACGGTGAAACCCCGTCTCTACTGAAAACACAAAAAAATACAAAAAAATTAGCCGGGCATGGTGGCAGGTGCCTGTAGTCCCAGCTTCTAGGGAGGCTGAGGCAGGAGAATAGCATGAACCCGGGAGGCGGAGCTTGCACTCCAGTCTGGGCGACAGAGCAAGACTCCGTCTCAAAAAAAAAAAAAAATTAGATGTGGGAATGCTGGAAGTGGCCAGCTTAGAGCTAAGGAGTCAGCCCTCGCACTCTCCAGAGCCCTGCAGGGAGTGCCTAGAAAGGTTACCTCCACGGGAGTCCTTGCTACATGGGACCTGGAGGTCCGCTGGGTTGTCCAAGGCAGATGTGGGCTTCGTGGCCCTTGCCTGTGTTCGTGGAGTGGCAATGGTATGTTCAAGCACACCAGGGCCTCCCTGGGCAGCATCTTCCCCCCACCAAAGCTGTGTGGGAAGCAGGAAATACTCCTAGAAGAACTGCAATGGCTGCTCCTGCCTCTTGCAGGGGCAACAAGAACTAGCAAGTCCCTTCCCTTCTAAAGGAGAGAGAGAGGGAAGAAGAAAGAGGGGAGAAAGACAACAGACAGGGAAGGGGAGAAGGAAAGTTTGGGGAGGTACAGGAACAGGAAGAAAAAGACTAAGAAGAGAAAGAACAAGAGCATCAGAGAGACAGCGAGAGAGAGAAAGAGAGAGAGAGAGCACATGCCTATCTAAAGACCAAATGCTGGCGAAAGTCCTTATCAGGAAGAAAAATTTTAAAATGCATGAACTCTATTTATACCCTGAGTAAACAAGATAATTACGTGTTCGTTTCATAAGTTGTGCCTTGATTTCAGATCACCAGTGACCATGAATGTTTGGATTTCATATAAGCATGTTTAAAAGCCACGGGTCTTGACCCTCCGACCAGGATGCTAAGCTTAGTCAACACTTTTCACACTGTGATCAAGGCGTAAAGCGCAGAGTTGAACAAACTAACATTTTACTCTTGGAACTGAAGTATAAGCAGGAGAACTGATGAATCTGCTAATTGTTCCATTGTTCTTGCCTGCTCTTGACATTGGCATATACCCCTTGTATCACCCAAAGTACCTCTTTTGTATACATATGAAAAGAAAAACGCATATGACCCTGATGAATATAAAGGGTGTTTTTCTTTTCTAAAGAGTCATCACTTTTTGCTGTTATCTTAAGGCCAAGTTGCTTGTTTTCAGTTCATGCCCTGGCCTGAGAGCGTGCTGGGACTGCCTGCAATGCACCCTGCGCAGGCTGGACACTGTCTGGACGCCCCAAACTTAGCTTGTCCCAATTTCCATCTTTCTTCCTGCAGTTACTATAAGCCTCAATCAAGAGAAATGCAACAGCAAGTTCAGCAAGAGGCTGGTGGGGTGATTCTCTTTTATTTTTATTTTTTAAGACAGGATCTTTCTCTGTCATCCAAGCTGGCATGCAATGGTGGGATCTTGGCTCACTGCCTCCTGGGCTCAAGCCATCCTGCCACCTCAGCCTCCCGAGTAGCTAGGATTGCAGGTGCACGCCACCATGCCCAGCTAATTTTTATATTTTTGTAGCGATGGGGTATCCCTATGTTGCCCAAGCTGGTCTTGAACTCCTAGGCTCAAGTGATCTGCCCACCTCAGCCTCCCAAAATGTTGGGATTACAGACATGAGCCACTGTGCCTGGCTGGGGTGATTATCTTTCTCCCATTCCCATTTTCCCTGTGTCAGTTCAGCAAATGGTTTTCTAGCGGTTCCATTCTTGGCTACATCTGAATGAGTCACAAATAACTTAACTGGGCACACAGTTTTGTTCACCGTGGGGCTCCAGCCAACACCTCCACTCTTGCCTGCTCTTATGCTATATCCTATACATCTTACACCTGTATCCTAAGTTCCAGCGAAACAGAGATGCTTAACATTCTCCAACATACCTATCCGCCCTCAGTTTTTCCAGGCTCCCCGTCTCTTGGCTCTGCTGGGAATGACCACTTCAATTCCCCCTCCCAAATCTGCAAATGCATCTGACAAACCCCTGCCTTCTGCAAGAAGCTTCTCTCTTGCCTTCTCCCATCTTGACTGTTGAATATTTTCCTGGTCCCTCAAGGTCCAGCTCCAAGGCCAGCCCTTCCATGAAGCTCTTCCCGAGCCTCAAAACTAGCCCAGCTTTTCCTGTCTTTAAATGATTGCACAGTGCTGAGCACAGAGGAAGTGCACTACAATTATTAGCTCCTTTATTATCAGTCAACAGTTTATTCTTATTGCTTTTATTAACTGATCTCTCCGTCTCGCCTGAGAATTCATGGCTCTCCATTGAATCTCAGAGGTGGCACTGGTTGTGCTCTACTTTGCGACGTGGTTTGTGATGTGTAGGTTCTTCCCCTCTGTAGCTGTAGCCCATCATTGCCTAGGATGGTGGTTCCGGGTAGAGTAGCCGGGCTCTCTGTATGCTTCTGCCAGCTCAGAGTGTACTGAAAAAGTGTGCACCTTACTTCCCTACGGGAATGTCCTTTTAGGCACAGTTGTTAATGAATTCTCAGGGCCCCACGAATCCACAGCCCTGGTGATAGGCTGCCTCCTGAGAAAACTCAAGGGGTCACAACAGCAGTGCCACCAAGGGTCATCCAGACCTCAATGCTAACTGAACATACATGCTGTCGATGCTGGGTGCACAGAAGGTCTGGATTGTGGCACTCTGGACAGGTGGGGAATAGGTCGGGAAATACTGTGAACCCCTCCTCTTGTCAGCCTACAGTTCTAGGGAGCTTGTCCCAGCCCACCAGGTAATAGATAAAGACCTGCTGCACAAGAGCCACATCAAAGTCTTTCCTTAATTTCAAACCCCAATTTCTCTCACACTCTTTTTTTTTTTTCTTTTTTTGAGATAGAGTCTCTCTTGTTGCCCAGGCTGGAGTGCAGTGGCACAATCTCGGCTCACTGCAACCGCTGCCTCCCGGGTTCAA
>NW_012105142.1:3547898-3562948 GCF_000951045.1 Mandrillus leucophaeus
GGAAGGAAGGTGGAACCAGATGCCTGCAGAGGGGCGTCCTGACTGCCTCCCCCAGAAGATGGGGACTTCTGCATTGCTGCCCACATCTGAGCAATGGCCTCACCCCATGCAGTCAGGAACGGTCGCTGGCCTCCCCGTGGCACAGCCATATTCAGCAGCAGGAGAACTCAGGGCCAGGAGAAGCGTGGGGCCAGGGACCTGCAATGCTCCAAGCCATTTGCACCTCATACGCTCCAGACCAGGCTGTCCTGGGGGCAGCTCAGGGCCGCACTGGCCACTCCTTGCAGAGAGCCCTCCCCCCATCATGCATGCTGTGTCTGTCCCTGTGCTCCGGAATCACCAAATACGGGCCCCAGCTCCAGCCAGTCCACACACACACTTGTGTTTACAGAAAGCGTTTTGAAAACTTGAATTTGTTACCAACAACAGAGACAAAACTTTAAAAAGAACTGGATTCCTTTTTTTCTGACTTTTCTTTTAAAACTCCGAAAACGTGGACAAACCCGGCCCACACTCCTAGGCGGCTGCAATGGATGGAATCTAGGTGGTGGTGGCGGTCCCTTTTGACGGGCCAGCTTTCCCCAGACTGCTCTGTGCACACTCAGCTCCATGCATTTACCAACTGCACTCTGAATTTGGGGTTATGACAGCTCCCCAAGAGGCAAGAGACCTGCCCAGGTCACACAGTGACGGGGTAGGCCATAGGAGCACATTCAGGAGCAGAGTCCAAAACCTGCCCCAGGTTGAGTTGCTTCAGCCTTGATTGTCTTTGTCCAAAACTTTCACGGTCTGACCCTAAAATGGGCCTGCTGGAATCCCTGAAGGGCATCCGAAATCACCTGTCCAGGTGCCAGAAACTCACAGCCAGCGTCCTGGCCTGATTGCATCCTGAGTGTTGGCATAAGTTAGACTTGGGCAGACCTTGGGTCTTGCCATTCCCGCATGTCAGAAAATTCAGAAAGAAATGTGGATTTGTCATATATTTGGTTTGCTTAAACCAAAATGCAACAAGTTCTAATGATTACAAGTTTCAGAAGCAAGGGAGCTAGTCAATGAACACAACAAGTGATTGCTAACCACTCAGTGGGCCAAGAACAGCCCTAGGGGCTGTGAGAGCTACTGAGATGAAGAAGACACAAGCCCCACCACCCAGACACAAGCTGGAGCCTCAGTTCACCAAAAGCGGCCCCCAAGCTGTCTGGATCTGCCTGGGCATCCCGGGCGAGGTGAGGAGGGCCTACTGTGCTCAGGTGACAACTGAGCTGGACATAAACATAAGTAAGTGGGGTCTGGTTCTGGCTCTGCGAATGATTTGCTGTGTGATCCTGGGCCAGTCCCTTACCCTCTCTGAGTCCCAGTCTTCTCACCCATAAAAGGAAGGTTGCTTTGATCATAAAGGTTTCTGCTAGCCCAAGTTTTCCATGAGCCTAGGAATGTTCTAGAATTCAGGAGAAGACAGTACCACTTGGCAATAATACCTGCATTGCCCGAGGGAAAGAGGCCTAAACTATAACCACCAAGATTCTTTACCCTTAAACTCACCCTGCATTCATGATGACCCATAATGACCCAGTTTTCCCTGCAGTGAACAGGAGATGTCTGCAACTCCCTGAGGGTCGCTCTTCCCTTCTGGGCACAGACTTAGCCAGACCAAGGCTCCCTGATCAAAGGAAGAGGCAGAGTCTGTACGAGGAAGAGGTGAGCACTAGTTGGGCAGGGCAACCCAGCTGGACTCTGTGGGCTGATGTGGGATCTGAGGTGAGAGAAGTTAAGTGGCTTGTGATACCTTCCAGAAGGCCTCTGCCTGTCACTCTCCCCAGGCGCCCACAGCTGGGAAGCTTAGGCCTCCCAGGGCTGCAGAGAAAGCTCATGCCAGGTCCTGAGCAGCTGCCATGGGCCCTGCTGCTTCAAGAGCAGGGCCCCCAGTGCTGCTGTCCATCTTTCTTGCACCACAGAGCCTGAAATCCCTAATTCCCGGCTTTGGACAAGTCTCCAGGTCATCCCTCCAGCGGAAAATGAAGACCACCAAGAGCGAATCCAAGTCACTCATTCCTGGCACCTAGGAGCATCTCCACACCTGAAAAGGGAGGGTTTCTCAAGACACTCCCTCTGGTTAAACATGAAAGTCCACACTCGTCAGCATGGCCTACAAAGCCACACCTGATAAAGGCCCTCCCATCCTCTCCCCAGGGATCATTGTCTGGCCACACTGGCCTACACACTGTCCCTTAGACATGCCACGCTCTTCCCTGCCATGGGGCCTTTGTACATGCTGTTCTCTCTGCTCGAATGCTTTACCCAGAACTTCACCCTGCTGGCCCCTCCGTGTCCTCCAGACCTCTAGCTGCCAGCATCCCTTTCTTAGGGGGGCTTCCCCTGACCACCTACCCTCTCTCAAGTACAGATACTACCCGTCTCCTTCCCCATCCATTCTCCTGCTACGTTTTCTCATGCATTTAGTGTTCTATGATGTCATCGTATCCACTGGTTTCCTTGTTTACTGCTCCCCACCCTCAACCCCCATAATATCAGTCCTCTGAGGACAGGGCCCTTGTCTGTCTTGTCCAACACTGTACCCAGTGCAAGAGCTAAGAGTTCAGGCTCTAAAGTTGGGAAGAACGTGCTCGAACCACCAGGTTTGAGGCAGGAGGAAGGGATCAGGCTCTGAAGTCAGGAAGCGCTATGCTCAGACCTGGCCTTCCCAGGTTTGGGGCAGGCCACTTCTCTGGCCTCAGATCCCGCATCTGGAAAATGGAACAAATCATCGTATCTACTACTTGGTAGGGGATTTGGGAGCATTAATTGAGATGATACCAAGAAATGCGTATGCCAGAATGAGCTCCACTCTACCTTCTCTCTAGAGTTAAAATTATCTCTGATTTCGGTTTTCTCCCTGGGAAAGTGTCCACCATGGGACCTTACACCGACCTATTCAGCTGCTACAAAAGAGTTTGCTGGGATCTTCTCTTCCAAAAGCCCAGAGATCTCGTGGTGAAGATCAAATATGATGCAAAGCCCCACACACATGTGCAGGGCTTATCATCATTATCACAGAGAAATTACAATTATTCACTCCCTCCTCTGTGCTCCCAAAGTACTGCTCCTGTAGCATTTAACTAAGGTAATTACTGCTGTGGGAAGGATGTTGACTCACTCATCTGTACCAGGACAGAGGGGCTGACTCGGGACAGCCCAGCCCACCGCAGGATCAGCACCTGAAGTGCAGACTGCCCGGGGTCCCCAGAGTCCTGAAGGTACCTAGGACACAGTGTGTCTGTTAGATAAAAGGAGGGTTCTATAGGCTCTGAGTGCCTTTCCTTCTGGAAGTCACTGGGCCTCCCAACCTGAACATGAGGTCTTTCTAAAGGATAAAGCTATAAAAGGCTGGACAACCATGCCCCGAAATTCTGCCTCCAATCTTTGCAAAGAACAGTCTGGAAATCCACATTGTGGTGGGACATGAAATCATAGCCTGATGTGTGTGATTCATTCAGTTACCAATGGTTGCCTCAATGTTTATGTTATCAGTGCTTAAGAGTGGTACTCTGGGTCAGGCACAGTGGCTTACATGTGTAATCTCAGCACTTTGGGAGGTAGAAGCAGGTAGATGCTTAAGCCAGCGGTCCCCAAGCTTTTTGGCATCAGGGACCTGTTTTGTGGAAGGCAATTTTTCTCTGGATCCGGAGGCAGTGAGAGTTTCGGGTGAAACTGTTCCACTTTAGATCATCAGGCATTAGATTCTCAAAAGGACCGCGCAACCTAAATCCCGCACGTTTGCAGTTCACAATAGGGCCTGGGCTCCTGTGAAAATCTAATGCAGCCACTGACAGGAGGTGGAGCTCAGGCAGTAAAACAGCCGGGTTACTAACAGGCCACAGACAGTACCAGCCCATGGCCCGGAGGCTGGGGACTCCTGGTTTAAGCCCAGGAGTTCAAGACCAGACTGGGAAAAATGGTAAAACCTCATCTATACAAAAAGATACAAAAATTAGCCAGGCACGATGGGAGGCACCTGTAGTCCTAGCTACTTGGGAGGCTAAGGCACAGGGATCGCATGAGCCCAGGAGGTCGAGGATGCAGTGAGCCAAGATTACACCACTGCACTCCAGCCTGAGTGACAGAGTGAGATCCTGTCTCCAAATGAAAAAGTAAAATAAAATAAAATAAAATAAAAAAGAGTGCGGTCTGGACATCCTGAAGCTGCATGTGTATAGCATTTGATATGATATGGTTTGGATGTGTGTCCCCTCCAAATCTCAAGTTGAAATGTGATTCCTAGTGTTGGAGGCGGGGCCTGGTAGGAGGTGACTGGATCATGGGGTGGATCCCTCATGAGTGGTTTAGCACCATCCATCCCATCGGTGATGAGTGAGTTCTCCCTCAGTTGGCTCACGCGAGATCTGGTTGTTTAAAAGAGTCTGGGATCTCCCCCACCCCTTCCCTCACTCCCTCTCTCACCCTGTGATGCTCCTGCTTCTCCTTCACCTTCCACCATGAGGAAAAGCTCCATGACGCGTCATCATAAGCCATGCAGTTGCAGAAGCTGAGCAGATGCTGGCGCCATGCTTGTACAGCCCGAAGAACCATGAGCCAAATACACCCGCTTTCTTTATAAATCACCCAGCCTCAGGTACTTCTTTACAGCATCACCAACAGGGCCTAATACATAAGACTCCAAAAGGACGAGTGTCCAGTGCAAAGAATCGGGACAGCATTGATGAAGAGAAGCAGCAAGAGTCCCAGCAGGAAACTCTGAAAGTCCAGAAAAGGCTCTGGGACTGAATTAGCCCACTTCCAACCCATTCTTAACCAGCTCATGCCAGATCCAGATTACTTGGGGCAGGATTCAACTTCAGGGCCCAAGAAGTCTGTGGTCTGGAGCCTAAAAGTCAGCGAGAGGCAGGGAGGATGGTGCCCACGTGTTCTCTGCCTGTTTCTAATACCTGGCCCCTTTCTTGGTCTCCAGCAGACAAAATTTGTCTTTGGATATAAAGTCTCAATCCTCCTTCCAGTTCATGTGACCCAGAAATTATTCCAGGATGTATATTTCCAGTCTGAGAAAATCTCCCTGCCTTTACGTGGCCAATTCCACAGGACACACAATTGTTCTTTATCTTCGAGGCCCAAAGCATGCCAGGGCAGTTAATTTTTTAAAATGCATGCCATGACCAGGCGTAGTGGCTCACGCCTGTAATTCCAATATGTTGGGAGGCCAAGGCGGGAGGATTGCTTGAGCCCAGGAGGTCAAGACTGCAGTAAGCCATGACTACACCACTGCCCTCCAGCCTGGGCGACAAAGTGAGACCCCATCTCTATGAAAATAAATAAATCAATAAAACAAAATGCATACCTCTGTGGCAGAGAATCTGATGAGGCTAGAGCTACTGTCTATTCCAAGAAGCCCATCCAAAGGATATCTGTGTCTCATTCCCAGAGGACACACATGTCCCTTCTCCTCCTCCCCCTCGGTCTCCACCCTGTCAGGCACCTGGGCAGGTAGCTCATCCTTCTCTTACCTACCCATCCCAATTGGGGTCAGGGGAAACGGCCCCTTTCAGCACCTCCTCCATCTCAGGAGGCATGCAGAGTGGAATGTTCTAGAACAAGCTGGTGCACTCACTGCCCCCGGAGGAAGCCAGTCTTACCCTTCTCCCCTACCTGAGGCCTGTGGCATGGATGCTAAACTGGGCCTTCCAAAACTGTGAGCATCCGCGTGGCAGAATCCTCACCATCAATGTAGCAGCTAAATATTGTAAGGCTCCTAACTTCTCCATCTGTGTTTTGCCTCCCAAGAGGGAAAATAGTCTTCGCAGACATTCCCTTATCTGGCAGGCAGATTCTAAACCTTACTGGCAACTGCAGCCTTGTTTTCCCAACCAAACAGCTATGGAACCAAAAATTGCTCCTGCCGGCGATATGCTGTGGAAGGAACTAGCCAAACAGCTCAGTCTGGAAGCCCAGGGCCCGGAAGCCTGTGGGTTGTCACCATGCCTAGGGGAGACCCAGTGCTCCGAGAAGTCACCGGTGCCAGGGGAGGCCTGCTTATCCGCTGATGGAAGCGACCACTGCTGATGTTCGCTGTTCCTTTTTCTTAACACGAAATACACGCACCAAGAAACTGATGGAAAACACTCACCACAGTGTGAAATCAACACTTTCTAACTCAAATAAAGGGCGTAAGAAAAGAAAAACTTCCAACTCTTACGCTGCAGACATTTTTCTCCTACGATATTACACGAGGCCGTAGCACCGCCACTGTCCTGTCCTCTGCCTTCAAGCGCACCTCGGAGCCCCAGACCCTTGCTTTTCAATTTATGGTACTTCCCTGAATTTTTCTTATCCCTTCCGATTCTTAATACCGGAACCCTGCACCTGTGCAATTGCTAATAAACCAATATCTGATGATAACCATAGAAGCCTAATTGATAGGGGCTTTTATCGACTGGCCTCGATGTCTATCTGAGGTTCTCAACAGCCAAGATTTAAATGTTTCATTTTATTTTTAACTTTCACTTTTCCACATTTCAGCGATGTCAGGCAAAGAGGTATGGTTTTACTATCAGAACGAATCATGGTGCAGAATAATTTATGACTCCAGCTTGGGCTTTCAGAAAAGCTATTTCAAATCTTCACTTTGATTTGGTTGTATCGAAACTACTCAAAATAACAGCAGCACTTTCTTGGAACCAGAATATGTTAGCAGCACCTCAGGATTTTGCACTGAAGCCCCATCTTTATCCCAGAAGAAAACTTCAGAAAGGCCTTAAGCCACAGAGGAGAAAATAACATTTTTTCATGATCTCTTTGTACCTCTTCCCCACCCATCCCCAAACACACCCAAACCACAAAGGAATACCTCCCCCGTGGGGAAAGGCCCTGCCAGCCACCACTCACCGACAGCTTATTGGGCAGGTACGGAACTCCTACCTGGGTTGCGGAGAGGGTACAAGGAAGCCCCTGGCCGGGGGTAGGGGAGAGAGGAGCTACTTGGTTTAGATTTGTTTTTGGTCAATGCAACAAGGCAGAAGGAAATGAGGTGTGTCTGGGAAGAAGAAGGAGTTCTAATATCATAAGACTTACCTTAGCAGCTTAACTGCATACTTGTCTTAAGGACTGTCAGTCTGGTGAGAAAATGCCCCAGAAAGGATAAAGTTGGTGCAGGCACTGACAGATTGCAAGTGGGGCGTCCCCGTTCCCCTATCACAAAAGGAAATATAGAAAGAAATGATGTAAAGTGAAATGTAACAAATTCACCAAATCACAGCAATATGCAGAGGTCAAGGAAATTCAACGGAAAAGGTTAAAGATGAAATCAAATCCGGTGTATGAGAATGGAAATCTATCCCCATGCAAGGCCACCGGTGACGTGCTGTAGACAAGAAGCTAAATACTGCCTAGCACTGGGATCTTTCATTTTCATCAGATCAATAAAAGCTTATATTTATCAGGATTCCAAGCAGCTGCCACTTCTGACAACCTCCACTTTATTTTCTCACTCCTTGTGCTCTATCAGGGCAAAGAGGAGAGGAGAAGCAGCTTTTAATGCTATTTACACCTGAAGACACAATTCCATTAAGAGGTCCTGTTTTGTTAAAGAAACAGGGATTGATATGATTATATTGGCAGGAGCGGGAAGTCTCTTTGTTCTTCTCCCCCATGTTTTCCCCTTTGCAATCCAGACCCAGCAAGAAGATTTCCTAACATGAGTCCATGTGCGAGCACTTTTTTTGTTCAAACTTACCATTTACTAAGAGAGGACAGGCTCTCTGCTAAAACAGTTACCACTCTAATCATCTGTACAACAATATTTGCTATCAGGCATTCTAAATAGATTATCACCAGTCCATCTGTGTCATTATTGATTTATAAGGCTTTAAGCAGCTTTAGAATGGAAGCTTTCCCACTGAGGGGTTTCTTGTATAAATCAGAGCCGTGCTCAAATATAGCAGCCATCGCTCAAGACATTGTTCTTAAAATCATAACAAGAAGGAGAAAATGATAAATTGCTTGTAATATACTGATCCAAACTGATATGCAAATCTTGTTTTTTAAATATATTACTTGAGTAAAAAGAGGCATCATTAACATATGAATGCTATATGCAAATGATAGTGACAGAGCAGATGTTGGCGCATGTAATTGACCTATATGTGAATTGCATCAGAACCCTTAACTCTATTAATTCACTACCCAGTAACTAGATATTGTCCAAAAAGTGCATTCTTTGAAACCATATACTGGAAGCAAAGCTGACAGGGTTCCAAGGATTCTGAAACAAGGTCACTGTCACTAGTATTTTGCTGTCATCTGCATTCCCCTTCTTATAGATGACATCATCATGTGGCCGTGTAAATCGATCACTTAATAGCATTTAGAAAATACTGCAGTGGGGAACAGGTTATAAAAAAAATGCCCCAGTTTTATTCTTTTCCTTGGCAGAAATGTCATACCTCTTAAACTGAGGGTTTGTGCATGAGTGCACAGTGAAACACACAGATGCCATTTTATTCCCCGTCTTTATTTTTCCACTTCTTCTCAGAATGACATTAAATTGTATTAAATAGCCTTTTGTCCACAGGGCACAGACCACCCCGCATATGATAATGTATTAATGCCCCACGTTCCAGCCACTGAGCTGAAACATTCTGAGACTTGGAGGATAAGTATGAAGCACCATTGTGTGTATAGCCTGCTAACAACTGTGACACATACTAATAGAAACATACCTAATAAATTACTGCTTTCAGGTCTAGCAAGCTGACATTTCTCTGCAAGGGACAATTTTATATTTGTGGCACAGAACAAAATTGCTTCATATGAAGCCACTGTGGATTAGCATAAAAATTAACACTTAAATTTCAGCTTATTTTCCACCCTCTCCTCCTGCCACAACAATCAATTCCTCTTATAAATCTGATTAGATTTTATGATGCTTATTATTCAGAGCATGTCTCAACACAGCATTCACAGGCTTGAAGACTATTTGTTTAAATAGAAAAAAGAAGCAGATAAATCTATAGGTATTTTTTATTACCCCATTCCCCACCAGTTTCTTTCTCATATTGTAACATCAGTAATTGATTGCACACATTAATTAACATGTAAGGTAGAAATTCTGCATTATGCATGATTTATTTTCCTATCTGGTGAGTAGGTTTGTCTGCTGCCCTTGTGTTTCTAGGACATTGGGCTCGATTCTGGTCCAGACATAAATGCCAATGCTCATTCCCCCTGAAAGTTATTAATGTCAGATATGAAATGAGATTTTTGATTTCACCTGCTTACTAATCCACAAAAGCTGTTTTGAGTGATGCAGGCTTAAACGCCGAAATTTGAAATGATATATTGCTATATCTGATAACATGCAAATATGTTCATTAGACATAATTTAGCAGGAGAGAATAGCAACACTTTTATAACAAGTCTAGGTCAAAAATGGTTGTTAATTAAACAAGTCATGAAAAATGGCATTGCAAGGAGACTGTCCGGCAGACACCAGACTTTCTAATGATATACCTCAGATAGGTACCCATTGCTTTGCACTAAAATGAATAGAAAAAAAAACAACTTTCGGAGCATCTCACACAATCTAAAGTAAGGTTAACAAAACTATACCCACCTTAACAACCTCAATTGAATCACATATTCTACTGAGATTTTAATGGTAACATACTATACTTCTCCATTTGAAGATGCGATATCACTTTCTGTCTTAGTGGCTTAAAGTGATTTACATGGTTGACTCCTTCACAAATAAACCAGAAAAGAAATTAATATTATATCCGGCCATGCTGCTAGCTGCCCTGAGTGTTTATGGCTGTGTATTTTAAATCAAGCAGAGTAATAGGCAAAAAAGATGGTTGGCTGGTGAGGGCAGGGTCGGGGGCTGAGGTGGATAAAGCACAGACCCCAAGGAGAGGAGGGTGTGGGGTTCTGCTTCTTCCTTTCTCTCTAGTTCTTCTCGAGTGTACACTCGGTTACCTAGGGAACCAGTGTGTAGCAAGAACGCTTCTCATTGGCCCTGAGTTGAGGTTCAATGCGGGCGGGATTCTGAGGCCTAGGTGAAACGGGACACCTGAGCTTGGCTTCTTGGAGTGGGGCTTTCTGAATGCTGGCGAAGGATTGTACCTTGGGAGTTAACTCCAGTATAAGGAAGGCAGGAACATTTTCCACCTGGCCACTCATTCGCCCTTCGCTGCAGGGAGGGATGATAGTCACACAGGGGTCAAGGCCATAAACATCTGGAACCAACAGGTGCCCCAGGCCAGCCTGCATGTGTGAAAGCCATTATGAATGCTCTACTTACCCAGTCTTTGCAGCCAGATACTTGGAACACTGTCTGCAAAGCAGAAAGGGCACACAGATGCATTTGGAGCCCTACGCAGTAAGTAAAGTTGAGTGTGAAAACAAAGTATCATCTCACTAAACCAAAAGAAGTCTGGACTGAAGCCATCTTAACAATCAACCTAGCTCCAGGGCACCAACTCAGCACTTGAGGCAGAAGACACGGTATGTTTCATCCTCACTCATTTGGTGGAGGGAGAAGGCCCTTTCCTTTGTGTCATTCTTAGCCCGGCTTGAGCTCGGGATTATTACGATTGCCAGGAATTCTACCTCATCTTTGGATTGTGTTTGATTCACACACAATCATTTATACTTTCAAATACGGGTTCTCAACCTGTGAAACAGGCACACTGGCATTCACCCTGCTGGCCTCTCAGGGATCATGTGAAAATTAAAAAGAAAAAAGAAAATGGATGGAAACTCTTTGGTGAAAGAAGAGAAGGAAATCGAGGTCTGCATGGCACTTGGTACTTCTGTATTGCCTCCATGCCCTGCACTGCAGCTCCTGCCCTGCTCCGTGTGCACCCTTCATGAGACTCAAGACAGACAGCCTCTCCTCACCCTTTCACATCCCAACCCTGGATCCTGGACTCAACCATCCATTGCATCCCCATGGAGGATTCTGCCAGTCCTCAGGACTCAGGAGCAACCTAAGGATGTCCCAGGGTCACAGGAAGACATGTGGAGGGAACCCAGGGGGTGCCCACAAATTCTCAGCCCATGGAGAAAAAGTAGAGGGGGAAGCTCAAGGACCTCAGCACGTAAGGGACATTTGAATTCTACAGTCATGGTGGATGAGTTTAGCCTGCACCTCTCCCAGGCCACAAAAAAATGCCTCTTAGGTACCCTGGCACTGTTTATTCAACTTAGTGAGCCTCTGCATCCGATTATATGAAAGAAGCCCAGAGTCTACCCTGGGTGCAGCTAAACCATTATAGATTCCTCCAGAAGCTTTCATTCATTTCTTCGTGTTTTATTTGTTGAATGAAGGAAGGAACAAACAAATGCATACATGAACAAAGATATGAAGACGTGAATGAATGCATAAGGGCATGCATAAATGGATGGATGGAGAAATAGAAAGATGATTGAAGGAATTTAAAAAGTAATAAACACATGAAGGAATGGGTAAAAGGATAAACACATGTAAATCAAAAATGCTTTATGAATGGATGATAGAACATCATTGGAATCTTGTTATCAATAAGTACACACACGGGGTCTCCAGCATGCCCACATGGCGGGTTGAAGTAGGACACCGGAGAAGACACGGTAAGTAGGGTCCCTGCCCATTTGCTGTTTAGGGGTTTGTTTACCCATCTTTGCCTCCCTTCCGATGTTTCAAAGCACACAGACTTCTAGAAACCCTATGGGGCAACCAGGAGCATTCTGCAAAAACCCTTGCAGTGTCAGGAAAGGGGAGATAGGAATATTGAAGATTCAGATAGAAGAATTCGTTCAGGGTGTTTCTGACAATGAGACCTCTGGCCCTTTATACCTCAGTGCAATCCTACTAGACACCAAGACACTCTTACCAGGAGCAGGGGCCGCAGTGGCTGACAGCACAGACCCAAGACCAGAGTACAGTAGGCTCCTACTGATAAGTCACATCCTGACCCTGAGCCTCCATTTCTTCATCTGTAGAATGGAGATAATAAATGAAAGAGCTTGGCTCATGGCCTTGCACCCTATAAACACTCAACTTCCAGCCATCATGGGCAGATAGGATGAGCAGTTCTGTCCTGCGGGCTCTGGGCCCCTTGTGGTGGAAAGCTTGGTCCCAGGCAGACATCTACCTCTACCAAATGTTCTAGCTGCCAGGCTGCCCGTAAAGCAGGCGGCTGGACCAGAGGAACCCTCATGTCACCTTTCAGAGTATGTGTTATTTCTTCTACCAAAGCTCTATCGATCTGCTTGAATAAAGACATTCTCTATTTTAAATGACCACACAGAGTTGATCTTTGTGATTCTTTGATCTTCTGAGGAATTTGGTTTCCCATCTGCAGAATCAAGAATTTGGTCTAACTTTTCAAAAGAAGGTCAACAATCATATGAAAAAAAAAAACCTTCAACATCACTGATCATTACACAAATGCAAATCAAAACCACAGTGAAATACCATCTCACACCAATCAGAATGGCTATTAAAAAGTCAAAAAATAGCAGATGCTGGCTAGGTTGTGGAGAAAAAGGAATGCTTACACACTGCTGGTGGAAGTGTAAACTACTTCAACCATTGTGGAAGATACTGTGTTGATTCCTCAAAGACCTAAAAACAGAAATACCATTTGAACCAGCAATCCCATTACTGGCTATATACCCAAAGGAACATAAACTGTTCTGTTACAAAGAGAGACATGTATGCGTATGTTTACTGCAACATTATTTACTATGGCAAACTCATGGAATCAACCTACATGCTCATCAATGGTAGACTGGATAAAGAAAATGTGGTACATACACATCATGAAATACTATGCAGCCATAAAAAAGAATAAGATCATATCCTCTGAAGGAACAAGGATGGAGCTGGAAGTCGTTATACTTAGCAAACTAACACAGGAATAGAAAACCAAATACTGCATGTTCTCACTCACTTATAAGTGGGAGCTAAATGATGAGAACACATAGACCCCGATTGGGGAACAACACACACTGGGGCCTCTCAGAGTGGGGAGGGTGGGAGCAGGGAGAGGATCAGGAAAAAAAAACTAATGGGTAGTAGACTAAATACCTGGGTGACAACTAATCTATACAACAAACTTCCGGGACACAAGTTTACCTATATAACAAACCTACACATGTACCCCTGAACTTAAAACAAAAGTTATAAATAAGCAAATAAAATCTTTAAAAAAGAATAAACTTCGGTCTAAATACATGATTTTTCAGCATTTCCTAGTAGCAGAATCCTTTCCCTGAGGAAATCTTCTCCCGTATGAGCTGATAAAAGCACAGTGGCTTTGACCATAGCTGCAGAGAAGAACCCTGAGCCCTGCCCTTCTCTTGGCTCCCAAGGTGTCTCCTTTGGAACCCTTGGGGTCCCTTGGATGCCAGTTTGAGAACCACTGTCCTACAGCCTTTCTGATGGCAGTGAATCTGTAATGCTGTGGCAGCATCATAGTGGCATGGAAGACCTATCCTGAATGCCTGGTAGTCATCTGGGGTGCATGCCAGCTACAGTCATCAACCTGGTCAACACCAGGCAATAAAGCCCAAGTGCTGTATGTGGGAGTCTGAATGAGACACTCTCCAGTCCTCTCCGACTGACGCCTCCCGGTCCCAATTTGCCACCTCCTCCTTCCTTCTACCTCCAGCTCTGCCACTGATTCCAAGTCAGAGGCCAGTCCCCTTTCAGGTAGGCCGACCTAGTCCCCAGGGATGACACCGGATGACGACTGCAGACTTCATGGATCTGTGACTCCCACTGGTGGGTCAAGCATGGCTCCCTTAGATGCACGCCAGGAAAACTAAGCACCCGAGACTCTCTGCCTTCAATGACCTGGTCATAAGATGTCACTGGGGCTTCTCTCCCAGAACGCAGATAAGGACTCATTTGAAATTTCTAAAAGTGGAGTCACTACATTTTTTTCTTTTCTTCTACCTTAAGTAGACATAGGACAGTGCTGCCCAAATTTCAACCACGTTGCCACCTTCATTCTATTGTCACATCTGCTTACACCTTTACCATAAACTAGTTAAGACACTTCTTGAAACTGACCACAGATTTCCTTAAATCAATGTGTGTCCAGTGGAAATGTTATATCCCAGTGCCGGAAATAAAAGCCAGGATTTCTTCCTCACCTGTGTACGTAAAACAGAGACATAGTTGGATCAGAGAAGAAAATGCTCAGCTCTGTCAAACCTGGAGTTCTCTTGCAGTGCTGGGGACAGGAACAGAGGGAGAAGCTGAGTGCACCCATGCTGGGGGCAGTCCCCGGGGTGTGGTCCTCCCCCACTACTGACCGTGGACCTGGGGCATCTAACAACCTCTCCAGCCCCGGTTTTCTCATCTGCAAAATGGGGATGATGGTAGTACCTACCCCATAAGGTTGTTGCAAGAACGAATTAAACTAAAGGAGACCATCAATTAGTATTAATTAATTTACAAAAATAATATGCCTGGTACCTCGTTAGTAGCTGCTATTGTGTTGCTGTTGCTGTTGTTGATGCTATATTAAAAGATAAGCCAGCAGGAGGCAGAAATCTTGTAGAAGTAGCATTTCATCTGTGTCTCCCACAGAAGGCTGACTCATGTGCCATTCACTAGACAAGCAGTATCACGTAGTAACAAGATCACAGGGCCAAGGCCTGGGAGCCTGGGTCCGGTCACTAAGTCACTGGCTCTGTCTGATCTTGGGAGTTCCTTCCCTTCCCAAGCCTTGACTTTCCCAACTGTGAAATGAGGGGATGAATGCAGGATTCTCCAAAGAACCTTCTGCCCATGGGAAACCTGAATCCCCGAGGCCACCATGGGCCCAGTCTTGTAAAAAAATGGCCTGCCTGCTCTGCTCCAGCCCAAGCGAGGGCTCGCTCAGTGAGGGCTTTTAAGGTGTGGCAGGCCAGGCCCAGAGTTAGAGAGGGGAGACCCAAGAGCTGATAATTCCCGAGGCACAAGATCCAGTGCTGGCCCAGAGATGGGAATGAAGGCGATGGATGCGTCATGTCCCAAACATAGAGTCTGAGATGTGAATGACAGCATCCTT
>NW_012105142.1:3563143-3617213 GCF_000951045.1 Mandrillus leucophaeus
AGACGGGGTTTCACCATGTTGGCCAGGCTGGTCTCAAACTCCTGACTGTAGGTGATCCACCCACCTCACCCTCCCAAAGTGCTGGCATTACAGGCGTGAGCCACCACACCCGGCTATCCTTGTCTGCCAGTCGGGGTCAGGCCCTAGGGGTGGGAGACCACAGAGCCAGCACGGGGTGCCCCTGACACTCAGCACCCCATGGTGGGGTTCTGACAGGGGCCCCTTTAACTACTTTCCCTGGGTCTCACTCCCAGGCCATGGCTCGCTCCCTCTGACACTTTTTCGCATGGCCATGTTGACTGTTACACCAATCTATTACCTTAAAAAAGACTGGAATAATTTTTTTTAAGGAGTGAAACAGGGACACTTTTAGCATGCACTTGGGGTTGGCCAACTTCTTGCTATTTTCCCTCCATCCAACCCAGCATTCTGTGAGTGAGACTTTTTCAGGGGCAGAGGTTTGTCTCTTTGTCCTGAAGCAGCACCCAGGTTATCCAGGCATCGGTTACCATCTCGTAGTGTTTCACATCGAAAGGTCCACTTGCAAAAGTTTATCTGTTTCTCAGCTACAGACAAGAAAGGAATGCCCTCAAAAATCGGATGGAAACTATGGGACTTCTGTATGATAAAAATCACGCACATGCTGTATACATCTTTAACTTTTAATTTCACTGCATGGAGGCTATGGGGTTCTCCAAGGACCACCAGTTAGCAGCCCTGGAACACCTCTTCCTCCCCCTCATCTCCACCTGGGCACAGGATCTTTCTCGGTTTCCCTTAAGTCGGAGCTTCACCCAGGTCAAGCCCCCTCGACTGGAGATGGAGCAGGGAGCAGAGAAGCTTGCTAACATCAGTAAGTAGCACTTGTGATACATATTATGAAGAGATGCTCCCCCACCCCAAGAATCACTAGGTGTGGCTTTTAGACAAATATACACACATGCAGAGGTTTGTTTTGTAGGCGTAAACACACAGTCTCTAAAATAGGCAATGTTGAGTCTCTGGCACAAAATGAGGGTATGAAGCCGACACTGTTTATAATCTGCTGGAACCCTCAAACTTGCAAGCCCTTTCTCCAGAAACATTCATGTGAAAACCTCTTTCTTAGGAGAGGGTACTTGTCCTGCTCCCAGGCAAGCTTGGAGGATGCTACCATAGAAGGGCTTATCCAGGGGCCCAAGGCTGTCCCCACCAGACCAAGGGTGGGAGAGAGAAGAGACCCAGAGACTGCAGACCCTGGAACACCCTGCAGCAGCCAGACCATCGCTTGGCCTTTAGTGGAAGTGGCTAATGACAGCGCTGATGAGACCTAAAGCACTAAGCCAGGCATGATCGTGACAGACACCCAAATTATCTATTCAGGTGTTGACCTCTCTACCGCCTTTATTAGAACAAACCAGTGTAAGAAAACAACCAAAAATGTTTTTTCCATACTTCTTTCAATTGCTCTGCTTGGCAACTTTATTGCACATTAGTTCAAAATAAGCTGCCAATAAAGTTGGATAAAATTAAACTCATGCTAGAGTTTTTTTCCTCAATAATTTTTGTTGGGTTGTTTTTATTTTCATAAGGATTTGAAATGCAGCATTATCTTAGGTTCAGAATTTCCCAGGCTGGGTAGTTACAACTTAACTTCTACTGAGTTTATGAATTCCAATTTCAGTTCTCTTAAAATGAGTTTGGTTTTACTGTTAACTTCATACTGAAGAGGTCTTTGTAGCAGTTTGTCTTTTCCTGTACAAAAAGCACAACATAAAACTTGAATCTTCTATACTGTAATTAGACTTAGAAAATTATGTGATTTCTAATTTAGCAGAACCTAAGAACACAGCAGAGTCCACAACCCCAAGTCAACATTTGTTTGATACATGATTTCAAGAAAATATCTTTTTAAAGATAGCAGTTGTGAATAGGCCAAAATGATTCCATTTAAGATAGCAAAAAAATAAAAAATAAATAAATAAACAAACATCTTGGAGTAAAAATAACGCACTATAGCAATTTGAGTACAGCAAAAATCAAACACTGTGTGTCGAAAGCAAACAATGGGAATTTTTATGCAACTAAACATTTTTCTGGCTATCTAACTATGATTTATACATCTAAAATGATAAATTTAATCCCATCACCGGTAGATCAATTGCAGGTATAACAGATGAAACCAGAATAAATCATCGTATCACTGTATTGGAAACACAAAGAGAAGACAGAAGAGGAGTTCTGACTTTAAACTGAAATCTGTTTCCAGGCTTTTCCAAGGACAATTTGCATGGAGAAGTTCAATGTATACATAAAGTCATCCGATCCAAATATGCTAATGATTTTTATTGGTCAAATCTTAAAAGTGAGGTTTATTTTTATGAGTATGCATTAATTAACCCAGCATGTACTATCTTTCAGACTATCTTGCCAGGGACTTTCATTTCAACATGTTTATTGTGAAATGTTTGCATTCTCCACATTTGTGGCCCACACACAGATTATTTCATACTTTCCTTTAGAGCACTTAGAAAAGTTAAAAGGAGTTATTGTTTTTGATTAATGCCATTTTGGGGCAGTTAAAAAAAAAAAAAAAAGAGTTCCAAATCCCAGCTCTGCATAAATTCTTCGACATTAAAGAAAAAAAAAATCTCTGCAAGTTCTACTGCACAAAGAGATGAGGGGGGCTGCCCTGGGTTTATTTGAAGGTGGTCTCCTAAAACTGAACTTTATTAACTTTGGTGTCTGCATGAACTCATGCAGAATAGCAAGGAACCAATGGGGTGCAGCTATCAATCACGAGAGGAGAAGCAGCAGGCACAGAGTATGGCGTGGTGTGGCGCAGATGGAAGTTCTAAGGCCCTGCCTGTCATCTTTTGATTAAGAAAAGGAAATGATTTCACTGAAAAGATATTCCCTCTTGTGTTGTTTTGTTTTAACTGAGTTTGTACTTTCCACCGAACTGGACATATTTATTGAGACTCATAAGTTACTTCACGGTTCCCAACATCACTGCAATCTCAACAAACTATTTTTTTTCCTTGCAAATTATCTAAATATCAAAACTATAAAATATCTTAAAACATTCTCCATACTGTAAACATCTTAGCTACAAAGCTTTGAGTGTAAACAGTATGATGCATCAGAATGGTTTTAAGCGATGTTATAAAAACTGCTCTTAAAAACTAAACAAAAATGTAAAGCTTCCATCTGTTTTATGATTTTTCCACTGCTGAACGGCTGCTGTGTGCCAGTTCACTGAACCATGGCTTGCTAAAGAGATTGCTGGGGTCACACATTGAAAAAACAAAGAGCATGTCTTTAATGGTGGGATTTTTTTTCTCGAGTCTCCCTGACATGGCTGGAACCGAATTAAGTGCACAGCAGCAGAAGAGAAGGGACATAAAACACACACACGATGCCTGTTGCAAGAGGAACCCTGTCTGCCTCTGACAGGCTCACTTTTTTTTTAAAAAAGGATATCATTCTGGCAATTATTTCAGGTTCTTTGGTGACTGTATACCTGCAACCTCAATGCACTCTTACGTCCTCATGGAATTTTCTTTTTGGCCTTCTGTGTACAAGTTAAAAATAGACAGAAAATTGCATACTAAGAAAAAGCATTCAGGCTTATTTTTGTGTACATGCGCAGGTAGGAGACGATGATAATTTGGAGACCGCTGACTCTCCTCTGCTCTGAGCCCTGGTCCACGGGGATGCGAAGGTGCCTGAGCCGATGAAAAGACCCCTCCAAGATGAAGAAGAAAACAACCCTTCACTAGGAATGTTTGGCTCTGAGATATATATAAAAAGTCAAGCAAGAAGGGGAGAGACTAAAATGGATCATGCATTGAGTCCAAGCCCTGTTCTTAGGGGATACTGATGCCCAAAGCAGGGGACACTGTAGGGGAAGTCCAGGGGCTGGGCTGGGCCCAGGGCGATCTTCCGTCTGGAACCCGACTGCTGACATTTCCTAAGGGTCCTCCTGACACCCATCATCCTGTCCCCTGAAACCACTTCTGAGGAATGACAGTCAGTGTGACCATTCATTTTGGGCCTCTTGTGCAGGCTACCTGGCCGGTGTTCCCCCAGAGACATGGCCATTGGGGTTAAGGCCATCTCTGACACCTCAGAGCTAGGCAGACTCTGTGAATCAGCCCACGAGACCAGGTTTGACCTGTTACCCTGTCCTCGCCAGTGTCCCTTAGACAGCAGACACTTCTGGAGCTCGGACGGGCAGGAAGGTGGGGTGCAGGGGATGGCGGCCTGACTGGGCCCAGGGCAGGATTCGTGGGGAGTCCACCTGCCTTCCCTAGGATGAAGAGTGCCCACTGGCCCTTTTTGCAGCTCACCCTTGCAGGATACCCCCAGCTCAGAGGCAAACACAGACTGGGGCAGAAGGAGAACATTTAGGGCTGGAGATTCCAGAGGAGCCCACCCTGCTTCCAGAATAAGGCAGCCTCCAAATTGACAGCAACCACCCACCCACAGCGTCAGCCTGCTCAGAACATGGCTGCTGGCCTCCCCACTTCCCTCTCCAACCTCTCCTCCACACCCCAGGGCTGTAGCAGCCCCTCTTGTCTCCCTACGGTGCAGAGATTTGGCAATGTCACCAACCTCCAATCCCCAGAGGGCAACCCTCACCCTCGAGGCGGAGGCGTCCATCTGGGAAACCCATCCCAGCCCAGGGGCCATCCTAGATCCCCAGAAGGCTGGCATGACAGTGAGCAGAGCTCTGCCCAAGGGTGGGCAAGGCCCTGTGTGTGCCACACCCTGAGACCAAGGGCACCGATGGTCCCACTCTTGCTCACTTGCTCACTCCTGCTGCCTACACACCCTTCCCAGCAGTATTGCCACCTGTACCTCACCCAGCAGATGAGCGAGAGGCTCCTCAGGTGGGGTCCCGAGGAGTGGCTGCTCCACGGCCCCAGAAGCTGTTCTGGGACTCCCACTGTGCTCAGGGCTTCAAGGACTCAACTTAGACCCAGCCATGTGACCAATATCCCAGTGTCCAGACAGCAGTCACCCCAAAGAGCACCTAGCCCATGGGCCCTGTGGGCTTCTAGGCAGGCTGGCATAATTTCATGCGCATTCCAAATTTAAATCTGGGACACTCTCCCCTTTTTTCACTGCTCCAGAACATGGGGGAGGCATCTGCCTAGAAACAGCTGTCACCCAAAGGAGGCGGCGGCACATGCAGCTCTCCTGCGAGCACCACTGCCAAAATCCACACATCAGCCAGGGTTACTTAGCTACGGAACTTCACAGCCGGGAGAGGGAAGGAAGAAGAGGGACCAAGCTGACATGGCGGGAAGAGCAGGCAACCTGGGCTGGCAGGTGCTGCGCTCTCACACATGCCACTGGCAGCAGAATGGCCTTCTGCAGCAGGCACTGTGTCCCCACTTCATCCATAGGGAAACTGAGGCTCAAAGAGGTTAACTAGCATGCCCAAGATTGCACAGCTACTAAAATAATAAGAACAATCATATAATAACCAATAAGAACTAATACTCACTAGCTAGCATGTTAATCATGCTTACTAAGTGCCAGCCCCTCCTTGGTGGGGTCCAAGTTCAAATCCTTACAACAACCCTGTGAAATGCTATTAGCATTGCTCCCCTGCAGACATGAGGGAACTGGGGCAAAGGCAGGTCAAGTAGTTTGTCCCAGGTTATGAAACCAGGAAGTGATAGCACTAGGGTTCAGTCTCAGACTACCTGGCCCCATTCTTTCAGCCACTATACCACAAGGTCTATCACCATGATCATTAGCAGCAGCACCATCATCATCACTATCATCATTGTCATCATCATCGTCACCATATCATCATTGTCATCACCATCATCATCAAATCATCTTCATCATCATCACTGTCATCATCACCACCGTCATCCTCACCATCATCACCACCATTATCATCACCTCATTGCCATCACCACCATCATTATTATCATCATTGTCATCATATTATCATTGTCTTCATGATCATATTATTATTATCATTGTCATCATCAATCATCTTTATCTCGTCATAATCACCATTAACATTGTTATAATTACCACCACCACCATCATCATCACCATCATCATCACAATCATCACCATCATGATCACCATTATCATCATCATCGTCATTACCATCACCATCCTCACCACCATCATCACCATTGTCATCATCATCTTCATCATCACCACCATCAGCACTTACTGAGGAGCACAGTTAACACTTACTGAGATCTTGCTGGGAGCCATGTTAAGTTCTTCAGCTTCCCTGCATTATTACATTTCATTTCTGCTATTCGCTTTATCCTCACTATACAGACACTAGCAAACTGAGGCTCAGAGAGGTTATGCAATTTACTGAAGGTCAGTTAGTAGCAGCAGAGCCAAAAGCAACCCCTAGTAGCCCCATTTAATAGCCATATCTCTGGCCCCTCTGAGGGAGATGAGGAAGGCCTCATCTAGGGACCCACCATGGGCTGCGGGCTGTCTCATCGGCTTGTGTCAGGAGTGGGCTTTCCAAAGAGGAAACGGGACTGGCACTGGTCCGTGGTGCCCAGGAAAGTACAGGGAGGCTACTTGGGCTTTGTCATTGTTGCCAACCCATGTGTTCTTCTCACTAAGGCTAATCTCAATTATAATGAGGGTTTATCCTAAGTTCAGCAAAGGGAGGGTGGCCAGAAAGTCCTGGCTAAAGGGGTGGCCAAGCTAAAATCTACAGTTCATGCGGACACAGACGGTGGTGGGAGCTACTACAAACACTGACCATATTTAGCAGAAGTTGGGAGATTGCGGACGCCAGCCATCGGCTCAGCAACCCCACCCTGTGGGCCAGGCAGCCGGGCTGGGAGTGTCCAGTGCCAGCCTTGGCTTTCCTAGCCCTGAGAGCCTCGGCAGTGGTTTCCATCAGTCTCCCTTGAGGGTGGTCCAAGTTTGAGTAGTAGGAAAGTGACTAACTCCAGAGTAAAGGAGAATCAGAAAGGAGTAACAATCTGACCACCATCGAGAAAGAACAGGCCTCCAAGAACAAGACCTGCAAGAGAAGGTCCATGTTGCAGAAGACCTGCAAAGCCACCAGCTGCCTTCTCCTGAGTTCTCACGGCTGAGACCCAACCCAGACGATACGAAAATTGCCAGTGGGTCAGGCTGCACTTTCCTCGAACTAATCACTAATGAAGTTTGGGGTGAGCTATTTTGAAAGCAGCCCACACAGCATAACCACACGCCATCATCAGCTGCCATCCTCAAATGCAATTTCATTCATAATTAAATATGAAAAAACCACCACCTTAAAATAACATCAGGGGTCACAGCTGAACTCTGCAGCCTGGGCCTATGCATTCTGGCCTGTACTGACCTCTCCAAGATGGTCTCCAATGTTTCCCAGGCATGCACCCTCTCTCCTGCCCCCACACACACCTTCCCTCTCTGGTCCTACCTGCACACCTTGGCCCATCTCACCCTGCCTTCCAGGCATGCTTTTTTCCATCCTCTCTGCCTCCAAGTGCCAGCCAGGATTCAGAGATCAATTTGAGCACACCCTCTCCTAATAAGCCTTCAACAGCCTAAGCCTGAAGGGACCTCCGCCAGCCTGTAAGGTTCTATAGCAATTGTTTATACAATCCCTCTGGCAAGGCATGGTATGCTGCCCTGCGCTGTCCTTCCCCTTGTCCTGTCCAACAGCATTTGCATTCCACGTGGAGGTGTCCTGTTCATTCATCTGCTCATTCAGCACATGTTCACTGAGCACCTACTACGTGCCGGGCACCAGAGAAACAAAAGTGAGCCATCAGACATGGTTTCTGCCTTCCTGGAGGGCAACTTCTAGAAGGAACCAATGACGAAGACACCAGTAAATATGTAATAGATCTTTCCAGCTGGACTCAAGTCCCCCGTGGTCAAGCAGGCTCTGCCTTACTCTCATGCTGGAGCCTAAACCAGCATAGGACATACAGTCTGTGCTCAGTAGGCGCTGACCAGCCTGGGCGGGTTCACCTCCTCCCTTGTTCACCTGTAGCTCTCCCTCTAGAACTGAATCAAATTTAACCTGAGGTCCTGATATCACACCCTCACCCCAGTCTTTGCCTCTTTGCCAAGATGCTGCTTCTTGGGGTCTCACATCTGAGGAACAGGAGGTTACTATTTATTTAGTAGGAATCCATTCGGTGGGGACGGCTGTCTGAGCCAGTGCCACTCCTTGACTGCCTCCCATCCACCTGCTGGTTCTTGGTGGTTCCTGGACAGCCCAGTGTTGAGCTGCGAGTTGCAGCGGCTGACGGGGACCCAGCCCAGGTGGCTCATGAACAAGTAGAAATAGTTTCAAGGCCAGGATCTGAGGGCAGCCCTGGCGAGGAAGATTCCATCCATGCACAAGGGCAGATCAGGGAGCTATGGAGGAAGTGGCATTCGCAGCTTCTCCACCCGGGTTGGCTGAGAAGAGAAGGGACAGCCCTAGAGAGCAGGAGCTAAGATGTGCCAGGGAGGAGACATGCCAGGCGCTGGGAAAGGGGCCAGGGGCTGGGTCAGTTCAGGGGACCAGACACCCACCGCATAGCTCAGCACCTGCTGAACACGTGTCTGGTGCAATGCTGGGCTCTGCTGGGAAGAGGGGTGGGCGTGCCAGGCCTCCCAAAACACACAGACCACGTGGGAAAAGGAGATGACATGCTTGTGAGACAGGATGGGATGTGTACCAGGCTGGGGGTGGCTGTGGCGGCAGTGGTAGCAGCTTCTGTCATCAAGATTAAAGATGTAATGGAGCCTCTCATATGCACAGTTATTTTATTTGATGCCCCAACAGCGCTATCACAGAGGTGAGGAAACTAAGGTTCCAAGAGGTTAAATGACTCTCCCAAGGTCACACTGTTCATAGGTGGCAGGGTGGGACCGACACATAGCCAGGCTCTCAGGCTTGTTCCTTCCCGGCTGGTGCCAAATCCTTCATGCTCTGGCCACGTCTGCCTCCTGCGTGATTCCTCTGTGTCCCCATCCCTGTTCCGCCAGCCCCAGGAGATCTTTAAAGCAGGGGTCCCCAACCCCCAGTCCACTACAGTCCGTGTCTTGTTAGGAACTGGGTCGCAGAGCAGGAGGTGAGCAGAGAGTGAGCGAGCATTCCCGCCTGAGCCCCATCTCCTGAAAGATCAGCAGGACCGTTAGATTCTCACCGGAGCCCAGACCCCCTGTGAACTCCGCATGCGAGGGATCTAGGTTGTGTGCTCCTTATGAGAATCTAATGCTTGATGATCTGAGGTGGAACAGTTTCATCCTGAAACCATCCATCCACTGCATCCATGAAAAAATTGTTTTCCACAAAACAGATCCCCGGTGCCAAAATGGTTGCAGACCGCTGCTCTAAAGGCTGGGCATTGAGCTGAGGCCGCAGGAATTTTCATCATGAATGACAACATCTCCATGATCAACCCACTGTGTCATACTCCTCACAGCATGATCACAGTCCTTATGTATTTGGATATATTCAAGTAAGGGGAACAGGCCAGTATTTGTAGACCCAGTCTTCACATTGCATCACGGAGGGGAAATGTCGGCTCCCAGCAATGGGTGGAGAAACGTTTGTCTTAACCAGAGATCCTAATACCACACCCTAGCCCCAGTCTTAGCCAAGATGCTGTTTCTTGGGGTCTTACTCTCCTTGTCTGAGAAGCAGGAGGTTAATACTCACCTGCCACACAGGAATTCGATTAGAATTCCAAAGGAGAAAGATGAGTTTCAGGGGTTGGTAAGTTCATTAATTGACTCTCTGAGTATTCAGCTAATAAGCTTTTACAAACATCTTTCTCCATCCGTCCCCAAGAATCGCAGAGCTTTGGGTCCAATTTGGAGGCCATTACCAACATTCAAACTTCCAGAATCATGACTCTTTCTACATGCAGGAGAGAGAATGTTCTAGAACCCCAAGCACTCACTTCCCATTGGTGAAACTGCTTCTGTTTCTTTTTGCTACCATGCTCCAGTAATGGGAGCTTTCATTTTATTGAAAGTTGTGGGTCTGTCACCAATCATGTCAATCAATAATCAGCAAATTAGCAGCTTGCTTCTGCAGACACTTCTATTTTCAACCTGAAGGGTGGTTTGGGGGTTTCTTTTAAATTTAACTATCCTCATTAAGGATTCATAGCACACCAAAAGAGTGATTTTTTTAAAAAAATCATCTTTGCAGAAAAGGAATATCAGCAAAAATAATCACTATTCCGGGCTCAACAATGAGCCCCTAATGAGGACAGCAGTCATCAGTTAAATAAACATATCATTAGGGCGAGAATAGATGTGTCAACACAGGCACAGCCCACCAATTTGTGGGGTGGTTTGTCTTTGGTTAATCTCTGTGGGGTCCGGCTGGTTCATAGGTGTTCCTAGGTCACAGTCCACAGTCACCTTTTGCAGGTAGGGCTCAAGGTGTGAGAGGTCAGGCCAGGTGGAAGCTACTGATGGGCAATGGCAGAAGGTAGACACCGGGACGCTGCCCTGGGCATCAGGCAGGCCAGCAGCAGCAAGCAGATTTCTACCAGGAAGGCATGCAGGAAGCCCCACACAGAGACAGCAGCAGGCAGGAAGGTGAAGATGAAGAGGAGGAATCGCTTGACCAGAGTCCTCATGGCCACGTGGCTCTCAGAGGCCACAACCTACCTGAATGTTCAGTGTGAGCATTCATCCTCCACCCAGTTCTCCTCGTGGCAGAACCACAGGCGACACTTCTCAAGAGGGACAGAGAGGACAGAATCAGATGGTGCTCCCTTACAACTCCCGGATGTCTCTATGTCTGGGATCCGCAGTCCTTCAGGGATGAAGTTGGGACTGTGGCCAGAGAGGAGGTCCTTCCACCAGGGCCTCATGGTCATGGAACTGTGCTCTCTTTCAGCAAATATTATTTATTTATTTATTTACTTATTAATTTATTCGTTGGAGACAGGGTCTCACTCTTTCATGCAGGCTGGAGTACAGTGGCATGATCTGCCATGAACAATGGCAGAAGGTCCACAATGGGATTTCTACCAGGAAAGCATGCAGAAAGTTCACTACAGCCTCGCCCCCCTGGGCTCAAGCTATCCTCCCGCCTCAGCCTCCCGAGTAGCTGGGACCACAGGTGCATGCCACCATGCCTGACTAATTTTTGCATTTTTTGTAGAGACAGGGGTTTCACCATATTGCCCAAGCTGGTCTAGAGCTCCTGGGCTCAAGTGATCCTCCCGTCTTGGCCTCCCAAAGTGCTGGGATTACAGGCATGAGGCACCACACCAGGGCAGCAGAAATGTATTAAGTGCTTTTTATGAATCAGGTATCGTACTAGGTGCTAGGTCACAGCAAGGAGCAAGGTAGGTTTGGCACTTTCCCCCACAGGCTTTACGTTCAAGGGAAGGGAAAGACAAGAAGTAGTTAAATAATTTGGATAATTACAGGTTATGATGAAGTGAATAAGCAGGGTGAGAGCCAGCCAGCAACTGGGGAAGTCTGATTTTATATAGGGAGGTGGAACAAGGGCTTTCTGAGGAGGGGATATTTGAGACAAGGCCTGGCAGAGGAGAACAAGCCAGGCTGCAAAGGATGGAGGAAGGGCAGTTCTGACTGAGGAGCAGGAGGACACGTGTGGGCAGAGAGGATGCCCGGACGCCCACTGAGGGTGCCTGGGTGCATGCATAGGGGTGCCAGGTGCATGCTCCCAGGGAACCATGTCTCCAAGAAGGAGACAAAGGCTGGGGCCACTGGGGCCCCGGAGGTGAGGATCTCTGGGAAGAGCAGGACAGAGAAGAGAAGACAAGGGCCCGAAAAGTGGCAGATTGGTGGAGGGAGAGTGAGGAAGATCCTACAAGACTTCTGCATTTTAATGGAGATGAGATCAGCAGCTGAGGCGGGGGACAAAGAGGAGAAAAGCCAGTGTGGCCAATTTGGAAAGCAAGCCCAGGAGAGATGCAGTGGGAACATGGCATGCTGAGGGCCCATTTGATGCCTGTGGCTATGGATTGTGAGTGACACCTATCAGCTCAGCTGCGTGGTTTTTTCCTGGAGAGCTGAAGTGAAAGGAACTGGCATGAAAAAGGGAAATATCTGAGTTCACCTGGGGCTGGAGATTCATCAGGTGCACAGGACAAAGAGAAAACATGCCACAGAGCTGAGAGCTGATAATGGGTACAAGGAAGTGATGAAAATGATGGACCGTGATCTCCCCACCGGGTGAAGGGCAGCAGGAAGACCAAGTCCCCTGTAAGGGACAGGGAGGAAGCTGAAGTGTCCCTGGGTGAGGACACCGATGATTGACAGTGGAGGCATCACAAACAGTGATTTGGAGGGAAAGGCGGTGATGGACTGATCATAGGATGGGTGAAGAGCAGATTTCAGAGGAGCTCAGGTGTTGGTCACTGTCAAGCCTGGGTGTGGCTCTGAAATGGATGGCTAAGGTCAAGTGGAAGAAAAGTTATTGAGCTCAGAAGGTCAAGGAGGCAAAGTCCAGCCTGTTGGATGCATGACCTTGACATTCTTGGTCAATGTCACTGGCCAACAAACCTGCAGAAACTCGGAGTGAACACACACCTCAGGAGACAGTGACACCAGAATCAAGGACATTGGTGACTTCCTTACAAGAGATCTCCTCAAGTCACTTGGCAAATAAATCTGATGGGAAATCAGCATGACCATTGCAGAGACAGAAGAGATCTAAGATTTATAGTATTCAGTAATTATCTAGTAAGAAATGGGATCCTCCTGCCTTGACCTCCCAAATTGCTGGAACTTGAGAGATTAGCTAGGGCTATGAGGACAGTCAGAATAATGCATCACCATTTATTGAATATGCTATTATTAAGAGCCAAGTCCTCCCCTCTGGCCATGATGGAGAACTCCCAGAGTTCTGAGTGAAGATCAAGGGTAGCAGAGAGCCCCAAGAGCCCCAAGAGCCCCAAAGTCATCTGTCATAAAGACAAATTATATATATATATTTAAGATACAGGGTGTCACTCTGTTCCCCAGGCTGGAGTGTGGAGTGCAGTGGTGTGATCATAGCTCACTGCAGTCTCAAACTCCTGGGCTCAAGCAATCCTCCTGCCTCAGCCTCCCAAGCAGCTGAGACCCCAGGTGTATGCCACTATGCCTAGCTAAATTTTTTTAATTTTTTGTAGAGATGAGGTCTTGTTATGTTGCCCAGGCTGATCTTGAACTCCTGGCCTCAAGCGATCCTCCTGCCTTGACCTCCCAAATTGCTGGGATTACAGGTGAAATAAGGCTCTTTTATTTACTAGTATCAATGACTTGAGCCTGATTTACCCAGTTCATTGCTGGAAGTGCAGTAGGGACTGAAACCTCTAGTCCTCAATTCCTTGACTGCAATTGCATGAGCGGAGCAGTGCAGTTATGTTTTGAGAATCAGAGGTCTTAACTCTCCGCTGGCTCGAGCAACGGCTTCACTGACCCGCAGGTCAAGCTTTCTCAGGCCAGGAGCCCTCAGGAAAGAGAAATGGACTCCATTCCAATGCCTGGAAGTTCCCTGGCCACCTTCTTCTATTCCTTTCTGATTCCGAATGAGTACATGTCTACAATGGCCATGTCTTGAGAGCAGGAGAGTCAGGGAAGCCAGCCCACCAGTTGTTGCTTTGCGGATGTGGCCTGGGAGAGCCCAAACGTCAGAGTGAGAAAGCCATAGACTACTTTACCTCCTAGAAATGGGAGCCTGAGGCCCAGAGTGGCAATGTAACCTTTTCTAAATCCTCTGGTAGCAAAGCAAGGCTTCGAACGAGGCCTCCCCATCCCCAGCTCCAAAGTCGAGGGTCCTCTCAGTCCCTCCAATTCCCCCTGCAGCCCAGAAAACTGCAGAGTTTCTCACTGAACAAAGACAGGTGCAAAGTGAAAATGCCCTAAAATGCCGGTGCCACACAATCCAGTGTGCAAGAAACTGACCACTCAAGAGTGAGTTTCTGCCTCAGTTTCACAACTTTTGTCCAAGTTGCTTACAGCACCAAATTTATTTTAATATAATACTATTGGCCACAAACTTCTACATGATCAGAATTAGCACAATTAATATTTAACATGTGGGCACCTGGCACCTCCCAGCATTCTGACGAATAAAGTATGTGATCTATTACTCCATATTTACCCAACTCAAAAAAATTAGTAGTGGTGATGGTGGTGGTGATGGGAGTAATTGTAGTAACAGGACCAAAGTAGTGTTTATTGAATGCCTACTGTATACCAGGCATGAAAGTAAGTACTTTCAAATATAGCACCTCATTTAAATCATAAGATTATAAATTATCACCTAAACCACATTATTTTGCAATATTTTAGTCCATTCTGCTCAATCGATATTTTTTGAAAATCAAGTAGCACAGTTCAATAATTCCCAAGTCAAGTCTGATTTTTCTTCAGAAAGTTGTTAGAGCTGGCATGAAAAAGGGAAATATCTGAGTTCACCTGGGGCTGGAGATTCATCAGGTGCACAGGACAAAGAGAAAACATGCCACAGAGCTGAGAGCTGATAATGGGTACAAGGAAGTGATGAAAATGATGGACCGTGATCTCCCCACCGGGTGAAGGGCAGCAGGAAGACCAAGTCCCCTGTAAGGGACAGGGAGGAAGCTGAAGTGTCCCTGGGTGAGGACACCGATGATTGACAGTGGAGGCATCACAAACAGTGATTTGGAGGGAAAGGCGGTGATGGACTGATCATAGGATGGGTGAAGAGCAGATTTCAGAGGAGCTCAGGTGTTGGTCACTGTCAAGCCTGGGTGTGGCTCTGAAATGGATGGCTAAGGTCAAGTGGAAGAAAAGTTATTGAGCTCAGAAGGTCAAGGAGGCAAAGTCCAGCCTGTTGGATGCATGACCTTGACATTCTTGGTCAATGTCACTGGCCAACAAACCTGCAGAAACTCGGAGTGAACACACACCTCAGGAGACAGTGACACCAGAATCAAGGACATTGGTGACTTCCTTACAAGAGATCTCCTCAAGTCACTTGGCAAATAAATCTGATGGGAAATCAGCATGACCATTGCAGAGACAGAAGAGATCTAAGATTTATAGTATTCAGTAATTATCTAGTAAGAAATGGGATCCTCCTGCCTTGACCTCCCAAATTGCTGGAACTTGAGAGATTAGCTAGGGCTATGAGGACAGTCAGAATAATGCATCACCATTTATTGAATATGCTATTATTAAGAGCCAAGTCCTCCCCTCTGGCCATGATGGAGAACTCCCAGAGTTCTGAGTGAAGATCAAGGGTAGCAGAGAGCCCCAAGAGCCCCAAGAGCCCCAAAGTCATCTGTCATAAAGACAAATTATATATATATATATATTTAAGATACAGGGTGTCACTCTGTTCCCCAGGCTGGAGTGTGGAGTGCAGTGGTGTGATCATAGCTCACTGCAGTCTCAAACTCCTGGGCTCAAGCAATCCTCCTGCCTCAGCCTCCCAAGCAGCTGAGACCCCAGGTGTATGCCACTATGCCTAGCTAAATTTTTTTAATTTTTTGTAGAGATGAGGTCTTGT
The DNA here is from genome assembly GCF_000951045.1 of Mandrillus leucophaeus. NCBI lineage: Eukaryota > Metazoa > Chordata > Mammalia > Primates > Cercopithecidae > Mandrillus > Mandrillus leucophaeus. The sequence continues at coordinate 3,578,616 of NW_012105142.1, forward strand.
TATGTTGCCCAGGCTGATCTTGAACTCCTGGCCTCAAGCGATCCTCCTGCCTTGACCTCCCAAATTGCTGGGATTACAGGTGAAATAAGGCTCTTTTATTTACTAGTATCAATGACTTGAGCCTGATTTACCCAGTTCATTGCTGGAAGTGCAGTAGGGACTGAAACCTCTAGTCCTCAATTCCTTGACTGCAATTGCATGAGCGGAGCAGTGCAGTTATGTTTTGAGAATCAGAGGTCTTAACTCTCCGCTGGCTCGAGCAACGGCTTCACTGACCCGCAGGTCAAGCTTTCTCAGGCCAGGAGCCCTCAGGAAAGAGAAATGGACTCCATTCCAATGCCTGGAAGTTCCCTGGCCACCTTCTTCTATTCCTTTCTGATTCCGAATGAGTACATGTCTACAATGGCCATGTCTTGAGAGCAGGAGAGTCAGGGAAGCCAGCCCACCAGTTGTTGCTTTGCGGATGTGGCCTGGGAGAGCCCAAACGTCAGAGTGAGAAAGCCATAGACTACTTTACCTCCTAGAAATGGGAGCCTGAGGCCCAGAGTGGCAATGTAACCTTTTCTAAATCCTCTGGTAGCAAAGCAAGGCTTCGAACGAGGCCTCCCCATCCCCAGCTCCAAAGTCGAGGGTCCTCTCAGTCCCTCCAATTCCCCCTGCAGCCCAGAAAACTGCAGAGTTTCTCACTGAACAAAGACAGGTGCAAAGTGAAAATGCCCTAAAATGCCGGTGCCACACAATCCAGTGTGCAAGAAACTGACCACTCAAGAGTGAGTTTCTGCCTCAGTTTCACAACTTTTGTCCAAGTTGCTTACAGCACCAAATTTATTTTAATATAATACTATTGGCCACAAACTTCTACATGATCAGAATTAGCACAATTAATATTTAACATGTGGGCACCTGGCACCTCCCAGCATTCTGACGAATAAAGTATGTGATCTATTACTCCATATTTACCCAACTCAAAAAAATTAGTAGTGGTGATGGTGGTGGTGATGGGAGTAATTGTAGTAACAGGACCAAAGTAGTGTTTATTGAATGCCTACTGTATACCAGGCATGAAAGTAAGTACTTTCAAATATAGCACCTCATTTAAATCATAAGATTATAAATTATCACCTAAACCACATTATTTTGCAATATTTTAGTCCATTCTGCTCAATCGATATTTTTTGAAAATCAAGTAGCACAGTTCAATAATTCCCAAGTCAAGTCTGATTTTTCTTCAGAAAGTTGTTAGAGAAAGTATCCCCCAACCAAGTGTAGACCCAGTAAGTTAACTTATGCCCTAGAGCAAACTATCATGTCAGAGTAATAAATAGCCATTTAAAAAATGTGTGTTTTAATAGAAATATTGACATGACCTTAAGAACACATAGCACCACCAAATAGAACAGCCGGGTGCAGACAGGGAGAGGGGCCTGATAAACTTTTGTCTGTATCATGCCTGGGCTTTCCAAGGTCTGGAACTATCTTTGCAAAAGATAGTTCCAACAAGAACTTTAAACATAATTTAGATGCTCTCTTAAATATAATTTCATCATCACTTTCATGGGTGTTGCATTGTATTGGTTGATCCCATACCCTTTATAGAACAGAACTCCAAAAACTTGACTCTTTTGAGGGCTCTATCTATAAGCAGACATTCTGTAGAACAGGTTTAAAATAGATTCCTCCCCACCTCCCATTCCCCAGTCCCCTACCTCCAAAATTCCAGCTAAGCATATTTTTCTTCAAAGGGCAAAGTTGACCTAGGATTATGTGTGTTCTCTGTACAAAGGATATGTTTTCAGCAAGCAGGACCACATTCCTACGAAGCAAAAATGTTCCCTGTAAGCTGATTGTTCCAGTCCTTTCGGACCTGTCTCAATAAAGGCTCTGTTCTGTTCACTTGCTGCTGTGTGGCCCATGTTCTCAGAGGTGGCTTAGGACAGGTGTTTGTCTACTGAGAGCCTGAGAGGGACCCTGAGCTAGCCCTCTTGAGGGTTAAGGGGCCTCTGTCAGATAGCTGCTGGCCTTCTTGACACACCGACCTTTGCAGAGCAACCCCTCAAAGAAGATTCATTTTAATAAAACCCAACAGAGCTCCCTTGCATGAGGGTATCCCTCTCTACAGTGCTAATTCCCATCTCTCACTCTGATGATGCCGCAAAATTCTATTATTGCAGGGGGGAAAGAGAGGAGTAGAGAAGTGAGAGAGAGAAATCGAGAACAAAATGAAAGCAGCCAATATTTCTAAGTACCTCTTGATGGTCTCTAATGTCTAAAAGCCACCAAACTAGGTCCAAGTACACCAAGTCCCTGGCAATGCCAGCTTCAAGAGCAGCAGGAAAATCCAAAAGGAACCCCATTTCACATCTGTGAACACGCCTCTATCTTTCCAGAGAGAGCCGTGTGGATATTGGGTCCAGCAAATCTCTCCCTCCTATAGGAGACCTTTATTTCTGAAACACACATGTGGTACAAATAACTATTTGCATTACAAAACGATTCCAACGGAACTTGAGTGATTAGTTAGGGCTACGTGGACAGCCAGAATAATGCATCACCATTTATTGAATACACGATTATTAAGAGCCAAGTCCTCCCCTCTGGCCATGATGGAGAACTCCCATGGAGTTCTGAGTGAAGATCAAGGGCAGGAGAGAGCCCCAAGAGCAGGTTACACAGAGGCCCATGAGTTCCTCTGCTGCCTTGTCAGGGGCTGCAGAGGCTTTGCTGGGATAGGGACATGAGCCCAAATGAGAGTCAAAGTTGCCCTTGGGTAAGTTGTGGCCAAGTGTGGCCTCCACCAAAGTCTCAGTTTATTTCTCAAGGAGGCCTGGAGGCTCAAGTCTTTCTCCCCTCACTTCTTCAGCCATCATGGTCACTGGAGTCAGGCAATGCCTCCCCACGTCCCCGGGGAGTTGTGCAGAGCTGAACACACACAAGGCACCTTCATGTTCATTGGTAAACTAATATTTGAGTCATGATCATCACCATCGCTGTGAATCGAGGGTTTCTTCCCTCTGCCAAGCACTTCATCTGAATTATTTCATTTCATCCACACCCACCTCACGAAGCAGGTTCCACCCCATTCTGAGAGAAGAGGAAACGGGCACAGGGTCTGACCTGTCTCCACTAGTAATGGTGGCTCCAGGATCCTAGGCTAATCCCACCTGCTCATTCTACTGACTGGCTAATATAACCCCATTCTCCAGCCTTAAAAGTCATTATGGTCCCTAACTCCACTCATCAGAGGACACAGACATTGCCCAAAGGATAAAAATTCCACAGCTCAGGCCGCAGAGGTGAGAGGGATGAACACCAGGGTCTTGGGAGATGCAAAAGTGTGATCCAAAACGAACTGAAAAAGAACTTCCTTCACTTGGAAGGACTTAGACATGAACACAGAAACCCAAACCCAACCTAAATGCATGAAAGACACCCCCCACACGAAGGGTGCACGGCTGCTTCATGCAGGTTTCCAGAACTTCCAACCAAAGCCTGCTGAGGGGTGTGCAGGAACAATTACGGCATGCAAATGTCATGTGACTTTTGTCACTGATCTTTCAACATGCAAAGCTGGGTTCATGTGTCTCCAATTCAAAATCCAAAATTGAAGTCTTATGTGGAGATAATTATAAGTGAAAATCAAACGCAGGCCTGAAAAACACCCCACTTTCCTCATAAAATAACTCTTCACAGAGAAGAGCCTGGATTAGCAGAGGAAGTCCAGGATGGCACAGACCTCTCTGGCCGGGGCAGGGTTTGGTCAGGCCTCAGTCATTCGAAGCTGGTGTCAACGCTGGGGCCCCTGAGCCCGAGGTCTGAACCCCAAGCCCGAGGAAATGAGCACTCCTCTTGGATTAATTTCAACAATGCTGTGTCCTTTAACAAAAGGCTGTAAGCGAACAGGAGATTAAATTGCATAAGGGGGAAAAAATGTTTATATTTTTATTAATGAATTAACTTATTTATTTTTAGAGGCAGGGATTTTCTCTGTCGCCCAGACTGGAGTGCAGCGGGGCAATCATGGCTCACTGCAGCCTCCTGTTATTGCTGGGCTGAAGCGATAACACCCGAATCAATAAGACCATGCCTGAGTAGCTGGGACTACAGATACGTGCCATTATACCTGGTTACTTTTCAATTTTGTGTGGAGATGGGGTCTCCCGATATTGCCCAGACTGGTCTCAAATGCCTGGGCCCAAGTGATCCTCTTGCCTCAGCCTCCCAAAACACTGGGATTACAGGCATGGGCTACTGCGCCCAACAAAAACAAAACAAAAAAAAAAAAAAAAGCTTTTTTTTAAAAAAAAACTCCCAGTTAAAAAAAAAACATCGCGTGTCTTTCAAGGGCCATTTGTACGGCAGAATCCTTCTCTTCTCTGTGCCAAAGATGGAGAGGCACATTTGTGTCTCCTGCATCGAAAGCCGTCTCACGCACTGAAAGCTTCGCACTGTGCTGGGCGCTTCACATACGCTTTCATTTCTTCCACACCCACCTATGCGTTCGTGGCAGTCACCATCCCCTGGCCCTCTCCTCAAAAAGTTGTCAGTGACCAACTTTAAAAGGATTCTCTAGAAAAAGCCAAAGTGACGTGTCCGGCTGCCTGGAGGACACTTGTTCCCTACCACAAATAAAAAGAGGACAGTACTGTGTAAAGAGCTCTGGCCTCAACACGACACTCGGCCCCAAATTAGCACCCTGTCTCCCGCACCCTTTTCTCCCTGCACTGCTCTGACTGCCAGACTTTCTGAGCCCACTGTTCCCCTCTTAGCCCCGTGGGGCAGACTCCCAAGGATCCCAGGCCTCCCCCAAATAGCACTGGCAGAGCGATGCCAAGCCTGGACTGACCAGTGGGACATGTGCCTGGCAATGGGGCCGGCCCTCCTCGCCAAGCCTCTTCAAAGTGGTTGCTATTTCTGAGTTCTGCTTGCTAGCCTGGAGCACAGCAAGGGTTACCATCTGACCCCAGCACTATTAAATCTTTTTAAAGTTTAATCTTCAGGGGATTTTGACTGTAAATAAAGAACACTCCACATGTAAAAAATAAACTTACACTCATGACTTCATGCATGACCCCAAGTTCAATTTCTGTTTGTGATTTAGCAGAGAGGAGACAAGGTATGTGATGCGCATCTGTGGGTGTGGGAGGGGCTTCACAGCAGAGAGGCAGCCCCTCACTTCACAGTTAGAGGAGGGATGGCACCCCACAGCCACATGGCGGATAGGTGGCACAGCCGGGCAGCCCAGTGCCCGTGAGCAAGGCGCAGCTTGCTCCAACAGTGGGCACATCTGGAGGTGCTCAGCAGTGACATGTGGGTTGACTTTCTGCCAGGATTTGGTGTCAGGGTCACACTTTCACTGCGGTCGTGGTCCACAGATTGGATACCATGCACAATGCCAGACTTGACGTATCTAAGGTTCTGTGCTCCCCTCAGACACCCCTAAGTGCTCTGTGGCAAAAGGACAGACGCAAGAAGCTTCAGAGTCTGAAGGACCGGACTTGAGCCTCAGGGAAGGGCCCTCTCCACTGCCCTCAGCCTTTCACAGCTCTCCATGCACAGGCTGTCGCTGGTGCCCCAAAACAGCCCCCAGACACTGACGAAACACATGTAAGCACCCCATTTTCCTTTTACATGTGAAGAAACCGGGCTCAGAGAAGCCCACCGCCAGAAGGCAGCAGCTCGGTGATGACCTGCTGACTTGCAGCTCTGTGTTGCAGCCACCACATCGGCTGCCTTGCCTCCCACATCCAACATTAAGCTGAGGCTTCCCGGCTGAGGGAAGCCCAAGGGTCGGAGTGAGAGTCACACCCAAATCGCCTCTAACTAGAGCCATCTTCTGTCCCTCAGTTGCAGACTGGTGCTGGAACCCCCGGATGGCAAAGTGCAGAGGACCTAGAGGAGCGTCTGTGCACTTGACACCAGTCCGTCCACAAAGACCTTTCCAGCCTGGCTATCATTCCTCCCTGGGCATGAGGAAGACATGAACCTGACTCCAGAACAGGTGCCTCTGCAAGGCTCCCCAGGCCGAGGAGCGAACGTGGATGGTTCTAGAACAAGAGCACTCATACCAGGGTCACCCATTGTATGACTTTGGGTGAGGGTGCTTTCTTCCCTGGGCCTCCTTACCCTAGCTACAATAAAAGGTTTAGAAGGTGTCACACGAGACTGTTGTTCACCACTAGTGCCCTAGGGAGAGCCAGCTCAGCAGTCTTTAGGAAGGACTGGAAGAAGAGAGGGGCTTTTAAGGAGACATGATGTATATAAATATCAGGGGAGAGAGGCTCTGACTTCATGGGGAGGGGATGAGGGCATGGTGAAGTAAATTTAAAATGGCCACCTTGTATCATTGTTGGTGATCTCTTTGTCTGAATCTCTCATTAGAACACAAGGAAAGGTCAGATGGAGTGGCTCATGCCTGTAATCCCAACACTTTGGAGACCAAGGTAAGAGGATTGCTTGAGCCCAGGAGTTTAAGACCAGCCTGAGTAATGTAGTAAGACCCTGTCTCTACAAAAAAATTTTAAAAATTAAAACTAACCAGGCATGGTGGCATGTGCCTATGGTCTCAGCTACTTGGGAGGCTGAAGTGGGAGGACTGTCTGAGCCTGGGAGGTCAAGACTACAGTGAGCCATGATAGTGCCAGTGCACTCCAGCCTGGACAACAGAGCAAGACCCTGTATGAAAAAAAAAAAAGAAAGAATACAAGGGAAGACACTCTGGAGTTTGGAAATTTGCACTATGCAGACTCCCAAAACACAATGGATGGATAGATGGATGGATGTGCGGATGGATAAAAAAGAAAACTGATGATGGATGATTGATGGATGATGGATGGGATGGATGGATGGGTGGATGGATGGATAGACAGATGATGATGGATAGATGATAGATTAGATGAATAGATAATGGATGATGATGAATGGAGATGGGTGGATGGATGGATGGATGATGGATGGGTAGATGGATGGATAGATGGATGATGATGGATGATAGATGGATGAATAGATGATGGATAATGATGAATGGGTAGATGGATGGATGGATGATGGACGGGTGGATGGACGGATGGGATGATGGGTGAGTGCAGGTGAATAAAGGGATAGTTGATTGAGTGGATGGGTAAATAACGGTGAAAAGGGATGGACAGATGGATGGAAGGAGAGACAATGGGAAAGAGGGATGGTCAGGTTAACTGAGGGGAAGACAGGAGTGGATGAGCAGAGGGACAGGACAGGTGGAGAGAGAAGTGAGTAGAATAATGGTGGGATGGATGGATTGCAAAACTGAGCACCAGCAGAGGGAGAGAAACTCTCAAAGGGAAGGTGAAATCCCTAAGAACCAGCAATGCCACCTCTAATCATGGCCCAGACCACCTGGACATCCCAACCATGAGAAGGAGGATGGCTTCCTCTAGACAGCACCTGCCTTCTTTCCCATGCTGCCCAACCCAAGAACCCTGCAGCCCTGGATCTGATTCATCATGAAGCACCCCCAGTCAAGTTCTGATAGAGATAGTATGTTTATTTTTTAAACAGGAATGAATTATTCAGCACTTCTAAATCCAGAATACATCAAGTCTAAAATGACACACACTGTGCTTTTCCTTTCTCCCTGCATACACTTAGAAATATTCTGTAATTTCTTTAAAAGAATAAAATTATTGATTATGGGTGAATTAAAAATTCAAGAAACACCCAGGAGCAAACGGGACGTGGGAGACGTCACGGGATGGGTATTAAGTGCCCGAGGAGAAGGGGTAGTCAATGTGGGGGACAGAGGAAAGCAAGAAAGGAAGGGATAAAGGGCTAGGGGAAGCGGAGGCATTTCATTTCTGCCACGTTTAGCTGAGTGGAGCCGAGAGTCTGTCTTCATGCTCAGCAGGCATTGGAAGTCTGGACTCTACCAGCAAAGCCCAGCCCAGGTGGGAAGGCCAGAAGTCCCCGTTAGAAGCTCCCTGGCCCCAGGGAGTGGTCTGGTTTATCAGAAAAATCATGGAGTCTTGGTCCTGGGCTCAGGAGGGTGTGTGAGCCTCCAGGGCCCCAGGGTCCTGGGCTTTGCTTCCCAGGACTGGGTCTTCTAGTCAATGGGATGGGAAGACATCTGACTCGGTACCTCTGCCAACATGGTGTGCTTCCCCTAAGGAACCATCATGCTTTGAGCCTCAGCAAATCTCTCCCATTAGGTGCCCAGCTTTTCCAAGAGGAATCCAGGAAGTCATGTGAGGTGGGAAGCGCCAGGCCAGAGTGGTCTCCATGAGGCAGGACCACAGGCCATCCAAGGCCCCCACTGGGAGCGAGAGGAAGGGGCTCAGTGGGCAGGAGGGCTGTGAATGGAGGGCTCATGAAGAGTTCATGGCCCTCCCAGGTGACGGGCAATGGGAAGTTCTAGAAACTTACTGTGAGCTCCAAAACATGCATTGTTTCACCTACAAAGCATTGATGAGATGGGATAGGAAGGGAAAAGGATGGTTCCTTAGGAAGACTAACCTGGCTTCCTGTGGGCCTGGCCAGGGGCAGGATTTAAAGGGACCCCAAAAGCAAGTATGTAACACACACAGCCCTGCCAAGAAGGCGCCTGCAGAGTCCTCAGGGCGACAGGACCAAGTCCCGCAGAAACAGAGATGGGTTTGTGAGGCAGGACAGACAAGCACAGTGGAGTCCTCTGAGCCAGGAATTTCCCCTGTGGGCATCTGGCTTAAGGAAATCACCCGAAATGAGGGGAAAAAATGTCTTCTTCACACAAAGATGATCATCATAGTATTTTTTTATAATGAAAAACTATTGGAAATAACTTGAAGCCAATAATAAAATAATTATGATATAAATATGGCACATCTATTTAATGAAAAACGGCAGCTATTACAAACGATGCTCCCAAACTCAACGGGAATTTAGCAAAATACAAATCACGTGATGCTTGAGAAAAAGACTGAAAGCTAGGGGTACAATTTTTCCAATTATATATATGAAAAAAATATGGATGAACAAGGGAAGATGAGGCCAGACATGGTGGCTCAAGCCTGGAATCTCAGCACTTTGGGAGGCCGAGGCGGGTGGATCACGAGGTCAGGAGTTCCAGACCTGCCTGGCCAACTGGTGAAACCTTGTCTCTAATGAAAATACAAACATTAGCCAGGCGTGGTGGTACACGCCTGTAATCCCAGTTACTCAAGAAACTGAGGCAGGAGAATTGATTGAACCCGAGAGGTGGAGGTGGCTATGAGCTGAGATTGCACCACTGCAATCTGGTGTGGGCAGCAGAATGAGACTCTGTCTCAGAAAAAAAAAAAGAAGAAAAGAAAAGAAAACAATAAAGAAAACAAAAATTAAATTAGCCAGGTAGACTAATTAAAAAAAAAAATGGGGAAGATGAAAAGGAAGTTTACCTACAAGTTAGCACCTGGTTTGTGCTGGACCAGGGTAATTAAGGGACTTTGATTCCTATGCGTCTGTTTTCTAAATTTGTGGTACCGAATGAAGATTTCTTCTATAATTTTATTTATTTATTTATTTTAAGATAGTCTCGCTCTGTTGTCCAAGCTGGAGTGCAATGGCATGGTCTCGGCTCACTGCAACCTCCACCTCCCGGGCCCAAGTGACTCTCCTGCCTCAGCTCCCTGCATAGCTGGGACTATAGGCACACGTCACCACGCCTGGTTGATTTTTCATATTTTTAGTAGAGACGGGGTTTCACCATGATGGCCAGGCTGGTCTCAAACTCTTGACCTCAAGTGATCCACCCACCTCGGCCTCCTAAAGTGCTGGGATTACAGGCGTGATCCCATCGCACCGGCCTCTTTCTACCATTTTAAACTATAAGCACGGTGAGAGCAGTTGTAGGGCCAGACCCAAGTTTTCTCAGAGTTCAGAGAAGAGGTTGCGGAGAAAAGGAGATGAGCCTGGGGCAGGTGGACTTGCAGCAGAGAGGGCTGGGAGGGTCGGGGTTGCAGGGTCACACAGCTGGAGCTGATTTCCTGAAACCACACCTGACCCTGGAGCCACAGCCTGCCAGGGTGCCCCACGCCCAAGGGGCGGAGACGGTGAGATGCGTTTTTCTGTGTCACTGGAATAGACGAGCAGGAGGACAAGGTTATTTCTGCGTGTTTGTCGCTGCACTCCCACAGCGTGACACACACTAACCATTCTGTACATATTCTGAGGGTTAATGGATGGACATGCTCCTCGGTGGAATATGCCTCCGTCTTCGTGATACGTCCGGCGCACAGTGGGCCTTCTCCTGCTTACACACTGAATTTAAGGCCCTGATTCTGCTGGGAGCCAAGAAGAGGAGAGCTCCAAATGGCGTTTCACAGAGAAAATTAATCTGGAAATCATTTGGATAATCCAGGTCGGGGAGGGGAGCGTTCTACTCTTCCCCGGGCCCAAATTTCCCAAATACCGCGTACGCTCCACACCGTTCCATCTGTGAGGCCTCCCAGAGGGCTCTCTGAGGGGGCTCCACAGGCTGCGTGGACATCCAGCCCAGAAGAACCCCTTGCCCCTCTGCTCCACCCCAGTTCCTCATTCTGGCAGGTCCTGACCCCCAAGATGCTGTGTGCTTTTCCCTGAAAACTGGGAGATAAGGAGGACAAAGAATTGAGGAAGTCTAATTCGCTCAAAGAAAGTGTGTTACATGGTTTCTCTGAGAAAGACTGAAAACATTCCTAATGAATCGTAGCGCAAAGACCCTGATTAAAATGGACTAGAATGAATCCGCTATGCTTCTATTTAAAAATGACATGCCACTAATTCAGTTTAATTCAAATACTAAACATGATTAACATTTCTATATGATTTATCAGGATTTAAGAAAAAAATAAATGGCAGTGACCATCAAAATATTGACAGTTATTGGGAAGTGACTTCCGGTGTTTAATCAATGTTATTTTTTTTTTATCATGTGATTTTTTCTTCAAGTCAGCTTCTGACACCAAACTACATTTCATCAAGGTTGGTAAAATGTTTAGAGAGGAACAGATGTCAGAATATGGGGATTGCCAGTAACACTGATGGGAGCCAGTAATTTCCTTCCTGTCCAATGGCAAAAGGATGAAAAATAATCTAAATTGCATACAGTCATGCAAGGTTTACTGAAACATTAATGGCTATAAAAAGTAAGAGCACACAAAGCTATCTCCATTTTTTCCCCCAAAACATCACTAAGGGTAACGACTTTTATATTTTAATTGTTTTAATTTATGAGAAATTCAACGAAAACCTTTACTTTTAAACCCTGAAATAGCTACACAAATACAGCTGATGATATTGATTAATGTTTATTAGCTCGTTCCAAATATACTTGCATCTTAGTCAATTCTGCCATTTAATAATTTTGCTAAATCTCAAAAATGGAGATGCAATCTTGCCTTTAAGAAGGCAGCCCGGCTAGTTATTTACAGATTGTAACATTTACATAAGAGTTTGGTTTAACAAGAGATATAAATATAGATAAAACCCTTAGGACTTCATTCTTTAAACTGCCCTCTAAAAATCTGCCCTGCAATTTGCAAACTGAATTTTGTGCAGACTATTCTTGGAAGCCTTTGTGAATTAGGGAGAACTAACTCAAAGCAAGGGCTGGCTAATCACAATTTTGCAAATTGTACGTAGCAATCATCCTCACATTGTGAAATTCAGATCTATAAAATGCTGATGTTTTAAAGTTGAAAAATAAATTAGCTCACTAGAACTATTTTGCAAAAAAAAAAAAAATCAGTCTGAGCCTTTACGACTAAATTATTTGTTTTAAAAAAATTAAAAGATAGTCACATTGGTAGCAAATAATAAATAAAGGCAGAATATCATTTCAGCATGTTCCTGCCACTATCATCCAAACGTCGGAGGGTGCCTCCGGGTGTCCCCAACTTCCCGGCATCTCCTAGAAATACTCACCTGCGTAGAGCGTGCGGACCCTGTAACTCCCAGAATACACTTGTGGCCATGCCCGGACTTCTATTTTAAATGCCTGCAGTGTATTTGTCTACAATCTGGAAAACGCTCTCAGACAGGGAAGGGATTAGTCAACATATTCTTTGATATGTCATCTATTCACTTGCTAAAGCCGATTCATGTCCGTCCAGCCAAAGAAGTTGGCAGTTAGCATTTGTTTATTTGTTAAAACCAATGCCATTTGGGTTACAAAAACTGTAATAATATCAAATATAAAAGAAGAGAGCAAACTGCCCCAAAGGCACTCTCCAAATCCATTCTATCTGAAAATGGAGTGGCCCTGGGTGAAGAAAGCTGACCTCAAAAGAGAAGCTTACTGGCCCACAGAGAACAGGACGCAACGACCCAGGGCTGCCGGTACATTGTGGTGAATTTTCTACAGATCCTCACCCTAAGAGGAGAGAGATGTATACATGCAAGTGCACACATGTGAACCATGCACACGCATGCAAACACACGTGTATGCACAGACTCAGGCGCGCACGCGCGCACACACACACACACACACACAGTGTGCCTCTTCTCAGCCCAATGCCCCATGCCGTAGCCTGCACACAGAATCAGAGGTGGATACAAAGACTGAAGCTCTGCAAACCCTGTTTTCTCAAACTTCAAGGCCTCTGTACAGTCTTTGGCTAGTGGAATCTTGCGATATTTAAAATTGCTTGAAATTAGCCCATATTTAAAAATACTCTAATTCCATTGCAAAGGCATCTGCCCGCCCTAGCCTTGGTCTGCATCATTTCATTGGCTCTTTTCAGACCTACGTCTGGTTTGCCCGGTTCCTTCCTTGTTCTTGGCTATTACACCAGTCAAATATAAATACAACTGATATGAGGTTTGATATCACCCCATCTTCATGCATCGTAAGCTCCTTGAAGGCTGTCACAGCAGTTCTGGGCACAGCACAGTTCTAGGCAAACATTCTGTTGAACCTCATGCAGTGTTGGGAGAGGGCTCCATTAGCGCAAGGGGTCCTGAGGGAAACTGACCAAGATGGTTTTATCATTTAAAAAAATGTGATCACAATGGCATTGGAAAGGGCAGGCCAGAAGTGCCGACACTTGGCCGTTCTGCCAGTTTCCTGCATGTCACTGTGGAGACAGCTAGACACCAGCTCCAGTCCACAGAGGTGGCATTTCTTACCTCAAGCACTCGGTCGCTTAGCCTGCAGTGTAGGCATTTTGTGTAACATTGCTTCTAGAAAGCAAATATTTATATTAGTAAATACCATCAAGATATGATCTGCATTCAAGTGTTTTCTATAGGTAGCTGCTAGAAACAAGAAGAGAAATTGCTGCCTAAGTGGTGAAGAGGGAAAACAAGATGTGTGGGCGTCTCAGAAGAATTGATGAAATGCCTTAAAATGTTACCTTTCTGCTCTTAATTCTGAATGTTGACTCAACACTCCATTACAAGGTAAACCCTCCAAAGACAATGGTTAGAGGTCATTGAAACTCATCTCCCCCTCCACAAGGAAAGCCCAGCCCCACTGCAGCAGGCAGGCGCAAATGATCTGCCCAAGACACATTACCAGCAGCCTCCAAGAGGGCTGGGTTCAAACGCACATGTCCTACGCCTTCCGGAGCACAGACGCCTGGAAGGATGGGGTGAGAAAACAGAGGCACCCACTCCTCGGGCCGCTGGACTTCCAGCCAGGCCATATCCACATCTGGGCACAGGTGTAAACCCAGGTGTAGGTGTAAACCCAGGTGTAGGTGTAAGACGTAAAGAGACATGTCACCTGCCATGTGTCTGCCCTGAACTCAGAGGCACCTGCAAGGGACTCTCCTGACTCCTGGGGGGTGGCTTGAGATCATGAGTGGCTAAAACCAAGTCCCGGCTCTGACAGGACCCAGCTGGGTAACCCCAGACAAGATAATAAGCCCCTGTCCCTCAGTTTCCTGTGGGAAAATAGCATAATGACACCTGTCTTCTCGGAGAGGGGAGCTAGGACCTCAGACAGGGCCGGGCTCCAGGTGTGGTGGCTGTCTTCACTGTGGGGTGGCTGTAGGTGTTTATAACAGTATTTTCATCTACATTTTCAATTTTAAGTTATTGAACTACAGGCTCTCAGAGCTTTGCGCACCTTAAGAACAGTGAGGGCTAACCCCCTCTCTATCAGGAGCAAAGGGAGGCCTTGCTCAGAACCCACCTCCTGCCCAGCCCACGCTTTGCCCTGAGTGCCCATACTCTGCTGTCCTGCAAGCTGTGTCCCCCTCCCCCTGTCCCTAGGCTCCCCAGGGTCCACAGCCAGGCTCCGCAGGGCTGTACCCTACATGCCACGGTGGGGCAGGTTTCTTAGCATCCCACCTGGACCAGGCTCAGCACAGGATTCCACGGCCGGCACAGGCCAGGAAAGGCAAATCATGTATGCTTTATGTACCAGCACTCACACAGGCCCCAGCAACCACCTGTTGAAGACCTTCCCAAAAGTCTTCAGCACACACCTGGAATGTCACCCATGGAATAAGGAGCAAAGCAAATGCTCTGTAATGTAAGAGGATCAGGCCTCACCCTCTCATGCCCAGACTACTGCCGGGTACCTCGTCTTCGTAGCCAACTCTCCCCTACCCTATCCACCCTGAGCAGTCTTTCTAAGACTTCCCTGATTATGTCCTTCCCTTGCTCTACAGCAGCCCCCCAAAAATGTTTAAAATATGTATAACAAAGGCGTAATGTCCAACATATGTAAAGAGCTCCTAAAAATCAATTAAAAAATAGAAAAATAGGAAAACATATTAACAAGCAATTTATAGAAGTCATTGGAGTGGACAATACAGATATGAAAAGATAGCTAGTTGTACTCTGAATGAGATACAAGTAGATGATATCAACCTTCCTCCTTCATACTGGCAAACATTTAAAGGAGCAATAACATTGAGTATTGGTGAGGTTTTGGCAAGTGAGTACTATGCATACAAGATTGGTAGACATGTATACAATGTACACAAACAACATTACTTGGAAGGGCAATTTGGTGGCGTCCATCAAAGAATTAAATATATATACCTAATGACTCTACAATGCTACTTCTAGGAATCTATCCTACAGAAATACTCAAACTTGTTTACCATGATACAGTGTTTACTGCAGCATTGTAAGTGTAATGTTGAAAAGAAAATGGAAACCTCCCTCATGTCCAACGTATGGTTACATAAATATGAGCATGCCCTACTGTACAGAATTACACAGAAGTTAAAAAATGTGTGCACTTCCTATGTATCTGACGTTTTGATCTAAAAACAATACTGTTTTTTTTTAAATAAGTCTCAGGACAATATGTATAGTATGATCTCATTATGTAGGCTTCAATGTCAATTTTATGTGAAATACATATGCATGACTTTCTTTTTGTGAGTATTCGCCCTGCACATGATGTATATATAGACCAGTCCAGCAGGTGCTGCTTACCAAACCAAAATGCATTACAGGAGTTTTCTCCATCGATGGGAGAAGGATTTGGAAGTCGAGCTGAAACGTGTTTTTTGGATTTCACTATTACAGACATCTGTGCTGTTTGAATCTTAATAGTGAACCCATAGAACTTTTGTAATTCAGTGAAACCAACTACACTGAAACACCCAACCCTTCAGGCTGCCCCTCGTCCTCCAGTACCAAGACCAGGATCCTTCACTGGACTCAGGACCTTCCTATCGGGCCCCTGTCGACCTTCTCAAACCAGATCCTGCTACGAAGGGCCCAGAGCGGGGTGGCTCGTGTCCCACCATCATCCCTCCTTCATTTTCTCACCTCTACGTATAAAACTCTGACTCAGTTTTCCAAGTCACCTCCTCCAGGAAGCCTTCCCTGACTGCCTCCTCCAGGAAGCCTTTCCCTCCCTACTCTCAACAACTCCTTTCACCATGCCCTATAACCTTTTAGGACCCATCCCTTACTCCTTAAGGATGACTCACATTGGACAGTACACTTCACAAGACAAGGACCATGCCTCTTCATTCTCCCCATCCATACGTATTTATTGAGCACCTATTATGTGCTGAGCGAGATTCTAGGTGCCGAAAATAGAGCAGAGAATAAAAGGCAGAGATTCCTGCCCTCAAGGAGCTGATAATCTGGGACAGGAGTAAACAGTGAAATAAGAAGAATAAGCAGAAGTGCCAAGGGGAGAGAATCACGGAAGAGAAACTAGAAGGCGTGGGGAGGAGGAGGATCGGGTGGGCCACAGAGGCCTCTCTGAGACATGCCATTTAGGCCAAGGCCTGCAGGTAGACAGCCAGCAGGGAGAGTGGGGCCAGTGGGCGGGGATCGGGACTGGGTACCCTGCAGGAGCTCAGGAACCACCTGTGTAGACAAGCAAACAAACAGCTCCACCCAGAGAAAAGGGAGGGGGTGGGTGTGATCACCCACCTTAGCCTGCCTCTTGCTCACTACCACAGGCACATTCCTCCTATCAGACCAAGAAGGGCCCTGGACCACCTACCCAACACCTTGCCCAGGCCCCTGGAGTGAGGGAGAGAGGGGACCTCCCCAGTGAGCTGGGATCAGAGCCCGCTGCACAGGCCCAAAGTGCCTGTTCTTCACACAGGCCCACAGGGAAAGCTACTCGGGCCAAAGTGCAAAAGTAACCCCAAGAACATGAGTCCGACAGCTGAGCTCTGCCGCCCAGATCCAGGGAGCTGGTGCGGGGCCTGCGAGGCTCTGGGAACTCAGTGTGGCTCTCTTCTCTTTGAGGGCAGCTGCAAGGGTGGAGGACAGCAGGGCTGAGACCTTCTGATAAGTGGAACTTTGAGATGCGTAGCACCTGGCAGCAGGTACCAAGGGCACCTGAGAGCTGCCGCTAACTCACAACAGAGCTCTCCTGACGGGGGGGAGAGTCTTGAAACCAGAGCCCCAGAAGGCATAACCTGCAGGAGGAGCCCTGTCTACACCACGGCCTGCACGAATGATAGTCCAGCCCGCACGGCCTTGCTCGAGACTCCATTCCCAGGGACACCATGGTGCACCTGCAGCTCAGGACCGCTGCCCTGCCACAGATGGGTCCCCAGGGTCCCCAGGCCCTTTATTCTAATGTTCTCTGCACAGCAGGTGAGCAGAGCCCTTGGCCAACTTGCAGCCCTAGGAGAGAGCAGGGGCCTCCAATAAGCAAAGCAACCATTTGCTTAGGACACAAGCCAGGCAGGGCCACCTCAAAGCTGAGCGCATTGGGAATAAGAGCTGGAGTTGACAGTCCCAAAGGAGTGTTGGAGTAGTTACCATGGGAGGAAGCAGGACGTTGATGAACTTCCTTACACCTGTGTTATGGCCTAACCACTATTCTTTATTCTAAAGTCCACATAGTGCGGAACGAGGGACAGGGCCATCTCTTCTCAGAGCCCAGGCTTCCAGGGTCTTCCTCTGGTCCCATGAGAAGGTCTTCAGGTTGGGAGACTCAAATTTCATACACTGCTTTTCCTTAACAGGGAACCCACCTGTACTCAGGATGCCACACTGAGCTGAGGACCCCCCAGAGGACACTCTTGGCCTGGGCTTCCCAGGGATGCTGGAAACCACAGTCGGGGTGGGCAGTGTGGGGACAGTAGGCTGTGAGGCTGTTTCTCCTGCCCAGTCCTTGCAAGCCCCACCTTGGACAGGGATCTCCGGCCCTGGGAGGCTTTGGAGGTCATGGGGTGAGGGTGAGAGTTGCAGAGGGTGGTGGGTAGCAAAGCTTGGAGGTTTGGTCAGAGAAGGGGCTCCCTGTGGAGAGTGTGGAGTGGGTGGGCTTCTCCAGGATCCCTGGGAAACAGGGCTGTGTGTGGCCAGGCTGAGATCCACCTGCCCTGACTGACACAGTGGGGAGAAGACAGGGCAGCGGACCTAAGCAGAAATCGGCCACCACTAGTAGATTTTCTAGGAGTTCTTCTTACCAGCAGGTTCTTCTTACCAGCAGGAGGCCCAGGCAGGGCCAGCTCTGTCAGGAAAGGTTTGACCAGAAAGCTCACTGTACAAGGCGCCTGGACAGGCACAAGCAAACCTCCACCCTGTTATCTGGGCAGCCCAGCCTAGGTCCAAGCCTCGGGCTGCAGAGACTGTGTCACCTGCTAAGGCAAGATCCTTGTGAGTGCCCCGGGCTCTGTGTCTGCCACGGCCTTGTCACCTCGCTAAGCCATCACAGAGACCCAGGGATGGCGCCTGGCATGTCTGCTCTGAGGCTCACCCCAGCAGGATCTGGAAGTCCCTGGCCTTTTACTTTGATAGGAAGGAGAGACGTCTGGGAAGTGTGGCAGTCATCATCTCTGGGGACTGAAGCAGCCCCAGCCCTGCAAAGGGCCAGATCAAATGCTACTGTACCCATTTTGCAAAAGAGGAAATGGTCCCAGCAAAGGAGGGAGGCTGCCTGAGGTCACAGAGGTGTTCGTGGGAAAACCCAGACTCCTGGCTCTCTGTGTAATTCACATCTCAGCACACTAGGCCACCCGAGGCACGGTCCGAAGACCACACCCTGTTATACAACTGCACAGCACACATCCTTCACCCGAAGCAAGGGGGAGCCACTCTGACCACGAGCAGCGGGGGTGGTCCACACCCTCCTTCAGATGGGTTCTAGACACCGGTCCCCCCACGCAGGTGACTGTGGGAGTCTTTCAAAAGCAGAAAATACTTTTTAAATTTTATTATTTTTTATTTGTATTTTAAACTAGTTTAATACAAAAAGAAAAATAATCACTTTAACAAAAACTCCATTGATCCGACTTAACTAGAAAAAAAAATCGCAAGGAATCCTGGAAGCTTGTTTTTGGAAGTTGCTTTGGAAGCCAACTGTGAGCAAGGAAGCTCTGTGGGCTTGGGGCAGGGAGGGTTGGAGAGAAGGAGGCGGACGAGGCAGAACCACCATTCCATTCTCTGAGACAGGCTTTCTCCGGGAAGGCTGCAGCACATCCCCCTCTTCCCTTTCACCCCCGACCCCTCTGTCCATCCTGGGGTGCCCACAGACCTTCTCTCCTCCCACAGTGAGGGTCACGTGCACCTGCCCATGCTGGAAAGATTCATCCTCTCTCATTCGCCGCCTCTCTCCACCAGCAAAATGGGCAGGTGTGACCACTGGTCCTGCTCATGCCTCCAGTCACTGCCTGCCTCTAGAGGGGCCTCTCTCCACCAGCAAATTGCACCCAGGTGTTCAAAAGTGTGGCACAGGCACCAATGATGGGAAGCGAGACTCGTTAGTTCAAATTTTATTTAATTTAAACTTTTTCTTGCAACAGATTCTTGCTCTATTACCCTGGCTGAAGTGCAGCGATGCGATCAGAGCTCACTGCAGCCTCCAACTCCTGGGCTCAAGTGATCCTTTCATCTCAGCCTCCCAAGTAGCTGGGCTGACAGTTGCACACCCCCGTGCTCAACTGATTTTTTTTAACTTTTCATAGAGATGTGGTCTCCCTGTGTTTCCCTGGCTGGTCTCGAACTCCCGGCCTCAAGTGATGCTCCTGCGTTGGCCTCCCAAAGCACTGGGAATACAGGTGTGAGCCACCACACTTAGCCTTAAAATTTTAATAGTCCACATGCATTTACTTTCATGTGACTCAGGGAAACGTAACCAGCACCTTCAACCCACGATCTCACACCAACATTAGGACTGGGCTAACTAAGGTGGGTGGGTGTCAGGCTGGGGAATGAGAGAGTGGAAGAGAGAGAGAGAGAGAAGTTGATGTAAAGCTGCTTCAAAGAAAATATTAAACAAATAATAGGAGGGTATGGATATGGCAAAAGGAAATAAACGAAGATCATATGGGGAGTAAACGAGGTGCAGATTATCCAGTGAGCAGGCTAAGCACCTTCCTAGGGCACCAGAGCAGTGTAGGCACCACAAAGTTGAGAAAAAATATTTGAAACAATGTGATGCTTTGGGGGAAAATATTAAATCTCAGAACTTTCTTCCACTTCTCTACACTTATGCTACAGCTTCATATTGCTTTTTGTCTGAACTGCACACAGGGGTGGCGAAAGGGCACCTGCCTTTTTGGGTGCAGAGCCCTTACAACCAGTCCTCAGTAGGAAGGGCCACCATGGTCAGGAGCTCGGGGACAGATGGGCTCCTGGTCTGCCTCCATCTCTGCTCAGAGCATTAGGAAAGACAGACATAACCCCAGGAAGCTCAGAGAGGCCCCTCTAGAGGCAGGCAGTGACTGGAGGCATGAGCAGGACCAGTGGTCACCCTCAGTACCCTGTAGAAGGTCCCCACGCTTGTCACCTCCAGGCCCTAGGGATCGAGGGCTCCCTCAGGATCTGAGCACCAGGCCAGGCTCATCAGGGGACATGGATCTCCTGAACCAACCTTACAAAACCCCAAGGGCAAGGGAGCCAGGGCCCTGAGTCGCCTGGAAGGGCTCAGATCAGATAATGAGGAATGGGTTTTACAAAGTAGCCCTCCGCCACAGCCCATGGCCATCCGATCGTCTCCCTGTGGCCCATTATCCGAGCACTTGAACCCTGGATAACAATGAGTTCATAGAGAAGAAAGTGCTCGGCGTTAATTGTCTGTATTTAGTCACGCAAACAGAAGCAATGGTCTGAGAATGGCTGGTTAGCCGCTGACAGCCTCAGCTCCGGGCTGGCTCCGAGGAGCGGTTACAAATTGTTTTGATGGAGATTCTACCAGAGCAGTAAATTTCCTCTTAAACCTGCTTGCCTGGAACAAGTTCTCTCCCCTTCCTCCGTCTTCTCCTTTCTCCCCACTTTTCGCCTTAAATGAAATTCCTGCCGCTGCTAATATCCAACAAATAAACATCATTAAGAAATTGAAGACACTGAAAGAATGTGTGGTTTATGTTAAATTTTCCCCTGTCAATCAATTCTGCATGTCTGCATGAAACCGATGATCGCATCATCATGTTAGTTTGCCTGACTTGTTCGGCACAAAGAAGGTGGGAACATTTTCTCAAGCAGGGATGTCAGCACTTGAAAAATCCATCACCATCTGTGCTCATTTTCTGAAAGGGAGAAAAACAACCCCTGTTTAAGAATACACCAGAACAAATAACTTGAATGTTTGAAAATAAACCACAGGGTCAAAGAAACTTTATAATGAAATGGGGAAGCAACAGTATTGTTCTGTTTTTATAACGCAGGGCTGGCGTACCTTCATTTGATAGTCTTTGCTCCAAAAATAGATATTAATAATACCCATGGAAAGACCCGCACCATGTGAAATGCATGCAAACACATTATTTTAAAAGCATCTAGCAAGGCCCTGGGAGAGACCTATGGAGAAGGAGCTCTCTCCTGCTCCCAGCTCTCAAACCCCAGGGCTCTGATGAGGCAGCCTCTGCATTCATTCCACGCCACGCCTACCATTCCCACTTGTCCCTGCCCCTCCCCACCCACTTGTCTCATCTGAAAGGCAATCAGAAGCCCCTCTAATCCCAAGAGACCACCACCCATAAAAAGCCAAGGAAGGAAAAACTTTCATCACCAAACTTTTTGAGCAAAGCCGTCGAAGCCACCCTGCGACAGGGACGCAGAAGGGAGGAGGGAGACGTGAATGGAAACATTGTTCCACCCTTAATAAACTTATAAGCCAAGAGCATTTTGATCTAATTTTTCTTTCTGCGTCTCACTATTGTACTTTGTCATGAGGAGGTCTCACATAAATAATGTAGTGTTCTTATGAAAGTTTTTAAGACACCCAAAGTTGGACAGCAGTGTTACAAATGATGTCCGACACAAAGAATATCAATTAATCAAATGGTAAAACACTACAAGAACTCACAGCACACAAGTAGCAGAGGGAAAGATAAATTGATTTTTGCTGCAGCACTGCGCCTTTTCAGCCGCACAACTGTGTGAAAAATACCAGTGAAAAAGTGTGCTGAGGCAGCAGAACCATTTAATACTCCACAAACAGTTATCTAAGGCAACGTCCAATAACCAGACAGCACAGTAATGTGACCTACATACTAACAAAATCATTTTTAGACATAGAAGCGACTCCACACTGGCCCCCGGGATACCAGTTAGATAACCAGTTATCTCTTGCAACCTTCCTGGAACTTTGTCTTTGCCCCCTTTCCCCCATTTCTACAACTAAAATGTGTTACCACAGACCATCTCGAGAGCAACCAGAAAGACACAGCGAACACGTCACTCCTAAAGTCATTTCATTTGCTTGGCGACCTCTTGAGTCTCTGCATTTTCATAGCTTTTTTGTTGGTTTTGATTCCCTTTACATGTCTTCTTTTGTGTCTGATGGACTTCTTGTCTTTTCCAAAACTTTTTTCCTAGACCAGAGTGGGACAGTCTTGCAGTTGCCTGAGGACTCTTCTTTTCAGGACTTCTCAGAGATCTTGCCAAGTGTGGTTAAGTTTGGCAGAGGACAGGGCTGGGGCGACGCAAAGGTATTGCCATGAATCGCACTGTCATTGAATTGCATCATAAGAAATTTTCAAGTGCCGTTCTCTCCAAGCTGGCCTCATCACCAAAGATCTATCTCACAGACCCTTCCCGGGAAATCGTGGTGCTCCACTTAGGGACATAGCCCGGAGTGAGACTGCACAAAAAAAACAGACTGCTGGAGTCAAAGCAGAGCCCTGCTGTGACCACAGAGTGACTTCCAGTGACGTGCAGTTCCCCAGCTGTCTGGAGAGGAGCAACCCTTAGAACTTAGAGCCTTAGAGAACTCTCACTGGCTTTCCTACCAGGCCTCCATTCCCTCTAGTAGCTGTCTATGGGCTGCACGAACCCATTTTTATGGAACACATGAGGACTCTGAGGACCTGAAAAGCTCCCATCGCCTCCATCACTGCCCTGGAGCAACAAAACCAAGATGGCGCCTAACTCAAGAATTTCTCTCCAGCTAGAGTTGAGTGCCAGCTTTGTAAGTCCTTTAAAAAATCTTCTCCTTCTAAACCTTTCTCCCACCCCATTTCAGTCTTCAGAACTTATGACTGATAATCCTCTTTGTTTCAAGAAAATCATGGTTCACATGAAAAAAAAAGAAAAATGTTCACAAGATTACATGGAGAAAGCGCCAAGTCCCCCTAAAATAATGCCACAGCAATCAAGTTCATCTCAGTCCACACTGTGAATATTTTTAGGGTAATGTTACCCTTTATGCACCAAGCTAACGATGACAAACCATACACTTCTGTCCCTGAGACACAGCAGATGGAATCCTGGATTCTGCTCTTGGTTCTAATGCTCACCTCCACAGGTGAGGGCTGGCACCTCCCTTGAGATGTGCTACATAAGTTCTCCAAGATGTCACCAGCCATCAGCCAGAGCCCGTGTTAATACAGGCCTTAGCATAATGAATGGTATACTTTGCAGATTTCTGTTTCCAGAAAAGAATGATTTCATATCATAAAATAAAGCTTCAGACCTCCATGCCAATTACTGTGTTTAAGTCATCGAAAGCCACCCAGGAAGGTTAGAGGAGCATGCCAGTGTTAAAGGAATGTGTAACCCATCTGCAAAGAGAGGCCAAGTTACGCTGCTTTCTGGGTAAGAAGAGCAACTCGCTAAAAGCTTCAACACAGTGAGAAGAAAATGTCAGGCACCACAACCTTATTGCATTGGCAATAAACACGAGCCAATAACTAAATCATTGTCGCCGGTTTTGCTAGCGGGTCAGGCTGAGAAATACTGAAACACATAATCAAGTTCGGACTGTATTTTAATAGAAAAAGAAAAACGGTAGCGATCACAGCCCACTGAGAATGTTATGAAGCAGGAGCGATGTATCAGGAGAAGGGGCTCTCAGCAGAATGAATGGTCAGGGTGACTCTTGGGTGAATGTGGTAGACCAGGAAGAGAGGAAAAGAAGGCACGTCTCCCTCATACCCTCTGTTAAAACTCTCCTTAGAAGAGAGAAGTTTCCAACAAGGAAACAATGAAAAGCTAGAAAAATTAAAAGCATCCCTCACGGAAAGCCAACGCAGGTGCAGAACAGATTTTTTTTTTTTTTTTGCACGTCCTCTGGCCCCGGGAACAGTGCCCACCTAATCACGGTGCCCCCTGAACACAGTGGCCACGCCTCATTTAGCAGTGACTAGTTTTTCATTTCTTTAAAAAAAAAAAAAGGCAATATTTCACATATCAATCAAAAAAGAGGGGGGAGGTATTTAAGTTATTTTAACATCAAGTGTTTTTTCAAAGCTATAAATATATGTGAGGGGACTAATTGTAAACTTCTCCCAGAAACCCAAATCCAAATTCATGTTGCCATGCGAATTCGAGATAATAAATTACATCCTTCTAAGTAAAGCATCCACTGTAATAAACACCCACCCCAGAGAACTCAGAAGCTCTGATCCCAGCTAAAAGGATTCATGCCTTTAGAATTCTGGATATATATACATTATTTCTTCTGTCGGTTCCCTCAACTTCTCTCAATTACCGATGTTCTTTACATACTGAATTTTCTAGGGTTTGATGTGTGATTATGGCGATATTTTTATCTATATGTTTTGTGGCTCTTACACGTAAGCTTTTTGCTCACAAATCTTTTATTAAAAGTACTAAATTGTAAAAAGCACATTCATATTTCATTCAGTGTTCCATACAGAAATGTGAGTTTTCACAGCAAACACAGCTGCATACAGAAAGTTACCGTAAAATAACATACTAGACTACAGATCTCTGCACTTTGAATGTTTCAGCTCAGAAGTTCCAGCTTCACTGGAACTATATTTTCCGGAACATTTTCATCTTCTTTCTCAAACCAACTTAGAACCCACTTTTCAATTTTCCAAATCAAAGTCACAGGTGAAATAGTCACCTTGAATCTCACGCACTTCTAGGCAAAAGCCAAAAGCAAATTCAGAGACATTTCAAACTTGACAGCTTTCTTTAGCTCTATCAAAGTGTTAGAGGTAAGTGTGTTACAAACCAAAGACATACACGTACATTTTGATATTGGTGTGTCTGTAGATCTTGGCTTGAAATGAATAAGCAAAGAAAAGAGAATAATCTGACTGTGGGGTGAGATGGCTCAGATATTGAGCCAGGAAATAGGGTGACAGAGGGAGAAGGCAAGAGCCTCAGTGAGTCCTGGGAATTCCAAGGTATTGATCCAAGGCAACAAGAGAAGAGAGAAACTCAAAGCTGAAGTCTGACCAGTGTAAACGAGCATCTCTTTACAAAAAAAAAACTCTCCAGGCAATGTACACGCTGGCCTGGTCAGCTAGCAAGCCACTGACCTTTTGGGAAAAAAAGGAGTGTAGAATTAAAACTGCCAATAAGGCAAAACAATTACTCAACACAGATTTCATGAGCAAATGAATAAATGGGTGAATAATGTGAACATTTGTCAGTTGCAGTCAGCATAATAAATGAATCTGATATTAAAATTTGGAGGGAAAAATAAAACTGATGTGACCCTCTGTCAGATCACATCACTAAATATGTCGGGAGGATCCACTCCATGCCTGGCCCAGGGTCTATGCTGCTGGGGGACCGAGGGAGGACAGGGCGCCTGGTGGCACAGTCCTTTCCTCACTCACGCTGGCCCCTCCTGTGGAAGCCCAACCAGTGCCTACTAGGGGCCAGGGCAGATGGCCCCCAACCCCTGCCTTGGTCCCCTACCCAATTCTGCCTAGAAGAGTCCTCCCAGTGCCGAAAGGTGGGCTCCCAAACCCCAAGCCCAGATCTGGGGTCACCATGTGAACTCAACCTTGGCAAGAGACTGTGGGGTTAGCCCCACCCAACAAAGAGGCCCAAGAAACACTCTCAGCCTCCAATGTTGGTGCCAGGGCAAAGCTGAGACAACCACCTCTGCAGCTTCTCAGTGATGAAGAGGGCTGAGGCTCAGGGCTATCTCAGGGGCTTAAAGCCAGGACTGCAGAGCAGCCTGAGCTGATTCTCCTAAGAACATTAAATACCCAGCTGCTCACCGCTCAGATCACACCTCCATTTGCCAAGCACTTGACTCAATTAACAGAACCTTTCCACCCCTCCCCATACACAGTGAAGTGTGCATTTTCCTTCCTTGTTTTGTACAATTGGGGAAACTGAGCCAGTCAAGAATGGGTTCTTGAGGGTCAAGTGAGGACATCAACTCCCCTCCCTTCCCACGGACTCTCTTGCGCCCACTCTTGCCCCTGCACAAGCTCACTCCTGGCAGGTGATCCCCTAGCCCAAATTCTATATGGGCTTCCTCAACTACTCAACTACAGTGACGAGTTCACACTGTCCAGTCCATCTGGGGCAACCAAGGCCCAGACAAGAGAAAATGCAGCCTCAGGCCCTGGAACTTATGGCAAGCAACACCCTCAGCCTCCTGCCTTCCAAGCTTCAGCCTTCCTGCTCCTCTCTGGGCTACTCCCTTGGGCTCTTAATTCTGCAGAACTTCAGAGGAGCAAATGAGCTGGGAACAGAGATGTCTGCCCCAAGCAGTCTCCTCCTAGGAACAGGCACTCCTCTTGCAGAGGCATCTTTGCAAACCGTCAGGAAGATACAAATATGCTTTGCCCCTAGAACTTCTCTCCAGCCCGATTATGAGAACTTGGGCTGGTCCACCATCCATCATTTCCCCCGGATGTTGCCGGCAGAGGCTAAGAGCCTGTAGGCTGAGTGGTCCACGTGGGGCAGTTCTGTGAGCCCCAGGCTTTCATCCTATCTAGGGCACAAACACAGCCCTCTCCCCCTACCGCTGTCCTCCTCAGGGACCCTACCAGGTCGCCTCACCTGCTGGCCCCAACTGTCCCCAGAGGAGCCGGCTCTTGGTCACATAATTAACTCACTCTCCCCCCTTTAACTGGGGACAGGCAGAGGGAGGCCCCCACTGAGGTCCTGGCCCAGGCTCCTCCTTGTTGAATCAGTGAAGTTAGGAGGGCAGGAGCTGGGCGGGAAGTTGGATTCTAGTTCTGCAAAGTCTCTGGACCTCAGCTTTCCTTCCAGGAGAATGGGATAACAACTTCAGCTCCCTCCCATCAGAGGCTTCTGGAAGGCTCAAATGAGAAGGCCTAAGGGACCTGGCCTTAGGAAGGATTCATCAGATTGCGTGAGCCCGGTTCCAATGGTTCAAGCTCCCTTGAACTGACCTGCGTCTCCGGCTATTTTCTCAGAGGAAGCCCTGAGACGAAGATGCAAATGCGGGCGGTTTGTGCGGGAAGTTTGTGCGGAAGTTTGTGCAGGAGGTAGTCCCAAAAAATGCCAGGGGATAGCGGGGAGGTGGGGAAAGAAAGGAAGCCTGTACATAGCAGGCTAAAAAGTTTACTGCACTGAGGGCACCAGCCCTGAGTCCCACCGGGAACTCTAAGACCCTCAGCGGAACCCCCCATGCTGCTCCATCCAGGGAGAGAGGAGACCGCTGCCTACTCATCAGCTCCCATCCTATCATCGACTGAGGGGTGCTCCAGAGGTGTTAACTCCCTGGCATGTGTGCTTGCCCCATGACAAGCCAGACACACACCAGTGACGAAGGACACCCCCAGGCAGAGTCATGGATGCTGGTGTGAGGACGCCTCACCCTGAGTGGTGAGTGGCTGCCAAGGGGCACCAAGAGTATCTACTATCCCTGCCTAATAAAAAAGTGTCGGCTGGGCACGGTGGCTCATGCCTGTATTCCCAGCACTTTGGGAGGCCAAGGCGGGTGGATCAGGACTTAAGAGACCAGCCTAGCCGACATGGTGAAACCTTATCTCTACTAAAAATATAAAAATTAGCCGGGTGTGGTGGTGGCCGGCACCTGTAATCCCAGCTGCTCGGGAGGCTGGCTGATCACAGAAATCTGGAGGCGGCACCAAGGTCCCTGCCCTGCACCTCCTGCACTGCCTCTCTTGCCCTGCCTCTCTCACCATCACATAGAGCCTGCCATGGCCACAGATGCACCAGCCACCGAGCTAACCGGTGGGGTGACAAGGAAGGCACATATCCTCCAGAAACTGGGGTCACCTCTGGGAGATGGAGCAGGTGTATAGCAGTGGAGACACAAGGTGGTGTGCCCTGTCCCTGTCTCAGGAGACCCTGACACCAGCCGAGCCTCAGAAATCCATTGCCCATCTAGGAGCTCCTGGGAGCTTCGAAATGCCAAATGCAGATGAAAACATGTGTGCCTAAAATCCACTGAGCCAGAACCACCAACGCTTTGGGCATCCCTGTCTGTGAAGGTTCTTACATTGATATTCTAGCTCCCCATGTCAGGAAAAATTATGTACAAACAAGAAAAATGCCCCTGCCACCAGAGAGTTTATAGTCCAGCAGCGGGGGAAAAGGGGATGAAGGAAGTAAGGCCAACACCAGTTTGAAAGGGTCGTCTTCTCCTCCCTTGCCAGTCAAATCTGGTGCACTGCGTCTGCTGCATCCATTCAGGACACAGTGATTGCTCTCTCCTTGCAGGCCCTGGGGGGAGTTGGGGGGCTTCCCTGGAGGATTGGGATGGTGTTGACATTCTATACAGAGGGCCCAACAAGAGAAAACGCGTGGAAGGTGGAGGTGTCTGGAGTCCGTGAGGACCAGCTAACAGGGCACAGATGCCAGTGGCTCGTGGGCTCCACCCTTGGCCCTGTAGCATTGTAGACTCCCAAAGAGGACACTTTCTCTTGAGAGTGCCCCACAGACTGCATTCTAGAACTGAGTTCTGGTTCTGTGTCTGCTCTTCAGTGGCCACGTGGACCCAGACACCTGACTTCCCCTGTCTAAGGACCTCCTGGGTCTTTGTGCAAATCCTATAGGATTCTGCATGTGACAACCCAGGTCACTGGGCAAAGCCACAGGCATTGCTAGGAGTGAGAAAGGAGTCAGCCCCCAAGACGCAGAGCCACGGCTGTGAGTCCCAGGGCCTGCCCACAGCAGACCCAGGATGCCCAGGAATCTGCTCCCAGCACGTTCCCCACTTGGCTGTGGCCTTGGAGACCTCCCTGCCACAGGACAGACAGAGCCTCCCATCTCCCGAGGACTCGCAGCAGAGCAACACAATCTGTGTTAGGATTTCCAAGGAGGCAGGCCTCCCTTTTCCACATCATTGCACCAGTGCTCCATGCATTCTATTTTAGAACGACTTTCTCTGCCTTACCCCCAAACCTTCTTAATAGTGCTGGGAAAAAATATTATATACAAACAGTGATTATAAAAAATTATTTGTATACGTTGCTAAAACGTGCTCTACATCTTTATTTAGCATCGTCTCCATGAAAGTATCTCAATCCTGGAGACCTTGACACTGGCTTTGCGGAGGCCTCTACACACCTTCCTCCTCAGCGTGCAGAGGTGGGGCAGATTCCACCTAGCCCACATCAGCACCTGGCAGGGACCTCTCTGCACCCAGCCTGGTAATTCCCCTTTTCCCTGGGCTTTTTTTCTTTTTCAGCATCATACATTATATTTAAGTCTCTCCAGCAATACAAATTTCAATTTGGCCAAGCTCTTTAATATTAATAGTTGTCAATCCAAATGCAGAGTGCATAATAAAAAATTTAATCGAAACGAATAGCTCACATATTTCTCTACCTCCTAAATATAGTTACCAATTAGACAAAAGATTTGGTTATATAACTTTGTAGAATTAAAGCCACCTACTAAGGACCACCAGTTAGGGCTGAGAAAGCAACAGTGCAGATTGCATTCTGTCCATTACTCTTAAAGATAAAGCACATCTCACCTTATCCTTCCTTTCCACCTAGGCACAAACTGAACACAGAATGTGCAGGCATGCAATTCACCAAAGTTGTTAAAGCTAAATTATAATCAGCTAAATTGTAATCAGCTAAATCAGCTAAATTGTAAAAGTCACCCAGAGTGATAACAGAAGGGACCTGGGGCATCCCTTCTGTCGCCCTTTACAGCTAAAGCAACAGCGTCCCCATTGCCGCTACCCCATTATGCAGACAGAATAACTGAGGCTCAGAGGCATGAGCCTCAGCTTCCTAGTTCCTCAGACACAAAATTATCATGCGAAGAGGTTATTTCTGTTTAATATGAGAACTAAGTTACTGCCGGTTTCCCTGCTCTATGCTGAGAACCCACACGTCACCACTGGATCAGGGGAGCCACGGTCCCCAGAGCCTATGAAAACGTCCACAGCCAGAATCGCTTCCCAGGCAGAGCAGACACAAGGGCTGACTTTCCATTGTGATGACCAGGGGCCTGATGGGGCATCCCAGAACCGCAGTTCCAGGGGCAACCCCCCGACGATCCAGCATTTTATGGAATCACTGAGCTGGAAAAGACCCTGCGTCTCCTATCAAACCCCATCCCCTCCTATTGCAGCAGCAGAAATAGTCCAGGGGAAGCTAAGAGATTTGACCAAGGTCATGGAGCTAGTTAGCGGCAGAGCTGGGACTCGAACCTCCAGACACACACACACACTCGTGCACTCAGGCGTCGAAGAGTGCTATAAGCGCTGGGTCCAGCCCTCACCAGGCTCCCCCCGTTGCGGTCATCCTGCTGGGTACCTGGGGTATTTCTTTGGCAAATTAGTCCAGACCTCTTTTGTGAGCTGCTCTAGGCTCTGCCCTGAGTTCCATCAAGCAGGAAGTTTAAATGAAATGGCTCCCAAGTTCCTTAAATGGTTTAATAAAACATATACTGACTGCAATGTGCAGTTTATAGTGGCAAACTATTGCCCCTCAGTTGGGAAAAATGACCTCCAGTCGGCAATATTCCTTTCAGCTTCATGATTCTAGTCTGCTGTTGCCCATTCCCTCAACCCACTGGGCAATTCTTTTCCATAACAAGGCCGGCTGCAGCCACCGCGTGCACTGCGGCCGAAGGTGCTCAGCCTGTACCTCCACAGGGCCCGTTCTGTGACAAGATAAAAGAAACACCAGGCAGATGACAGTGGCACATTCAGAGGACAGGAAGGCTGCCTGGAGAGCAAAGAGAGCCCAGGAAATAAATGCAGGGGATTCAGAGAGATTTGGGGAAATCAAATGTGGCATGAAACGGAAAGTACTGTGTGAATGTAAGATTCCTATTGAACACCACCCAGAATTGGGATGGACAACAGGTTAATCAGATTCGGGGGGGGTGGGGGGCCGGGGGGAAATGCCTGCTCTTGGCATCTGCAATGGTAAGATTTAGAAAACTCGAGGAGGGTATAATATGAATTTCTAAAACTCTCCCACGTTCATAACAAATAGCTATTAATAACGCTTAATCACAAATGCCATTTCCGATATTTGGTGCTGAAAGGTTTTGCCTCGTCTGAAAAGTACTGGAATTTGACTGCCAGAAACTGATGACCTTTTATCCTAAACTGTGCATCGAGATGGCTTGTTAAGCTCATTAGTATTATATGGTGAATTAGATTAGGCCATTTTATGATTTTTCAAAAAAGGCTTTTTTGATATAAAAAAGCAGCAATTTCCTTTTTTGACATTTTTCATTTTTAAGGTAATAAAAATGGCACATGTGTACCATGGCATAATGGATTAATTAAGGAATATTATGTTTATCCTAACTCTTAACCGAGTTGTACATCTTCATAACTCACTCATAAAAATTAATGCATTATCTTATACCATGGGATGATAGATCTTCTATTTTTACCAAACCTGCTCAGAATACATTGTTCTAAATTGGATTATTCTGAGAAATAGTGAATGCCATATTCCAATATCATCAGCCCAAAATCATATTGTGATTTTAAAATGTTACATTATTATATATAAAATCTAAACCTTCTCCCCACTGTGGCTTTGAATTTCTGGACTCTTCTGGCTCTTGGAGGATCTAGCTGCCCCCACCACCTACCCTCACAGCCTATTTTATATCTTCTCTCATTCACAATGGATTTGTTGTTTAAAAAACACATTCATTGCATCAAAGAGTCACTGGACAATATTTTTGGCTATCCCTTTGTGTCTTGATGTAGATGTGAATATAAAAGAATATTCATGCAAGATTCATAAAGGCCCCAGATTTCTAAATCAACAGATGAAAAATCCCTAAAAATAATAATGTCCAGATGTTGCTTATTTAAATGAGCTGCTGCCATTTAATGTTGCCAATCACAAAAGTGATAGAATTTGTGAATTTCAAGGTATTCATAATTTACAGAGGATTATAATTTTTTATCAAGGGAGCATCCAAGGTGATTAAAATCAGTGATTTCAATAAATACAAATGATTCTTTCACAGAGGCTACCTTTATAAACTTGGCCTCATACCACGAAGCCCACACTTTCACATTGTAGTGTCTTTTTCTTTCCCAGGCCCCTCTTCAGCAGGAATGTGACCTGCCAGGCCTAAAATGCAGATTATTTTTAATGTGCTACAACTTCAGAATTGAAGGAACTCTTAGAAGTCATATCAACCCAATTTCTCTTAAGGGTAATAAAACGGAGCTCAAAAATGTTTGACCCAAAGTCTTGCAGCTGAGAAGTAAGAAAGAAGCTTCCAGAATCCAGCCTTCTGAGATCCACCCACTAAAATTTAGGTTTAGCGTTACTATAATCCCAGGCTCACTGGCATTGCCAAAGGAGACTGGGAGAAATGAAGATTTCCAGGTTCCTTCCCAGACTGCCATACCTGCAGATCTAAGGCCTGGGGACCTGCACCTGAAACAGATTCTCCCAGCAATCCTGAAACCATCACTATAATGTATTCCCTGGTCTCAAGTCTCCTAGATGCCAAAAAATTTCTTTGGTGTGAGACAGGATGAAGGAGTCAGCACACCGTTCTTCTACAGTTGACAAAGATCTTTCAACAGCCCAGGATGCTGCAAGTATTCTGACCCCAACGCTACCAGCATTAGGAAACTCCCATGCAAATGGTCATCAGGAGACCTGTTCTTGAGAGGCAGAAGGGTACGGTGGCAGGCAGAGCCGGCCTGATGTGCACCAGCAACCCTGGAGTAGAAATGAAACTCCACTCTACATTCTGGGCCATGTCCGACTCTTGATTTCACATCCTCTGCTCTGTATGGCAAAGCAAAGACAGGGTATGGTGCCTCTGCATAGCTGGTGATGGGGTGTGAGCCACAGGGGGACATCCTGGGCACACCTCCTATAGTCCAGTTGCAACCAAGGGTCTCAGCTTGAGTCAGAGTGATGCGTCTTGAATTTCTAATGGGCACCCGGAATTAGCCCACTATTCT
Organism: Mandrillus leucophaeus; assembly: GCF_000951045.1. Classification (NCBI taxonomy): domain Eukaryota; kingdom Metazoa; phylum Chordata; class Mammalia; order Primates; family Cercopithecidae; genus Mandrillus; species Mandrillus leucophaeus. The sequence continues at coordinate 3,611,533 of NW_012105142.1, forward strand.
AAAGGGAAGAGGGCACTGTAGAGGACCCGGTGGGATTCCTTAAAGAAGGGCATGAGGCCAGGCACGGTGGCTCACGCCTGTAACCCCAGAACTTTGGGAGGCCAAGATGGGCTGATCACGAGGTCAGGAGTTCGAAACCAGCCTGACCAATATGATGACACTCCATCTCTATTAAAAATACAAAAATTATGGTGTGTGATGACGCGCACCTGTAATCCCAGCTACTCAGGAGGCTGAGGCAGGAGAATCCTTTGAACCTGGGAGGTGGAGATTGCAGCGAGTCAAGATTGCACCACTGCACTCCAGCCTGGGTGACAGAGGGAGACTCTGTCTCAATTAAAAAAAAAAAAAAAAAAAAAAAAAACCATGAGGTTTGTGGGGAAAATTTAACTCATAAAGGCACAAGCGCAAGGCCAGTGGCCTCCTGCTGCCTGGCAGCGAGCTCCCATGCTATGCATATGCATAACAATACAGGGAGGTTCACCGCCGGGGATGCTCATTTAGCCTTGAGAAAGGGCTACCTGTGGGAGAATTTCCACCCCCAGCTCCTGGCCACTCCTTTACTCCAGCCATCATCCTCTCTACAAATCCTAACAATAATATCTGCACGCCTAGTCCTTCAAAGAGAAAGTCACTACATCCTGGTGCTACACTGAAGTAAAAATAGAGTTCTGTCCACCTTTGGTAGGCGACACCTGTGCCTCTGTTGGGGAAAGAAATTCATCTCCCTTCTTTCAAAATCCAGCTCCATTCGAGAACATGCCAGCCCTCTGAACTGAATGTTCTTTTTAAAGTTCAGTAATAAAACCCTCAAGGGTTCAAAAAGAAGTGGCTTAAGATCAAACGTGAGCCATTAAAAAAAGCACTTAAGTAGAAATTCTGTTAAACTGGATGTAAACTTTCCCCCACGTATCATTGCCAGGCATACGAAGGGATTATATAGTTCATCTAAAAGGACTTCAAGAAAAAGCTGCCTGGTACTGATCACAGTAGTTTCCAGGCCAGCCTTTCCTTAAATACATCTCATTTAAGTTGAAGATGGAACTGAAGGGCAGATGCTTGGGCTGCAGTTGGACTGAGCTTCAAAACTCTTTTGAAAATCTCTTGGAGGAGGAGGGCAATGTCTTAGGTACAGGGGAAGCAGCACTGTTCTGGCCACTGGAAGGGTCTTCCCCGGCTGGGGCTTCACACTCCCCACCTCATAGGAAGCTTTTCTTCTGGAAGTTTTACTCTCACCTTCCCCTCTCCACTGCCAACACCAGCTGTAAATACGGAGGTCCAAGTCCCATGAAGGGAGCACAGGGAAATACACAGAGGACAGAGGGTGGCTCCCATGAAAGCTAAAGGATGCTGCCATCCTCTGGCCACCAGAAGGACCTAGATGCTGCTTGGAAGACCACACACCCATCTGTGCCTCCCTTCCTCCAACCAAAAGGCCCGCAGTCTCTGCCCCAACCACATTAGGTGACCAGGGGGAAGAACCAGCTTTTTCATGATGTCTCAGCAAAAACCTGCAGCTTTAGACGCAGTGTAGCCTCCCTGTGGGTAGAGAGCAAGCTGAGAGCTGTCCAAGCCAGCTCTCGGTGGTTAGAGATGGCAGCCACAGATACAGGACCTGAGCCCTGGAGAGATCCACCCATTCTTCACCCTGGCTAGTTCACAGAATCTCCTCCCAGAACCCTCTGCACTATCAAGAGCCATACAAAAGGGTTTCACCCAGAAGGAACCTCACTGCCCACTTTCCCCAGGACATCTTGGCCAACAGGGACTTTGGCCAAGAAGGGACAGCCATGGTGACATCTCCTGAGGCAACCAAAGGCTCTGAGTTCTGTCACCTGGCCCAGGTAGTGGGTTGTGGGACCTGCGGGGCTGACAGGGCACTGTTCTGCTCTCTTCCCAAGACACCAACAAGCACAAAGTCTTCCCCATGACACTCCACTGCCCTTACCAATCAGGGAATCCTACTGCCTTTCCACCTCCACTACAGCTGCTTTCCTGGACACTGTCAGTTTGGGAGGTAGCATCAAATACTCATCTCTGAAATGGGATAATGACAGTACTTATTACATGAGGTCACTACAGAATTAAATAAGATCATGCATATAAATGAGCATGGTGCTTGATGCCCAGTACACAGTCGTTAGGCGCTAGCAGCTACACACAGTGGATTTCCCCACAAGCTGAGCTGCCCTGCCCAACACTGGTCTGGGCCCCGTGGAGGCCTCCAGACAGGTGTGAACTCTTACATGCAAAAAGGAGCCAGCAGTTCAGCATGGAAAACACCTCCTGCAGGACAGGGCAGGACTAGGAGCAAACACCACTACATCTGGCAACAAGAGGGACTGAGGATCCTGGCTGGTTTGCCCCTCAATTAAAGAACGAACATCCGCCATCCCTATGATTAAAACTCTTGCCTTTGCTTCAGAGGTTTTCAAACATTTTTTTCTACCCACAATTTTTTTCAAGTGAAAGTTTTCCAAGGCAGTTCACTGTGTAAAACAGATGTGCATGGAGTGACCCCGGAGGCAGGGCTCTGTGTGTCCTGGAGCCCCCAGCTCCCACTCCCTGGAGGTTTCTGCTTCATGAATATCCACTGGCAGGGGATTACATTAGACCAGTGGTTCTCAAAGTGGAGTTCCTGGGGCAGCAGAAACAGCATTGCCTGGAAATCTGTTAGAAATTCAAATTCTTGGATGATACCCAAGACCTTCTGAATCTGAAAATGTGGGTTGGGGCCCAACGTTGTTTTTTCAAAGCCCTCCACGCAATTCTGACACCTGCTCAAGTTGGAGATCCACAGCACTACTCCAGCCGTAGTGTCATACCTTGGTTACAAGCGAGCAGACAACCTCCCCACCCCCGCCTCCAATCACACTGTTTCCTGCAGGGCAATCCCTGATTTGATTGGCCTGGGAGGAGGCCTAGACATTGGCGGGTCTTAAAAGTTCCCTGTGTTGTTATCATTGATAGCCAAGTTTGAGAATTACCCCTCCAGTCTCTTGCTACTCAAAGTGTGGTCCGAGGACTGGCGGCATCAGCATCTCTTGGGAGCCTGTTAAGTATGCAGAATCTCACTTCCCTAGACCTGGTGAATCAGAATCCACATGCTACCAAGACCCCCAGGGCTCTGTGTGCACATTCCTGACACTCTGGTCTAGGTCATTCCGTTTAAGACTTACAAAGAACCTTAGATGCCCACCCTTCAGGTAACAGCCTGCAGCTGCAATGGCTTGAGGCTCTCCAATGTCACCTAGGCTGTGGACCGCAGATAGACATCAGAACCAGCCTCCTCACTCCAAGAGCAGTGCTCCTTCCTACACCTATGTAGCCTTCATGTAAGCATGCCTGCCTCAACCTCCCTCACAAGCTTCTCTCGGCCTTCAGTCCCTGTAGGAGAGGAGAGAGGAGTCTGCCCCACCTAAGGAAGCAGGAGTTGAGTTTGGAGGGTCAGGGCAGGGGTATCTTGCAAGAATTCTGCAAACTTCCAAAACCTTCTCTAGGGAGTCTGCCACTCATGGGGGCATTGGCCACCCGCTGTCTTGTTACTGGAGACCTGATCATATTTGGGATGTCACATTTCTAAAAACATTGAAGTCATGTTTAAATACACACACACACACACACACACACACACACACACAGACACATCGGGGCCTAGAGAGGAGAAACAGAAATTTGGTGAATGATTCCCGCATATGCCGTACTTACATTTTTTAACTGTCAGTGTTGTCTCAAGTTATATTCTGTTGAGGAACAAAAATTATTCTGTTGAATTCAGCCCACTCAAGAGCATCATTTTGTACTATTAACTGTTTTCAGACATGAAATAATACACACACATTCACATTAGAAAAACTTCATTATTTTCTTGGGGTACTGCAGGAAGAAAATAAAAATGACTTGGGGGTAGGGAAAATTCAACACATGCACCCCTTCACGGCCACCTCAACAAATACACGTGCCTCTACCTCCCCAGCCAAAACTCCCTCTCCTTTGGGCAGCAAGCTCCTCCATGTTGAGGGCCTCACTCCACCCTCTAGAGCTGAGCACAGGGACCCTCAATAAATGCTTAGCTGCTCATTGGCAAGAGATAGTGAAAGACGGGGGCCGTCGGAGCAGAAGAGTCAGGGAACTCAAGGTCAAATGAATTTGTGGCCACGTTACCACCACCTACTGGGCAACCAGGCAGGTAGAGAACAACACCAAGTCAAGACCCAAACTTCATCTTTAAACAGGGGAAAAAAAACCTAATAGCTTTCCCTGTTTCCAAAATGTATGGGCATAGGTTAACACATACTTCTCCTGCCTCTTCTCAGGCACAAAGCAACTGCCACCCTCACCCACCCCTTCTTCCAGTATTTATCAAGCTCCTACTAAGTACAGGCCCCTTGGCTCAGGCAGCACTGCACATTTTCAAGGATGAAATGCAAACTCCAAAGTCATTTCTGTCTTTCTTGCAATGTGCTAACATGCCGATCACATTATCATCCTGCAACTCCGATTATCGTACTTTCCTTTGTGCAAAATGAATCGAGCCAGAAAACTCTAAGGGTAAGAGTCCAGCTCTGCCAGGCCTAAACCACAGCCAAAAGTTCATGAAAAACACTGTTGTGCCTCACACTGCAGCCGCGTGAAGCCTATTGTTGAAATACAGTAGTTGCTGGGGGCTGGCAGGCGGGGGGAATGTCGTGCATTCCCAAACATAAAAGGAGAACCACAATCTCTTTGCCTGAGAAAGACGCAAGACCAGCCATTTCCTGCAGCCCCCAATATCCCCTAAGTAGTTGGGACTGATGGGTGATTTCCATAATGCACACAAATATGTAAAATCAATTAAGACTTTTCTCCCGTGGAAGAAAGAACAAATAACTATCCATGCTTTGTCCTCTGTATCAAGAAATATCAGAAGGTTCCTGGTACCAAGTCCACACATCCTGGTGGGCAGAGAGGGTGGCGAGAAGGGGAGGAGGCAGAGAGAGAGAACTAACCACTCCCTCATCAGTAACAACGCACCCACTGACCATCAGAGCCCGAGAGGCAAAAGGAGTGCCCAAGACAGCCTCTGAGAGATGGGAGAGCAGATCTCTACATTTGGGGAAAAATGTGTTGGGGTGGGCCAAAGGTATCTATGCTACAATTTACCCCAAACAACATGCGATCCAAAGAATGAAGGAGAAAGAATCAATCAACAGGTTCCCTTGTAGACCCTGGCTTACTTTCCTCTCAGTTATGGAAATAATTCACTTTTTTAATGCAAGAAGAAGTTATTGATTGGTTTGGCTTTTCTTCTAATCCTGAGGAAATCCTGTGCGTGTTGACATGCCTGCATCCTAAAACTATCTCCTTAGAGTTGAAAGCTCATTTTGCCATGCAACATAAGGCGTAGGTCTTAGAATTTAAACATAAGAATTAAAGGAAAGCTTAGCTCACCTAACTTCTCCTTGCATCTTCATTCTCTCCCTCAATTGGCTACCTCTCCCAGTGACAACATCACATCTTAGTATAATTACAATTTTTTTTTCTCAACCAGGACCTGACCTCAGGCTTACTAAAAACACCCAGAAAAGTCCCCTGGAGGCCTAGCAGTGGCTCATGCCTATAATCCTAGCACTTTGGGAGGCCAAGGTGAGAAGATTGCTTGAGGTCAGTGGTTCAAGATCAGCCTGGGTAACATGGCAAAA
>NW_012105142.1:3617263-3623491 GCF_000951045.1 Mandrillus leucophaeus
AATAGCTTTCCCTGTTTCCAAAATGTATGGGCATAGGTTAACACATACTTCTCCTGCCTCTTCTCAGGCACAAAGCAACTGCCACCCTCACCCACCCCTTCTTCCAGTATTTATCAAGCTCCTACTAAGTACAGGCCCCTTGGCTCAGGCAGCACTGCACATTTTCAAGGATGAAATGCAAACTCCAAAGTCATTTCTGTCTTTCTTGCAATGTGCTAACATGCCGATCACATTATCATCCTGCAACTCCGATTATCGTACTTTCCTTTGTGCAAAATGAATCGAGCCAGAAAACTCTAAGGGTAAGAGTCCAGCTCTGCCAGGCCTAAACCACAGCCAAAAGTTCATGAAAAACACTGTTGTGCCTCACACTGCAGCCGCGTGAAGCCTATTGTTGAAATACAGTAGTTGCTGGGGGCTGGCAGGCGGGGGGAATGTCGTGCATTCCCAAACATAAAAGGAGAACCACAATCTCTTTGCCTGAGAAAGACGCAAGACCAGCCATTTCCTGCAGCCCCCAATATCCCCTAAGTAGTTGGGACTGATGGGTGATTTCCATAATGCACACAAATATGTAAAATCAATTAAGACTTTTCTCCCGTGGAAGAAAGAACAAATAACTATCCATGCTTTGTCCTCTGTATCAAGAAATATCAGAAGGTTCCTGGTACCAAGTCCACACATCCTGGTGGGCAGAGAGGGTGGCGAGAAGGGGAGGAGGCAGAGAGAGAGAACTAACCACTCCCTCATCAGTAACAACGCACCCACTGACCATCAGAGCCCGAGAGGCAAAAGGAGTGCCCAAGACAGCCTCTGAGAGATGGGAGAGCAGATCTCTACATTTGGGGAAAAATGTGTTGGGGTGGGCCAAAGGTATCTATGCTACAATTTACCCCAAACAACATGCGATCCAAAGAATGAAGGAGAAAGAATCAATCAACAGGTTCCCTTGTAGACCCTGGCTTACTTTCCTCTCAGTTATGGAAATAATTCACTTTTTTAATGCAAGAAGAAGTTATTGATTGGTTTGGCTTTTCTTCTAATCCTGAGGAAATCCTGTGCGTGTTGACATGCCTGCATCCTAAAACTATCTCCTTAGAGTTGAAAGCTCATTTTGCCATGCAACATAAGGCGTAGGTCTTAGAATTTAAACATAAGAATTAAAGGAAAGCTTAGCTCACCTAACTTCTCCTTCCATCTTCATTCTCTCCCTCAATTGGCTACCTCTCCCAGTGACAACATCACATCTTAGTATAATTACAATTTTTTTTTCTCAACCAGGACCTGACCTCAGGCTTACTAAAAACACCCAGAAAAGTCCCCTGGAGGCCTAGCAGTGGCTCATGCCTATAATCCTAGCACTTTGGGAGGCCAAGGTGAGAAGATTGCTTGAGGTCAGTGGTTCAAGATCAGCCTGGGTAACATGGCAAAACCCTGTCTCTACAAAAGAAATTCAGAAAAAGTAGCCAGGTGTGGTGGTGCATGCCTGTAGTCCCAGCTACTTGGGAGGCTGAGACAAGAGGATGGCTTGGGCCCAGGAAGTCAAGTCAAGGCTGCAGTGATCATGCCACTGCACTCAAACCTGTGCAACAGTGAGACTCTGTCTCAAAAAAAAAAAAAAAGCAAGAAAAAGAGAAAAAAAAGCAGTTCTCTAGAAAGAGCCATCTTCAGATGATTTTGTTCATTTAATATGGTAGTGAGGAATGAAAGATTTGGAGTCACATGGACAGGCACATGAGCCCTGTTTAGGTAATGTGTGACTTGTACAAGTTACTTATCTTTGCTGAGCCTCAGTTTCTGTGTCTGCAAAATGGATTAGAGAGGAGGTTAAACAGAGAAAGCATACAGCACTTATCATAGGACAGGACTGGCAAAAGTTTCCCATAAAGTGCCAGGTGGTAACTATTTTAGGCTTTGCAGGTCACACAGTCTCTGTCTCAACTACCCAACTCTGCCTTTGTAGCGTAAATGCAGCTACAGACAACATATAAACAAATAGGAGTGCCTGCATGCCAATAAAACTTTATTTATGGGCCCTGAGATTTAAATTTCATACAATGTTCCAGTATCATGAAACATTATTTTTCTTTTGACTTTTTTCAATCATATAAAAATGGAAAAGCCATTCTTAGCTCATAGGCCATATGAGAATAGGCAGAACCATACTAAGAGCCACTGCACACCCATGAAGACAGCTGCTAGCATAAAAACGGAAAATAGTAAGTGCTGGCAAGGGTATGGAGGAAGTGGAGACCTGGCACACTGCTGGCGGAAATGCCAAATGGTGCAGCCACTATGGAAAACAGTATGGCAATTCCACAAAAAATTAAACACAGAATTACCATAGATCCCGCAATTCCACGCAAAAGAATTAAGTGCGGGGTCATGAAGAAACATATAAACACAAACCAATTTACAAGAAAAATAACAAACAACACCAGCAAAAGGTGGGTGAAGGATATGAACAGACACTTCTTAAAAGAAGACATTTATGCGGGCAACAAACATATGAAAAAAAGCTCAGCATCACTGGTCATTAGAGAAATGCAAATAGAAACCACAATGAGATACCATCTCACGCCAGTTTGAATGGCGATCATTAAAAAGTCTGGAAACAACAGATGCTGGAGAGGATGTGGAGAAATAGGAATGCTTTCGCACTGTTGGTGGGAGTGTAAATTAGTTCAACCATTGTGGAAGACAGTGTGGTGATCCCTCAAGGATCTAGAACCAGAAATACCATTTAACCCAGCAATCCCATTACTGGGTATATACTCAAAGGATTATAAATCATTCTACTATAAAGACACATGCACACGTATATTTGTTGCAGCACTATTTACAAAGTAAAGACTTGGAACCAACCCAAATGCCCATCAATGATAGACTGGATAAAGAAAATGTGGCACATATACACCATGGAATACTATACAGCCATAAAAAAGGATGAGTTCATGTCCTTTGCAGGGAAGCTGGAAACCATCATTCTCAGCAAACTAATACAGGAACAGAAAACCAAACAGTGCATGTTCTCACTCATAAGTGGGAGTTGAACAATAAGAATACATGGACACAGGGAGCGGGACATCACACACCAGGGCCTGTTGGTGGGTAGCGGGCAAAGGGAGGGAGAGCATTAGGACAAATACCTAATACATGCGGGGCTTAAAACCTAGATGATGTGTTGATAGGTGCAGCAAACCACCATGGCACATGTATACCTATGTAACAAACTGGCATATTCTGCACACATATCCCAGAACTTAAAGTAAAATTTTTTGAAAAAAGAAACATGTAAACCCACTCTTACAGCAGTATTATTTATAATAGCCATGAGGTAGAGGCAGCCCAAGTGTCTATTGATGGGTGAGTGGATAAACGACATAGGGGGCCGGGTGCAGTGGCTCATGCCTATAATCCCAGCACTTTGGGAGGCTGAGGCTGGCAGATGATTCAAGCCCAGAAGTTCAAGAGCAGCCTGGGCAACATAGCAAGACCCCATATCTACAAAAAAATTTAAAAATTAGTGGTGGTGCACACATGTAGTCCCAGTTACTCAAGAGGCTGAGGCAGGAAAATTGCTTTAGCCCAGGAGTGTGGCGCTACAGTGAGCTATGATCATGCCACTGCACTCCAGCCTGGGGAACAAAAGTAAGATCCTGTCTCAAAATAAAAGAAAAGCAAACAAAAAATAAAATAAAATGTGGTATATACATACTGTATAGTGGAATCTTTTTCAGCTTTAAAAGGGAAGGAAATTCTGTCACAGGCCACAATATGGATGAACCTTGAGGACATTCTATTAAGCAAAATAAGCAGTCATAAAATGACAAATACTATATGGTTCCATTATATAGAGTACCTAGAGTAGTCAAATTCACAGAGACAGACAGGTGCATAGCGGATGCCAGGACCTGGAATGGGTAGGGAGAATGGGGAGTTATTTAATGGGTCTAGAGTTTCAGTTTCAAAACGTTCTAGAGATGGGAGGTGGTGACAGTTGCACAGTGATGTAACTATTTAATGCCACTGAACCCTAAAATGGTCAAGATAGTTAAGTTTTATATTATGTGTATTTTGTTGCTATTGTTTTAAATTCTTAAATGTAAAACACACACACACACACACACACACACACACAGGCAGTGTGCTGCATATGAGTCACAGGCTGTAGCTTACCCTTGGCATAAGGGCAGAAGAGCAACATAACAAACACCCCTAAAAAATGAGTAGGATAGGCATCGGGGAGCTTATGAGAAAAGAGGGCTCAGAGGTAACTGAAGAAAATTCTAAGATTCACTCACAAAAGTGTTTACCAGGCACCCACTCTGGAGCCAATAATCATAGACACAGAAATAAAGGGAGAAGCACCCCTGGACCTCATGAGCCAACCCTTGGATCCCATGTGTGGCCATCCAGGGAAGTCGGCCTGTGCACACGTGCAGGAAAGCACAGGGGCCCCCGTGGTGGTCCGGCCACTCGGGCACTCGTGTGGCTCATACGTGGAGGTACGCCCTCCTTGGAGTGGTCAGTGATCTTGTCAGGGACAGAAAAGTTCAATGACTACAAGGGTGAGTTTAATTATATGTTGTCGCTGACTAGCAGTGGTTACGATGGTACAATTACACATGTAATTTATCAGCAAGATACTTGCATACATAATAAACCAAAAGCAAAACATTAAATTTCAGTAGAAGCTAAAAATATAAAACCGGGCCATGGTGCAAAACAGTCTCACTTGTGAAGGGGTGGAGGAGAAACATCACAGGCCTCCCTTCCCTTTTAAGGGCTGGCTGTCCCCACCCACCCACCGTGACCACGTGGCATCCATCTCAGGAATGCGTTCTTCAAACACCAAGCAAATCCCAAGCCCCCAGTGGTGTGTCAACAATGCTCCTTCACAAAGGAATGGGATGGAGAAGCTGGCTCAGGAGACTCACCAGCCTTTCTGACGTTCTCTGAACTTGCTAACCAAGGACTCAAGGGATGCTGGAAAGACCACATGCCTGGCAACTTCTTGGGGTTCCTAGCACTGGTATGAGACTGAGAGGAAAAGCCTAATTATCTGAAAATGTCCTATATTTTCATTAATCTTGAATAAAGATGGAGAAAGGGGGAAAGATGATGGAAGAGAGGAAATGAAAATAATAACAGTGCCGTGCTTGTATTAAATGCCTACTTTGAACCAGGCAGTGTTTTAAGTGGATCACACAGTGTAATCTACCAGATTGTTCCCAATTTACAGATGAGAAAACTAAAGTGCAAGTCCCTTGACACTGGATCAGACAGCTACTGAATGGTGGAGTCAGGGTTCCAACCTGCTTCCAAAGCCTATACCTTTGCAATACATTGTCAGACGTAGAGGTCGTTTATCTTTCTTCTTTAGTACATTCTCACTGGTACTGCTATAATGTCCATGGTACAATAATTTAAAAGTCAAGGGTGAGGTAACTTGGACCACTCTCATCACTGAGAATAAGTTTTCCAATAGATGGGCACGTTACACATACCATGCCAGAACTTGGGAATCCCACTCCCCAGAGCCTCAGCCTATCCCCTCAAGACAGCTGACCTCACAGGACTCAGCAGTGGCAAGCCCCACAGAGACCAACGCATGGCAGGTCTAAAGAGTACACACGAGAATCCCCAGAAGAACATGGAATACAGTGCAGATTGCAGAGGTTTGCCCAGGAGACAGACATCCAGTCACGTGGGCAGGAAGTCCTTTTAGCCTCATAAATCCCTCATCCACATCCTACATGGAAAGAGACCATCTTCATCTACATGTCCTCCATGCCTTCAGTCCCAGTCATCTGTGTATGTGCCCTTGTGGATTTTTAAAGACATTTTTATAACAGGGTGGTTTTCGGTTCACAGAGGTTGCCTTGCACAGTCCTAGACATATTTTTTCCATTTTGAAAAACTAGACTAAAAGAACTAGACTAAAAGAAAATGCCTTGTTATAATTGATCATTAGATTTTGAAAATAAAGCTTTCAAAAAATGCTTGGGAGATCAATGAGTGAATAGATGGTAAAAGTGAGATTTCGTTTAGATCAATGAGCCCAATATTCTCAGGTACATGTTAGGGCTTGAGATAGAGACCCACCCATCCACCCATCCACCCATTCATCCATTCATCCATCTATCCATCCACCCATCCATCCATCCACCCATCCACCCATCCATCCATCCACCCACCCATCCATCCATCCACCATCCATCCATC
>NW_012105142.1:3623675-3627683 GCF_000951045.1 Mandrillus leucophaeus
ACCCATCCATCCATCCACCCATCCATCCATCCATCCACCCACCCACCCATCCAGCCACCCAACCACCCATCCATCCACTCATCCATCCATCCATCCATCCATCCATCCATCCAACCATCCATCCACTCATCCATTCATCCATCCATCTGTCCATCCATCCATCCAGCCATCTATCCATCTACCCACTCATCTATCTACCCATCCACCCACCCACCCATCCATTCATCCATCCACCGATCTATCCACCTATCCATCCTCCATCAATCCACCCATTTCTCCACCCATCCATCTGTCTATTCATCTATCCATTCATCCATTCATCTATCCATTTATTTACATATCCATCCATTCACCCATTCACCCATTCACCCATCCATCTACCCACCTACCCACCCACCCATCCACTCATCCATCCAGCCATCCATTCATCAATCCATCCATCCATCACCCTACCCTCCCACCCATCCACCCATCTATCCATCCATCCACCCATCTATGTATCCATCCTCCCATCCATCCATCTAGTCACCAAAGCTTTACTGAGAAGCTATTGTGCATCAGGCACCATTTTAGGAACTAAGGAAATCACAAGGAACAAAACACATAAGCCCCTACCCTCACCACTCTTACATCGCAGTAGGAGAGACAGACCAGAAACCAGTAAAGGAGTAGGTCAGTAAAATGCTTCCTGCACCAAACAACGCAATGGATTCCAAATCTTCCTAACACAAAGGTAAATCAGAGCCATTTCCTCATTTGCTGTTATCAACAAGGATCAGTTGTAAAAACAAACAAGAGTGTCTCGTATGGAAATGTTAACAGTACAAAACTGTATTCCAACGTGGCAGAATTATCTAAGGGCAAATACTGCACGCAATATTTTTATGACAGAAGCTTTATTTCTCATTGTCTATATCCTTGATTTAAATATATACATGTATGTGGGCGCACACATATCAAGATTCAAGTATTTCAATATAAATTTTGTATTCAAAATACTTTTCCTGATTTCAGTTGATTGCCTATTTCAAGCCAATGTTGGAGCAGTAGCTTTTGTTCCAAATCAAAACAAGGATTTCTCTCTCTCTGTCTCTCTCCTTCTTTCTCTCTCTCTCTCTCTCTCTCTCTGTGTGTGCATGTGTGTGTGTGTGTGTGTGTGTGTCTGTCTGTCTGTCTTTCTGTCTCTCTCGGTCTCTCTATCTCTCCCTCTCTCTTTCTCTATCTGTCTCTCGCTCTCTCCTATGCTCAACAATCTCTCCTTGCTCCCCCACCCTCTAGCCCTAAGGAGCCCAAATACCCAAGCTGCCTTCCAAGCCGAGTGGTACCAAGGGCAAAACCTGTTTCTTCCCATTTATTTTTCTGTTGAAGGTCTCTGGGGCTGTGAGGACTGCGGTGCTGGCTGAAGCCACATCACACAAAGGCGCTGAGATAGAAGGACAAACCTTCCCACTTTGATTTGAGTGTGTAATTGTTTGAATACATCTCGCCCGCACTACAATAATGTCATCCTTGGTTGACACAGATTTTAAAGCCCTTTGAAAAGGTGGAATGTTATCAATCATGAGCGTGATTATAATGGGATTTAAGTGGAAGACGCTAAGATTCAGGCCCTCGCTCGGGCCAGGCTCCTGACAGAGGAGGAGGGAGAGAGGAGGAAGAGGGCTGTATTTCAGCCAAGGAAGGGATGCCCTGCGCCGTGTTCACCCGCACATCTTCTCCCCCAAAGCCAAAGACATCTGAAGAAGCACCATGGAACTCTGGAACTCCGACAGGAATTTCCCCCACATACTAAAAATATCTGCTCTTGTTCCTACTAGGTTAGACCAACAAGAGCTGATTGGGCCCCCTCCAGGGGACATATGGCGATTTCTGGAGCTATTTTGATTGTCACAAAGGAGGAAGTGTTGGTGGGGGCATGCTACCAGCATCTAGTGGGCAGAGACCAGGGATGTTGCAAAACATTCTACAGTGCACGGGAGGGCCCTGCAACAAATCACCATCCAGCCCAAAATTTCAATAATGCCAAATGTGAAAGACCCTGTGTCAGACCCAGAGAGGCTGGGTCACAGCGAGAGGAGCGGATGGGTCAGAGAGCGGCAATTCTGGGGAAGCGGTTTGAAGCTACTTCCACTGGCTCAGCTATACCTCTGATTCACCAGCACACAGAGGCAGGTGACAGAGGGGAGGAAAAAACCAAATCACTTCCTCCTTTGCCTTTCAATCTAAAACACACCTTCCTTATTACGCATCAGAAGGGGCTGGAAAACCGACAATTTTTTTTTCTTCTTCTTCAAGGCAAAACAACCCAGGCCCAACAAAAACAAAATAATCTCTCTGACAGATCGCTGGGATGGTTGGACCTCTCTCCTGACAAATCACAACAGGGTCTACAGATGTGGAATTCACCCATCAAGCCCAGTCACATGCTCAGGATTACTAAGGCAAAGAATTGTGAATTTCATTAAATATGTTAAAGGGGAAAAAATCAGCTTTGAAAAATAGTAATCCTGTCTTTCAACAAAAATATTATAGGAAGCTATGAATTTGGTAGATCGGAATAGGGTGTTGGTACATGTTTTACTAAGGTAATATAATGGTACACTATTATTAGATCACATTAATCATTACTGTGCCAACGGCACTGACAGCCCCACTGAAAAGGATTGAAAGGCCTGGTAATGGATATAAATTACCCATTGTGTGATAAAAGGATTTTTACTAAGAAGGTAAGAATAAAACAGCAAATTTCTAATATAACTGTTGTGTAAAAACCAAAATAAAAGTAATCCACGGTCAGGAATATCCACAAAATCAGAAGTAAGCACTTTTCCAGCAATATAAAGTCACGATAAAAAAATATATATATATATATTCAGTACAATATAAAATTAATTCCTGAGTGCATAATTCTGCTATCAATTTCCCTGGTTTATGTAGTGACCTCTGAGACGTGTGGTCAGGAGAAGGTGGGCTTGGCTAATTACATCTGAGGGTGAGTTTACAGAGATATCAGGGGCAGCCTAAGATGAGGCCACCGAAGATATCAAATACACATGTCGCCCTTTCTTTTGTATTTTAAGTTTGTACCAGCTCCTGTGCCGGAAATACACCCCGTCCGGGAGTCTGCGATCTGGAGTCTGACTGAGGTGACAAACACAGAGCTGCTTTGGGACAGGATTCATCCAAGACTGGGCCAAGCCGCTGAGTCACCCGGTGAGTGATGAGGAGCCCTACAGCAGGCGGCACTTGGACGAAGTCACTTGGCCTTTAGCAAAAGCCCCACCAGCTCTCAGCCCTGGTTCCAGGCTGCTGGCTGGCAGACAGGGACTCAGGGTGTCACGCAAGAGAGAAAGAAGTCACCCTTGTTGGGCTTTGCCTCATGGGGGGAACCTGTTCAGAGACTCAAGAACATGTCTCCACATTGCACGTTCACCCCACCCACAAGACATGGAACCAATGCTACCTCCCAGACACCTGTGACTCTGGAAGTTTCTCCATAGTTCTGCACAGGGACCAGCAGCCCAGAGAAGGCAGCCTGGACTTCCCCACAAACTCACAGACAGACACCAGTTCAACAAACTACAAATCGATGGTCCTTACCAGGCAAGTCTTAAAGCAATGGATCTCCCTCCTGGTTGAAGGATATTCTTAAAGCCGTGGTGGTCAGGAACTGCAAAAATAAGACCTGTTAGAAACTGTAAATGTCACACACGTCGACTTCAGTAAGTCACATAAACAGCATTCATCCAAAGTAACAATTTGCTGGGTTAGTTGAGAGCCTAAAAACCTTGAATAGCCCCCACTGCCCCCAATTCTTTGAGCAATTTAAAAAATGGGAACTATGTGACCTTTGCTGCAATGAACCAAATTTCCTCAGCTTGTTTTCAGTGGGAAATTGCCACCTGCACAAAAAGAACTTCTAATCATCTCTTATCTTCTCTATATGGGGCAGAAGAAGAAATAGAAGCTAATATTATAAGGGCGCTCTCTCTCTCTCTCTCTCTCTCT
>NW_012105142.1:3627733-3662882 GCF_000951045.1 Mandrillus leucophaeus
TCTTCTCTCTCTCTCTCTCTCTCTCTATCTTCTCTCTCTCTCTCTCTCTCTTGCTGTCTCTCTTCTTTAGAATTCTCAAAGTGAGGAAGTACCCAAGGGTTCTTGCTTTTTCCCTGATTTGTGGAGCCCTTTACAGTAGACCAAAATTCCACCCAAATTTCAACTGGCCAAGCCTGTTTGGTAGCCAATGGATACAGAATGGGAATCTGCCACTGACAGAGGCTTAGAGATGTTGTGTTTGGCATCGAAGTCCTCTCCCCCGAACCCAGACCAGGAAAGCAGCAGCCAGTGAGATTTGCTACTTCTTCATTCTGTGTTATCACTGAAGTAAGTCCTACATGGGTGATCTCACCTCCTATGGCATGCTCAGAGGTGATAAAGGCCAAGAAGGAAAGCTGGGATGTTCATCTACGATGGCTGCTGAGCTGCTGGCTAGGGGGTAATCAAGGAAGGCCAGCCCCCAGCTTGTGATCTCCAGCCCAGTCCTCAGCCAGTGCAATTCGGATTCTCATTTGTTTTGCCATGTCACAGAAGGGATATTATGGGGCAAACATAAGTTCCCTTAATAAATTATATTTTACTGAAAGTGAAGTTGTAAATTCTGATCACAGAGGTAGAATTTTGCCATGGATTCAAAAAATCTGATTCTGCACGTGGAAAACCAGAAGATACATTTGGAGGGCTGGTGGCAGCCCCACCCCAAGAGGTTTGTACTGATTGAACCACTGGCTTGCAACACTTCACTCAACTCCAAGGCTGATTTCTGGCAACCAAAAAGGTGTTTGCTGACTACATGCTCGAAAAGTGTTTTCTCAGGGTGCCACGGGGAAGCTGCTGTCTAGAAACACATTTCTACCTGCCTATCCTGAGACATAAAGCAAAAGCTGACATCTCAACCATCTCCAACAAGGAAAGAAATTACATCTCAGTGTCTGTCTGTCTGTCTCTCTCTCGCCCCTGA
This sequence comes from Mandrillus leucophaeus, assembly GCF_000951045.1. NCBI lineage: Eukaryota > Metazoa > Chordata > Mammalia > Primates > Cercopithecidae > Mandrillus > Mandrillus leucophaeus. Next base: position 3,628,695 of record NW_012105142.1, read on the forward strand.
ATCAGATGATCTTTTGTATTTTTTTTTTCCTGTGTCACTCAAAATCTAAGGAGTGAGGAACAAATGCCCGATGTTACACTTTCCAAGGTTCTGTCCTATCGCTGAGCTAAACAGATCCCCAGCACCCAGCTGGCTTTGAAAACACTTATTTGCTTTGCTCTGAGACCTCCTTATGTTTAGGGAGGGGGTTGCAGGAGATGGGAGACACACTCAGATTTTATATCTAAGCTCATGACTTGCAAAATTCTAGGACTATTCTCCAGGGGCCATTCACTTAGAAGCCCTGTAAATGCCAATGACAGGAGAACACAGAGAGGCTTCATCGGGGGAAGTCCCACACCGGTTTGTCCAGCTTCACGCCATTGATCAGAACACCGTCTCCTGCAGTTGGCACTGGGGCAGTGATGGGCACAAACCCCTCAGGTTCTACGCTCTAAATCATGAAAGGGCCCAGCACAAGCCTCGTAGCTACATTGGAGGCTATGCTCTCCCAATGGATTAGTGGGTTTATGCAAGGGTGTCTGACCTGCATGAGCAAGGTTAGCCCAACATGCCAGCAGGGCAGCCGATGAGTACAGCCTCACTGGGCCCTTAGGAAAAGAAATCAAGTTAGTTCCGTCTGTGCCTTTCTGATCCAGTCTAAACAGGAGGAGGATCCTGGTGTCTGATGTCGTTACAGTCACTGCGGGTCGGGGAAAGGTGACTGCATCCGACCACAGATGCTCTCGTGATGCAGGGTGGGGAGGAAGGGAAGCACCAGCAGAATCATTCTCTCTTCCTCAAAAAAAGAAACAGCTCTTTTGGTGCAAGTAAGTGACTTGTATTTAGAGATAACACAGTCAGTGGCATAACCAGAAGCAGACTGGACATGAGGCCTCCCCTCACCCTGTCCCCTACAGGGACCCCGAGCTGAGGGGCCACCCAGTAGACTCTGTCCACGAGCCCAGTTTGGTGCAGTTCAGAGTAGGGGTGGGAGGGGGAATATTGAAAAAGTGGCAAAAAGCATGGTATGAACTAAGAGGGGTTGGGTAGCCGCCACCTCATCAAAATAAGGGAACCTTCACAGGTGCGTTTCAGTGCTTGAAATTCCACCCACTGTACACCGATGGCTCCTGCGTCCCTCTTAAAGCACAGATAAGGCTCCCACACAGCCCTCGCCAGCAACATGGATGAGCTTAAGAGGCCTGTTCACTCAGTGGCTTGGAGACTCCCTTCCCAGCACCTGTGGTGCACTGGGGCCTCTGGGATAGGTCAGGGGCCAAGCAGGTCTGCCCATCAGATGCAGAAACCACCCATCGTGTGAAGGTCCTGGTTGCCAGGACAAGGAGCACATCAAAGGCAAGGCACTGGGAGTGGGGCAGAGTTGACTCAAGCCCTTAAGCAAGTGCAGGCAGGGCCCTGGTGGAGACAGGGCTGGAGGCCAGGGAGGGGCACAGAAGTGCAACAGAGTGGCCTCAACTTCCAGAAAGGGGAGTGAGAAGGTTTGCAGGGGCTGAAGAAGGGAAGCCTGAATGGCCACTTCCTGGGTGGACCCTGGCTGGAGTACAGCAGGGATGCAGGGTGCTGGGAGTGAGGAGGAAGAAAGGGAGACTTCCTAGAGCCAGAGGTATTCCCAAGGCCTCTCTGAGGAAGGGGAGACAAGAGGAGGGGTGGAAAGTTCTGAGAGAGGAACTTCAAAGGGGAAGTGGGAGCACAGGAAGATATGGATGAGCACCAATCAAGCGAGGAAGTGGAAGGTGCATCGGCAGCTCTCACCCATCTTGGCACACAGTGGGCCTACCCTGAGCGCACACACCCCCATCCCTGTGAATTCCACAGGCAAGGCAGAACCCACCCCGCGGCCCAGCCGTGTTCACTGAATGAGCCCCGCCGAACACCGACTTACAAGCTAGCCCTGCACGGGCCCCTCTGTCCACCAAAGCGGGAGGCCACACGGGCTCCCCACAGGGGACGGGGCACCCTCCTCCCTCCCATATCCTACCAGAGCTGCCTACACAGGAGCTCTGAAGGAGCCAGAGAAACTCTCCCTGAGCAAAAGCCTAGCCTGCTCGACTCAGACCCATGGGCTCTGGGAGATGGTGATTGGCCAGTCAAGAGGTGAGCAGAGACGGGGTACCCCCAGCATCACCATGCTCTGAGATGGGCCCAGAGTTTAACAAAGAGCGGTCCTCCAGGCCAGCGAGTTTCCTGCCTGTGGGCACCGCACACCTGTCTCCACCCCGCACCATGACAATTTGAGGACATGAGAGCAGCAATGAACGTCACCATCACTGAGGCCACAGCAAGCCCCGGGCACATGCAGAGGACAGTCCGGCATGTGGGGAAACGGTGGTGTCAGACTCTCCTCCCAGCCCCTCACCTCTGTCGGAGGACCTGGGTGGATGGGAGGGAGGGGAGGAGGGAAGTTAAGACAGAAGGATGGGCCGGGCGCGGTGGCTCAAGCCTGTAATCCTAGCACTTTGGGAGGCCGAGACGGGCGGATCACGAGGTCAGGAGATCGAGAGCATCCTGGCTAACACGTCTAAAAAAAAATACTAAAAAAAAATACAAAAAACTAGCTGGGCGAGGTAGCGGGTGCCTGTAGTCCCAGCTACTTGGGAGGCTGAGGCAGGAGAATGGCGTGAACCCGGGAGGCGGAGCTTGCAGTGAGCTGAGATCCGGCCACTGCACTCCAGCCTGGGCGACAGAGCAAGACTCCGTCTCAAAAAAAAAAAAGACAGAAGGATGGAAGGAGGACAGACAGGAGGATGGGAATGGAATGATGGAGGAAAGATGTAGAGAGGGAGGAGAGAAGGACAGAAGGATGGAGAGGGATGCAAAAATGGAAGGGGGAGGGAAAACAGAAGTAAGGAGGGCAAGAGGAAAGAGAGGGTCCGAAGGTGGAAGAGAGGACAAAAGAAAAGGAGCAGATGGAAGGATGAAAGTGCAGACGGACGGATGGAGGCAAGGCAGATGGACCGAAGGAAAGGTGCGAGGGCTGCTTCAATTTCCCCCTCCTGGCCCATGTTCCATTATCTCCTGCGGGAGGTGGAGTGTATTCCTGGGGAGACACAGGATGGCCCTTCCCTAGATGGGTCACTGGGAGGCCGGGCAGCAGGAACATGGGCTGTCTGCAGAGGCATCTGAGTGAGTGGCATTTGGGAGCCAGGGAAACTACTTTCCTTCCAGAAAAAGAGCTGGGCAAGGAGGATTTGGAGAGAAAGCCAGCCCGGCTCCTTCGGCCCTCTGCCCAGGGAAGGACATGGTTAAGACCTCCAGAGGGGAAACAGCTGGGTGCCCAACTAAGTCTCCCCCGGGATGACACCTGAGTGCAGTGGCTCCCAAGCAATGCCTTGGAGCCCTCTACCGAGAGCAGACTCTCCGCGTCCAAAGGTACACAGGGCCTCTTCTCCAGTGCGCACCCCCTGGGTGCTGGCAACTTCCCTCCCATGGTTCTAAGACCTCCTCCCAGCCCAGAGCTTGATATTCTCAAGTTCCACTAGCAACAAGGACCCGACCAAAAAACCACAGCTCCTCCAACCGGATCTGGAAGTTTTGCCCCAAGCACTGAGTGACTCTTTCTCAGAGAACCCTGGGGGATGAACATGGCCCCAAATGACACACCCATTGTTGCTACAGGTTTCCAACAGGAGTGGGGGGTCCTGGTGTGGAAAGCTCCCAGGCAGGAGCCTCGGAGAATCAGCCACTCACTCAGCCATTACCCATCCAGGGCCCCTGCAGTCAGGCTCTGTTCTGCTTCTGGGGATCCAGTGATAAACACCGTGTCCACCTGCGTGGAGCTCATGTTTCCAAGACCAGATTCAAATGAAAGACGAAAGTAAAATATAACAGCAAATAACAATCTCTAAGAAGATAATAAAGCTGGAGGAAATGACCATGACAATCAGAGACCTCTCTAAGGAAGCAACATCTGGCGAGGGACCAGAATAAAGAAAGGGAGTGAACTCTGCGAGAATGCGGGGAACAGAGGTACAGGAAGAGCGAACGGCGAGTGCAAAGGCCCTGAGGTCGGACGGAGACGGTGCATTCAAGGAGCACCAAGACATTCCCTGCGGCCTGGGTATGGAGAGTGAGCGGGAGAATGGATGAAGATAGGCTTTTTAGGATCCACATACCTAGAACACGGGAAAACCATGACCTATTTGCACTGTATGCCTGCTATGGAAGGAACACAAAAGAAGGGGCCAGAGAGGAGGCAGGGGGACCCACGGGGGAGGCTGCTGCAGGTGTGCAGGTAAGGGAGGATCTGGTGTGAGCTGGAGAGAGAGTGGTGGCAGGGGAAAGGCAGGCAGATTCAGGATGTGTTCCATGACAGAGTGGTGAGACCTGCAAGTAAAACACCAAGAGTAAGGAGAGCCCAGAGTAAGCCATGCTTACCTGGACCGGGACCCGAGGGGCACAGGGAACCAGCCTCCAAATCAGCCTCAGCCTGGGGTCCAGGTGTCCAGGTGTGTTCACCAAAAGGTTCTGATGCTCTGATATCTTGGGGCCTTGCTGGCCCCAGAAGGACTGTCCTGCCCAGAGCTAGCGCATTTCTAGAGTTGGTAAATGACTCCCTGGGAGCTCCTTTTATACACAAAACAGCCAGTCCAAACCACATCGCCAATACCACCTTTACTGGACTCTCACAGGGCCCTCCCATTTGGGGCCACTATCCTCCTGCCCTAATTGCCCGCGGCCAGAAACCAGACAACTAGAAGCAACCCCCATGGTCCATGCCTGTGGAAACCACTCAAACGAGCCAATTCAAACCCTCTCAACCCTGCCTTGCCTCACCTTTCCCTGGGAAGCTACAATGAAGGCTGTTGTCCATCTTCTCCCCTCCCACCTTCTGCCTCCCAGGAACCCTGGTGCTTCCCCATGTGGCCACCGCGTGGCATGGCATATCTTCCTCTTGGGAACTGTGAGTAACAAACTGTCCCTTCAATCTCACTTGTCTCCTGCCCTGTTGGCCGCGTCATATCTGAATAATGATAAAACCTACATTTCAAAACATCGGGTCCCAAGTCACCAGCACGAAGCCTGAGTAGGAGAGGACAGGGCCCAGAGAGAGTGTGAGGTGGGTTCTGCTGAAGACAGCACCGCCCACAAGTTTCTTGCTGTCAGGGTCATGCTGAAGCCACCGCCCTCCTCCCAGAGGGCATGACATGCCGACGGAGAAATGGTCACCCTCTGCTAACTTCCACCAGAGCAGGTGCCTCTGTGTCTCAAAGAGGAGGACAAGCACTAGAAACATGGCATGGTCTTTCCCAAAACCCATCAGCCCACTCCACAGGGTCCCACAACGGACACACTGCGTCAGGCCTCCACGCACAGGCGCTAGCACCTGTGTGAGTGTGTGCGTGGGTATGTGCTGTGTGTGCATGTGTGTGTGCGCGTGTGAGCATTCACATGCATGTTGGAGGTGGGCCGCAGTTGCCACCCTGACGCAGAGCCCAGCATCATACGAGGCGGCTGAAATATTGTAACACAGAGCGCGTAGGGCTGCCCAGACACGCTTCCAAAGGAAGCCTCTTCTTTCATTTTAAAACAAAGGTAACTTTGATGGAGAAGCTATTTGATACCTGTTCGATCTAAATGCTTTCAGGATACACAGACATCAGACGCTGACAGAAACCTGAGACCCTACGATATCGGACCAGGCTCAGGGATGATAAAAGAGGAGTGGAGAGGCTTCCTCTCATCAGCTCGCCTGCCCCGTGCATGTATTTTTACATGCTTTAGCATGAAAAAAAGCCAAGATGCTCAGAGCCAATCAAATTACACCCCTGTCTCTTTAATAAACAAATCCATGTGCACATCAACAGTGTTGAAAATTCAATTTAAACTCTTTGTCTGTTGCCGCTTACTCTAAAGATGGTCTTTCTTAAACAACAGAACACCAAGGAGTCGTTAGTGCTCTCTCTTCATTACTTCAAAAAACCAATCATTAGACACCAGAGTATATACGTAATTAGAAAATCACTTCCTTTGCAATCCAAGCTAAGTAGTTTACATACTGTAATTACAGGGACAAAATCAATTTTTAATCATTTCCCTGATTGGGCTCATCAGCTCTGTGGGAACATTGTAACCTGCTTGTTGTGCAAAAGCAACATCTGGGCTAAAACAATTACCCTTTGTTTGCTACAATATTCCTTAAATCTTTTTGCTTGCATAAAAAAAAGAAACGAAAACATGAAGACAAGATATTTGGATGTCTTTGTGTCCTTGATCAACATATATCCGAAAGTTCTCCCAGTGACGTGCGCTTAATGTTCCCCGGAATTTACGGTTTAACAGTACACATCCAAGGAATGTATTTTTTCAGTGAGATAAAAGTATCTGATTGTTTTAAAGATCCATTCAGCTGCCTAATTGTTCCATAGCTAACACATGGTATTCAAACAACCCACACATTACAAAAGCTCATCTGGGTAATCACGGGCAACTATTATGGCGATGGTTTACACTTTTCTAATACAAATGAATGGATTTTATCAAAATTTAAAAAAAACTAAAAAGCTGAGTATGTGTGAAAAATAGTTGGTATGAATTGGCAAGGCAGGGCTGAGCATTTTGTTCTCTTAATAGGAAATGACCTCATTTACACTGGAGTAATAATTAGTACTGCTTCACTGACAGTTAAGAAAAAAAACTTTCCCAGTATAATAAGGCAGCATCTCCTTTGTTAGGAGATCTACATTGATTATTAACCCTTGCCAAGAAATTCCAAGTTTAACTCTCCGTTCCACTGGGCTCATGCTTGCTGGCAAAAGATAAAAATAGCTGTTTTGGAAGCCGTCACCTCTCACCAGATTTCCAAAGTTTTGCATCTAGCTTTTAAGTGACAATCTGAAACACTTGGTGTCCCCTTTGAAGAAACAGAGAAAGCCCCCACCACCCCAACCCGCAGCCACCAAGAGCTCCATTCGGCTCCCTGCACTCCCCCGGTGGCCCTGGTCCTCCCCATCCTTTTGAAGTTTATTGGCTTTGATTATTGCTTGCAAGTCCCCAAACCTACAATTAATTCATAGTCAAAACAGCCCCGAGAAGGAAGAAAGGAGAGAGGGAAAGTGAAGGCAGAGGGGAGATACTCTTGCCGGTGATTCAGTGCAGGCTGATAGTGCAAGAGATAGGAACACTTGGGCCAATAAAGAAATGTAGTCCAGGAAGCAGCCAGAATGTATTTACACACACACACACACACACACACACACACACACACACCTTCTGAGGGCTTTGTTCATTGACCAACCATTCTTGAATTCAGTAAGAGTGAAAACTAACATTTACTATGTGCCACCCAGAGTTCCAAGCATTGACACGCAATCTCACTTCATCCTTGCATCCATCCTATGAGGCGGGCATTATCATTTATTGATGAGAAACCGAGACACTAGTCCCGAAGTTCTGTGTCTGAGGTTAAGAGCTCAGGAGACGGGGACCCAGGGTGTGAATCTCAGCAGGCTGATTCCATGACCCGTGCTGATAGCCACTCGAACACACTGTGCCCCAACGCAAGGCAACAGCACGTCCTTCCCACAGCCTCAGAGAGCCTCATCTCCAGGGCAGTCAAGGCTGCCTGATGTCCACTGGTCAGACACAGCCAGCAGCCCCCATGGCCGTGTCCTCGGGAGCACACACAGAGCTTGGCACCATTCTGCACCTGGATTCCTACTCCCCAGCCCAAGGTGGATGGTTCTGACTCAGGACAAGGTGAGGAAGGAGAACTCACCCTGTAGGTCAGTGTTCTTAGGGTAAGAAGTGCAAACTCGATGCAGGCATTTTCTACAAGGCCAAGGAGCACCGGTTATCAAGCCGCCACGCTGGTGGATTTCCAGAGCCTAACCACAGTCAGGATGGAGTCCCCCAGATTCCCCAGAGGCCATGTTCTCCAGTAGTCAGTGCCTGGCAGGCTCTCCCTGAACCTCGCTCCACCCAGTGTCTTTGCCCTGGATCTCTCACCCCATCCACAAGGATGAAGACCCCACTCAGCTCAAGACTCAACAGGACAGCAAAACCAAGACAATTCTGGCCCCCAGAGATGGAATGATGCAAACAGGGGGGAAAATCCAGAAAATTATAAAGGCTTTCTAATATATTGTATCACCACATGAACTCAATGTCTGTATCGCTTTACAGAAAGTACTTCATAGCATCATCAAACCCCAAGTTATCTATGAAGTAATGCATCTTGAAGGAGAGATGTAAAATAACTGGAAACTGGAGTGTTGTTTTCTGTTCCACCTGTGCTACCACAGGAAATGCTGCTTGCTGTGCTGATATTCTGCTTGATAAATATTACTCGAATGTTCAGACATCTAGCAGGTATCATGCTGATTACCTGGGTGACGAAATGGTCTATACACCAAATCTCCGTGACACACAACCTACCCATGTAACAAGCCAGCCCATGTACCCCCTTGAACCTAAAATAAAAGTTGGAAAGGAAAAAGATACATCCTACCACCACATAGAACTGCACTGACCAAGCTGGTAGCCACAGGCCACACATGACAACTGAGCACTTAAAATCTGGCCAGTCCAAATTGAGATGCGCTTGTGAGTGTAAAATACAAATTGCATTTGGAAGAATGGAAAATGTCTCATTAATATTCTTTATACTTTTTACGTGTTGAAATGATAATATTGTGGATACACTGAATTAAACAAAATAGAATGTGGCTATTAGAAAATTCAAAAATGCATGCATGACTTGCATTTGTGGTTTGCACTAGATTTCTATTGTGCAGTGCAGATTCTGAGCTTAGCAAAATAATCTGGTATTTTGACAGTCAAATTTGGTCATACTAAAAATTCGCTTGGTTTCTGAAGCAGGTTTTTAGAGAACATGTATTATCATCAATATCACTTAAAACGTTGGTCCCACTGATCTTCTCTGAAGCTGAAACGAAAGTTACACCACTTCTAACTGAACTATCTGGGTATCTCCTTTACAAGGGTCACTTTTTCTTTCATCTCATTACTTTTTACTTTTTAAAATTGGTTATTCAACTTATATATGCTCATTTGTAGAAAATTAGGAATATACAAGATATTAGAAAGAGGAAAATAATAATCCACAATTCTATTAACTGATATAATGGCTGTGGATATTTTGGTGCATTTCTTTCCATTCTTGCACATATATGCATGCATTTATGTGTTAACAAACACATGTGTACATATATATGTGTGTATTTGTGAACATAGTTAAGAACATATATCATGTGTACCTTTGACTTCAAATTTCTCAAAACCTCAGGTTTCAAATGCAAATAGATGCCGCTTGGCCACATAAAAATATCAGCCACTGGCTAAAGTAGCTTAGTTTCCCCAGGTGTTGAGAAAGAATGAAAATACAACCTACACATTGGAGAAAGTCTTTGCAAAACACATATCTGATAAAGGACTGCTATCTGAACTATGCAGAACTCTTAAAACTCAACAGTAAGAAACAAACAGCCCAATTTAAAAATGGGCAAAAGATCTGAACAGATACGTCCCCAAAGAAGATATATAGACAGCAAATAAGCATATGAAAAGATGCCCAGCATCCTATGTCACCAGGGACTTGCAAATTCAAACAAAAATGAAATACCACTACACCCCTATCACAACAGCTAAAATTCAAAACACCGATAATATGAAATGCTGAGGAGGACGTGGAGCAACAGGAACTCTCATTCACTGCTAGGGGAAAGCCATGTGAGAAGACAGTTTGGCAGTCTCTTACAAGGCTAAATATTGTCTTATCAAGCAATCCAGCAATCATGCTCCTTGATGTTTATACAAATGAGTTGAAACTTACGTACACACACACACACACACACACACACACACACACAATCTGCATGGCCGGGTGCAGTGGTTCATGCCTATAATACCAGCACGTCACAAGGTTGAGGCAGGAGGATTGCTTGATCCTAGGAGTTTAAGACCATTCTCAGCAACATAGTGAGACCCTGTCTCTACAAAAAATTTTAAAATTAGCCAGGTGTAGTGGTGCACACCTGCAGTCAAGATGCTGAGCAGGATGATTGCTTCAGCCTGGGAGGTCGAGGCTGCAGTGAGCTATGATTGTGCTGCTGCACTCCAGCCTGGGCAACAAAGCAAGACCCTGTTTCTTAAAAAGTAAAAAAAAAAAATACTGCACATAAATGTTTATAGCAGAATGTTTATTGAATGTTATTATGAATCACACAATTGCCCAAACTTGGAAGCAACCAAGATGTCTTTTAAGAGGTGAATAGTTCAATTGTGGTACATCCATATAATGGAATATTATTCAGCAATAAAAAGAAATGAGCTGTCTAACTATGAAAAGACATGGAGAAAATTTAAATGCATATTTCTAAGTGAAAGAAGCCAATATTAAAAGACTACACGTCATACGAATCCAAATACAGGACATTCTGGGAAAGGCTAAACATGGGAGACAGGAAAAAGACCAGGGCTTGCCAGAGGTTCAGGGGAAGAGGGAGTGGAGCTCGGGGGATTTTTAGGGCCGTGAAACTACTCTGTATGGTACTGTAATGATGGATACAAGTCATTATACAGTTGTCAAAACCCATAAGATGTCCAGTACAAAGAGTGAGCCTGAATATAAACTATGAACTTTCATTAATAATAATGTATCAGTATTGGTTCAACAATCATAACAAAAGTACCACACTAACACAAATTTAATAGCAGAGGAAAGTTGGAAAACAACTAAAATGTCTTTTAATGGGGAGGGGACAGGAGATACACGGGAACTCTGTACTTCCTGCTCCATTTTTTTGGATACTTAAAACTGCTCAAAAAATAATTTACAAAGTTCTGGGATAGGAAGTTTACCTATCTATTAATTTACAGAGGAAAAAAAAAAAAGAGAAAAGAGGAAAGAACAGCCTTGAGGAAGCCCAGTGAACCCCTCTTCCCTAGCTGGAGTATTTCCACTTCTGCAAATCAGGAAATCTCTCCAGTGCTTAGAGATTTGGGATCCTTCAGAAGCCTTCTGGCCGCCACTTCTCTGATGAGCTGATGTCCAAAAAATTCCCAGAGAGGCTGCTTGGGCAGCTCTTCAAGAAGTGCTCTTGGCATTCAACGAAACAGATCCCAAAGGCTGGAGACCTCATTCCGCCAGTTTCTTACTTCTGTGCAGGGGTTGTTGTTATTCTTGCTGTTTTAATTCACAAAATGCACGGACTTGTGTCTCTGGAGAAGGGCATCGGTCAGTCAGGCCTACAACCGCTTCCTGGAGTCTGTCTCCTAGGACAGATAGGGCAAGGAGCTCTTCCCACCACTTCCACCTCACGAGGTGGTTACTCTCACAAGTGGAGACTCTCACTTCTTCAGTCTCCAAGACAGAAACTTGGATGCTTCAAAAAGTGCTGTAATGTATGAGAGACCAGACAGAGGTATGACAATGCACTTCAGCCACCTCTCCAGCTAAAAACTAGCAGGAACGTGGAGGGTGCTGGGAACATGGCGAGGGAATGGTGGGGCTTTGCTCATTTCTCTATCTGGGCAGAGGGTGTGATCAAAATACAGCTATCCTGGTGAACTTTATCCCTAAATCCGTATCAGCTTCAGCTCCAGCTACTGGGTATTCTGGAGGAGGGCTGGGAAAAGTCAAGGGCAGATGAATTTGGAGGTCACATAAAATATTTCACACTGTTTTCCTGTGATTATATAGCAACAAGAAGAAATAGTAACTGCCAAAGTGATGGGTTCCTCCAGTGTCTCTTATGCTTTAGCAAAAAAAAAGAGAGAGAGAGAAAAAAAACAGGGAGAGCTTCCAGAAGCGTGTACTCTGCAGGCAGTGCTCTGTACAGGGTGTGCAAACACAGGGCACAGAAAGGCCCCCAGGAAGCCAGGCCTTTCCTCTCCTGGCATATTGAGCAGCTGCTCACAGCCCCCCTTTGCCTATTGCATAAAGTTCCTATCCCAGAAAATTCCAACCTAACCATTCACAGAAAAAGCTGTCCTTTCCCTCTTATCTCCCAAGCCTTTCCATTTTGGAAAAGATTTTCTAAACATTCTTAGAAAGAGTGCATTCTCTCTCCTCTGCCCACAGGTAACAAGGCGATGGCAGATGTTTCAGAAACGGCACATTATAAAAAAAAAAAATCCAATGTCACTAAAACCAGAATGGAAAATGTTTTATACATTAACAAACATTGTAATGAATTTGCACAACCTTAACCGACTGTATACCCAGCATAATGAAATGGTCTCCATCCTTTCAAAGAAAAAATTACGTATGCTAGCACATAGCTTTAGAAAAGCATTGTTTTTTTAAAAAAAAAAAAAAAAAAAAACCTGCATTTTTCCCAGCTACCATGTAATTTGTGAGATGCATTTTTAAATGTTCTGCAACAGCAGCGGGCTTCATCAGTCAGATGATACTGATAGATAATTCACCAAACCGTCACATGATCTTCCATCACTCTAAAAGACGCGAATATATTGCCACAAGCTTTGGGAATAATGGGTGCACCTGTTTACGGTGTCACCTCTGTTTGCTAATTGTCTCCTTGAGCTACATTTTACTTCTAATGCATTTATTTTTGACAGGCAGTGTCTATTTAGAAATCACATTACTTCAAGTGCAATTGTTCTTTTGTCTATCAAGTAAATGAAGTGTTGTTATACAGATTTCAGGTTCTGATTAGTAAAGTATCAGGGCCCCAAAAAGGTCAATCAGTTATTTACCTGAGGTAATAGAAGGATGACAGACATCTTGAATTTTCTTCAGTTCATGCTATAGGCCATAGCATTATCATTACTCAACTCAGTTTAACTTCAATGTATATTCCAGGGGTTGGCAGGCTAAAAAGGTGCACTCCGGGGACATGCCTAGAGATTTGTATCCACAAAGAATTGTCGGCAGGTAGGTCTTACGTTTTCACACATAGTTGTTACCAAATCAAACACATAAGCCCTGGAAAAGGCCAGCAGTTGTGGTCAAATGAGTGTGGGGGTGTGAGCACCTATCTGATGACTTGGATGAATTCACCTTAAAAGTAGGTATTTTAAAATGATTTTTTGAATCATTTTTTTCTCCAGTTCTGATTGGATGAGTTAGTTCAGAGGGATATAAAGGTGATCACAACCAAAACAAAAACCCAGTAACGACTGTGGAAAAATAAACAGTGCTGTCCCTGAAAACTGGAACCAGCTAGAACTGGGACTGCCTTTGGCTCCTGTTCGGGTGCAACCTGGGGGCCAGCTGCCTCCGGGAACGGCAGTGGGAAGGCCACACACACAGACACTGGGCTGTGGCATCTTCATTCATACAAGCAGAGGCGGAGGACCAAGCTAGCACGAACGCAGGACAGGAGCCAAATTTACACAGGCATGAACACACTCAGGTTAAATAGCCAGAAGATACTCATAGGAGGAGGAGGAACGTAACCTGAACACCAACGCGTTTCCTGGTGTTCAGACCCAAATGTCGAAATCTCAAGTACCCTCAAATTATTCCTATAGATAATCCACCTGACTTACCGCCTCAAAAGCAACCCCAACCATGAATCATAAAGACAGTTCTATATTTAGGAATCACTTGTCTCTTAAGTGGATCATCTACAGTTTCTTTTTCATTCCTCCTGATCTCTCCATCCACAAATCGTTGATTCTCTCCCCCTCCCTGCCTGTGCGTAACTCTCCCTCCACATCCCACACCATTAAATTATCCCTGGTGCAACTTCCAGTTGAGCACCAGCCCAGTGACCACTGTCTCCACCAAGCCTTGCTTACCCAGAGCCTCCTGCTGAGCCCTCATGTTCAACCTGCCCCTCTCCGGACACCCACCTCGTACAGATGTGTGCAGGGCGGGCCCCCCCAGGTAGGGGGCAGGGCTCCTGTGGAGTTCCAGGGACCACCGCTACTCAACACACTTGCCAAAAGAAAGAGACACAAAAAGCCACGCTTGCCTTAAGTCACATTCTAAATTGGCTCCCTGGAGCCTTCCCCTACCTTGTTCACTAAAGACCGAGAGTGTTTCCTCAGTGTTTAGCATATGCTATGTAACCTGAGCGGGACTTGCATTGTATCACTAGTTGTTTTTCCAAAGTGTTTTCCCATCAGGACCATAATTATATGCAAACTACTTGACTTAGAACCATTCGCAAACAGGTTTTAAATGTTCACTAAGATAATTCCACTACCTAAAAGCAAGAAAAGGGGAAGACACACGAATCCATTCTTGGGGACCCTAAGGCCAGCGAGACTGGGGAGTTCCGGCTTGTGGAAGCACAGAACACGCTCAAGAAGGAAAACCCCCACGACATTTTCCACTGAAGCAGCGAGGAATGCTCGCTTCATTCTCCAATTTATTTCAACTCTAAGTACTCTAATCATGGGAAGTACTTTTTGCTTTTTAAACAGCCTGCTTGTTTTTACAGGTCAAGAGCATAAATAAAACAGTCAAGTTGAAAACTTGGAAAGCTCGTTTGTAGGAGAAGGAAGTAGTTATGGATCGTCCATTTGTTCAGACACCAGGCAGTTCTCAGGAGGCAGCTTCGCCCTACACAAACGTCAGGGCTCTAGAGAGCCAGTGCTCCCTGGGAGGGTCGAGAAGCACCTTGTCATCTTGTCTTGAGGGAATCCTTCTTGGGGAAAGAATGGGGGGTTGTCAAAACCACACCAGGACTATACCCTTATATAGGTAAAGGTTTAATTCAAATTAACATCCAAGCCAAGTATTAAATCGTGATGGGATGAGAGGTAGGCTAATAGCACCGACCATAGATGCACGGCTGAGCTCTGATTGGGTGTTCCCGCAATAGTAAGAATCCTGAAATTTACTAACTATGAAATGTACTCATGTCACCACTAAAGTGGGTCCTGATGAGTGAAATTAAGTGCCTACCAATTACAATGCAGGATCTAAACACTAGTAGATCATTTCTCTATTGCAAAGGATCTCAGGAAAATGAGAAGCCCTGAAGTCAATATATTTAATGTGGTTAATATATTTGGGGGGAGGGAAGGATGAGAGGGGGAGAGAAAGGGAGGGAGGCTGGGGAGGAAGATGGAAGAAAAGAAAATCACTATCCATTTTTTCCATATGAGAAACCATATAGGTCTGCCTCCTGCCAAGAACAGATATCATAAACAAATAAGCTGTATTCCTTTGCAGATCTCTGTGTGTGTGTGTGTGTGTCTCTGTCACACACACACACACACACACACTCAATTGCTGATAAGCTGAAAAAGAAAGTGAGACTCACAAAGCACCGTGAAAACTCACTATCAATACCAGGGTCATCGGACCAGAGAGAAAGAACTAAAGTAAGAAAGGGTCCAATAGAGGAAAAAATAATCGCTGGGACAACTTCACAAACTGGTGAGACTCTCTGTGTCTGAAGGCAGACAGGGAGTCGGGAGATGCCTGAAGCCGCACCCACAGACGACAGGACGGGGTGTGCCATGAATGGCAGAGGCTAACGCCAGAGAAGGAGTTGGCCCCTCCCTCCCATGATGCCAGGCAGGGGATGCAAAGATGGACAGGGTTGGTAGCAGCTCAACACCACAATAAGCCACCAAGACCACATTTTTATTCCTACCTTTGCTCTATTTTTCCTTTATTCTGAGTGTGCTAGAAGAGTCCCCCCCTTTTCTTCTTATCAAACATTCCTAATGTAGTGATAAAATGAGGAAGAATGAAAGATTATTATAAAACAGGACTTTTATGGCTAGTGTCTATGGAACAGTCACACTGTTACATATATTTGCTCTAAGTAATCAGGAATGTATTGGTATTTTGAAATTATGTATCTCTAATAACACAAAAGTACTTAAGAACAGAAATAGACAGTAATGGAAAATGCAGTCAACTGTTGACAACATATAGAATTTCTGAAAATAATTTGCAGAGAACAGCACAGCAGATGAGTCAAAATTTTCACAAAAATATTTCTTGCCTCCGATAGTCCAATGTAATTCATTTTCTATCTCTGTTCATTAATCATTGTTAAAATTAGTGATCCATTTCTTCCACTCTGCCATCTGCACTCAGCTTCGTAACAAACATGACACCTTCCTGCATAATAAAACCTGACAACTACTAGGATGCATTTCCAAATAGCTTTCTGCATATTTGCACCTCTATAACGGATTCCGTTGTCAGACAAAAGTGGATTATTTAACCAGAGTTCTTTCTTTATCAATTCTGAACACAGATGTGTGTGAGTGAGTATGTGTGTGTTAAAATATGATCAAGAAAAAAAATCCGTTAATTTTAATTAAAATGCATTCTTCCTGCCTTAAGTAGAAGGTATTTTAAATCCAAGTTCTGCCAGCCAGTATCACTCACCAAAAGCACAGTCGGGAGTATCATGCTTGATATATGAAGTTTACGTAAATAATTCGTGGCTTCATCTTGTAAACTTTTCTAATAAAAATGATCTTGACATTCCAACCTCCTTTAAAAATTTTTCATTTTAATATCCTGCTCTATTTTGTTTTTCAGTCTTTGATCACAGAATTTCAAATAAATATTTTTAGGGAAAGACAAAACAATCAAGGAGCGGAGAGATACAGACGAGAACACCAATGAATAATTAAACACATGCCAACCGTTCCCTTGGGGAAGCCACCACTGGGTCCAAATCACAGGGAAGGATTCTTGGTCTTTCCGGATGACAGGCCACATGGTGCCAATCAGTCTGACCGTGATGGGGATGGAGATGAGAAGTTACCTTGGCCTGGTGGTGACTCACGCCTGTAATCCCAGCACCTTGGGAGGCTGATGCAGGAGAATTACTGGAGCCCAGGAGTTTGAGACCAACCTGGACAACAAAGCGAGACCCCGTCTCTACAAAAAAAATTTAAAAATTAGCCAGGCGTGGTGGCTTGTGGCCGTAGTCTCAGCTACTCGGCAGACTGAGATGGGAGGACTGCTTGAGCCCAGGAATTCAAGGCTGCAGCGAGCTGTGATTGTGCCTCTGCACTCCAGCCTGGGCAACAGAGCAAGACCCTGTCTCTAAAAAAATTTAGCCAGCCATGTTGGTATGTGCCTATAGGTCTAGGTACTTGGGAGGCTGAGGCAGGAGGATCTCATGAGCCCAGGAGGCTGTGGCCGCAGAGAGCCATGATCACATCATTGCACTCCAGCCTGGGTGACAGATCAAGGCCCTGACTCTCAAAATACATTTAGAAAAAGGAAAGAAAAGCAAAAACCTGGGACCTTATTCCTACCCTTTGGCAAAGCAGTCTCTTAGGAAGAAAAGCTATGAGCTCTGAAGAAAAGAGCACCCACCTGATTGGGATGGCAGCCCTGTGACCCTACAGCCAGCCTGGACTGAGTGGGAGATGACAAGGTGACACCAGCTGGAACCATGATGAAAAAAGGCAGCTTCTATATCTCCACTATCCTGCCTAGTCTCAGCCTGTCTCCCCTCGCTGCCCTTTCCTCTGAGTATGGCAAGCCCTGAGTAGGGACCGCATGCAATTCAGCCCCTTCCTGAGTGTGTCTCCCCAGCGCCTGCCCATTTCTGTAGGGAGGGACGTGCGGGGCGGACAAGGTGCCTCAGACACACTCAGCCCTTAAGAAGCACGTCACACAGTAGGACACACAAGAGGCATGCAGATGTCTCTAAACCAGGATGGAGTGACAGATGCTCTGATGAAGGGAGACCTGCAGAAGGAAAGGTCCCTCCTGACCTGCAGGAGCGGGAGGTTGGAAGAGCATGTGGGGGAAGGTGCAGAATTCAGGCGGCTTCTAAGCTGATCAAGACATCAACCAGCAAAGTTGAAGAGAGCTGGACTCCTGGCAGCAGCAGAGGCTGGCAGAGGATTGCACCCGAGCATTTGGAAAATGTTTGGGCTGGACTGAGGGACTGAAGACACGACTGAGGCTGCAGCTGCTGTTCCCCTGTCTTCAAGGGACATAAAGTCATGGGGCACAAGCGCGAGACTGAAGAGGTAGCACCCCGAAGGCACACCCAACAAATCACATGCAGAGTCAAAGGCACCAGCTCACAGAAGGCAGAGCTCTGTAACAAACTGCACTTTCTTTGAAATTAAAGAAATGGCTGTGAGATGAGTGTTGGTCAATAAATCTCTCTCTCTCTCTCTCTCTCTCTCACACACACACACACACACACACACACACGACTATTGACAGAGCAGAACTTTTTGTTTAATCCCCCCGGTTTATCTTTCTCTGTCCTCACAGCCTGGTGTGGAGCTTGGAGCGGATCCCCTAACTAAGCCTGATTAGAATGAGAACAGTCAAAAGACAAACTTTGCAAAAATCAAGGTTTAAAATAGAAATAGCAACTGACCCTCAGCTGCACTGCTGCCGGCTGGGACAGTGACAATAGCGACTCTTTTGTTAAACTTCCCTGTGAGACGTGCTCACCAGACTGGGGTGGGTGTGTGTGTGTCTGTCTGTCTCTTATATGAGAAAGTGGGAGAAAGGTTTTAAAATAGCCTTGGCTTCAAAAAAAAAAATTAATCGCAAATTACCATTCACCCCTTAGCAGCCAAAACGTCTGTTGATTCATTTAACATATACAAAATCCAAAGCTTTCCTATAAATATTTCAGAACTTGAAACCTTCCATTTTGTCTCTGGCCCTGAACAATAACACACACACATGTGTGCACACGAATACACACACACACACACACACACACACACAGAGGCACAACTGCGGGGGGTGGGCTGGGGGGATCAGGGGAGGGTGTGAAATCCCCTCCCCCCAGCATTGTCTCCCAGCCACCCGGCTCCTCTAGCCTGGAGTTCCCTCTTCCCTTCACATGTCTGCATCCTGACACATTCAATTTCAGGTTATCAGCACATCTGAATTATAGAATACTGATGGGGATAGAGGGCAGGCCTCTCCGGGCTGATTAGCACCATTTAAGAAAGCTTTCACCAGCCGGCTTCATTGGCTGGGAGCGCCACCATGGTGGGTGGCCTTTCTGTATTAGAAGTCAACACAGAGCTGTCTCATTTGAATTAAATATGGACAAAAAGAAAGATCTGATTATGCTTATTCATAGCTAACCTTTCAAGTTCACCAGGCTGCCAAACTTGGAAGTGAAAACTGAAAGTTCCTTTCCTGTTGCAGGATTTCTTATTTTCTTTTGCAGTTTTTCAGTGTAGTCTGAAATAAGTGTGTGTAGGGTGTGTGTGTGTGTGTTCGTGTGTGTGTGTGTGTGTGTGTGTGTGTTTAAATTTCAGCCTAGCCCAGTCTGGGAGTTTCTTTCTAGAGAGATGCATCTGAAGAGATTCAGGGAAAAGCTTTTAACTTAGAGATAGAAAACAATGGAAACGCAGGGTCTGATTTTAACCCATAAATGTATGAAATACACACACGCGTGCACACGCACACACACAACTTACTTCTTCTTGCAACAGAATGAGTAGCTGAAAATCTGATTCGTGTAAACAAATTTTTGACTTGGGGCTGAGTGGGGCAGCAATTCAGAAAAGGCCAAAATGCACAGAAGATTGGGGTCACCGAGTTGCGAATGATACCACCTTTCACAGTGAGTGGCGTTACCTTTATGTCGTCACCTTCACAGACACGCACACACCCCGTTATTTTTAATTTCCATCCTTCCTTAGCAATGGGCAACTCCTTCAACACTGAGTTAATAAAAGGAGCTGGTCAGGGGGGAAGGTCCCTGTGAGATGCCAGGGAATCTGGTCCCAGTGGGTTCTGCTGCCAGCTCCACGGGTGATGGCACCGGAGCATGGCTTCTGTAGGGACTCTGGGTTCCAGAATCCAAGACAGGGCAGGGACCCAGTAGATGCTTTCCAAAATCATTACGCTAGAGACCAGCCCTGGCATCCACATAAGCAGCCAAAGCTCTGGTCCCATTCAGTTCAGTTCAACAAATATTTATTGAGCATGTACTGTTTGCTATGCACTGTGCTGCATCCTGGGGTCTCACAGAGGAGCTGCACCACGCTGCTCCCACCAACCAGCCCTCCTCCCACCTCCTTCTCGGGGCTCATTGCCTTTGCCCACCTAGGGGACACCAGGATGTCCTCCCTCATGCCTCTTCATGCTGTGGAGTTCTCTATCACCCTGAACTTCCTGTCCCTGAGCACCCACACCTGATGGGCTTGGTGCCCTAGCACCCCTGCCTTGCACAGGTCATTCCCAGAAGGGTTGGCCTTGGCTCTCCATTTATGTTGCAAATTCCATGAGGGTAGGAATTATGTCTCATTCTCCTTGGAGGCATCCTCAGAAAGTCCCAAATACTGAGGTAACCAGTCTCCACCGGCCATTGGGACACAAACAAGGAGGCAGTGTGGGCATGGCAGAGTCAGGCAGTCCCTCCCTGAGGGTGAGGTTCCTCTATTTCCCCACCATTTCAGAGAGGTGACACTGTTGCCCCTCACTTTCCACCAACCACCCAGGTCCCTCTGACCACCTGGCCACCCGAGGATGCCACAGCACTCCACGAACACCAGCAAGACAAGTCCACGTTGCGTCTCCAAGCCTCCAACCATGGATAAGCCCTCCCTCCCTGGGGCAACACACGCAGGGGCAGTGGCATTGATGACTTCAGGAAGCACAGGGCTGCCTTGCTGCCCACCTGTCAGTCCCCAAAATCCACATTCTTGAAATACAGGAGCAAAGACTGCCACCAGGCTCCAAGGAAGGTGGCCTCTGAGTCAGCACAAGCCACATGCTTTGACCCGTGCATCAGCCCACAGTTACAAGGTACAAGCGTTTGTCATGTGGATGTCTCAGGGAAACTCAGTGGTACAGCTCCATGACTGTCCCTTCCCACCTGCACCTGGAGGACCTATGTCCTGAGCAGCCGCCATGGAAAAAGAGGAAGAGAGGACAATGAGGAGACCAGTCAGGCAGGATCAGCCGCTCACCTGGAGTCTCCTGCCGACGAAGGAGCACCAGGCTCTGTGTTCTTACTTGTCTTTTATGGGTTGGTGGAGTTTTTCTTTGATGAAACACCACCATCGCCACCTAAACCAAACCATTATTTCTGAAAGGGGTGAACTAGATTTCTCATCACTAGCTTTGAACCTGCAGGCCTCCCATGGTGCCAGTAATTGCATTGCCAACGAGACGCAGAAGTGCACCCACCAGCAGCCTGAGATGTAAAGCAGGGTGGGACTCCTCTCAATAAAACACTCACCAGGATGGACCAGCCACACTTCTGCTGGGTGCGGGAGCCCTCCCCAGGCGATGGTCAAGGAGGTTCAGGAAACACTGGCCACTCTCACCCCATTCCACACCTCAGTCATCCACAGTCCCCTTTCACAGTTCCCATCGTAACTTTGTGCCATCCAGACCTTCATTTACTTAATACTTTTTAAAATTAATTTTAAATCAACTCACTTTTCTTTTTGTTGACAGGGTCCCGCTCCATTGCCCAGGCTGGAGTGCAGTGGTGTGATCATAGCTCTCTGGCGTTTTGAACTCTTGGGCTCAAATGATCCTCCCACCTTAGCCTCCTGAGTAGCTGGGACTACAGGCATGCACCACCGCACCTGGCTAATTTTTAAATGTTTTGAGAGACAGGGTCTTGTTATGTTGCCCAGATTGGTCTCAAACTCCAGGACTCAAGTTATCCTCCGACCTCGGCCTCCCAAAGAGCTGAGCCATAGCACCTACAGGCATGAGCCACTGCACCTACTCTTTTTTTTCTTTTCTTTATAACTTAGCCTCACCTTAAGCAATAGCATCTGCAAAAGTCACAGCTATAATGCGCTAGTTATATTTTTCTAATAGGTCTTTAGATACCCAATAATCTATGTATCATACAAAATAGTGTCACACAGTGGGAGCCACATTTGCAGAGAGCTCAATAGGTGCAGCTGAGGCTGTGGAGTCAATGGGACGGGCCAGAGGGTCTGAAGCATGAAGGTCTTGGTCTCCCTATTTCTAGGAGCAGGACTGGGTTTGGGGGGTATAAAGGCCATGCTCACACATCTGCCTGTGCCTGTTCCTTCTGCTCTGAGGGCTGAAGCCTTTGCAGGTTTGCTAGACTCTACCAAGTATGGTGGCCATGGCTGGTGCCTGGGTCACAACTTCCTAACAGAAGGCCATCAGCCTGTCACTTCCCAACCTAGAGAAGGACTCTCAGTGGCAGCACAGCAAGTGGCCAATGAATTTCCTTCTGACTCCATCCTGAACTCACCAAGAGTCTCTCTCACTGCCAAGAAAGCTCAACCTGAGAATTGCCAATGGCCAACACGCAATGGAGGTTGGCCTTGGGCTTGGACCACCAACCTTCCTCGCAGCATCTTACTATAGTCACATAGCTGTGGCTTCTGCCCAAAAACACTCCATCAGAAGCTCTGCAATGAGTAGGAGAATCCTCTTATCCTACCCAGCAAACTCTAAACAGACAACTCTAATGACTCCATGAAATACAGATATTCCCTGGATTGAAACAACTGCTGTGATGTTCCCCAACTGGAACATGGAAACACCTAATGCCCCGCAGGAGGCAGGACTCAAAAGTCAAAGAACAGACACTTTACACTGATCTGTTACAGTACGGAGAGATGGCATTCTCCAGAATTCAAGTCTAAAAGAAACACATTTTAGACATCGGAGTCACCTCTACGTTTTTCAAGATCCTAATGATCAACAGTAAACTAGTGAAAAACCCCAAGAAGTGATCTCTTAAAAAGGGAGAAGAAAGACGCATCCAATGGCTGGGCATGGTGGCTCACGCCAGTAATCCCAGCACTTTCGGAGGCCAAGGCAGGTGGATCACTTGAGGTCAGGAGTTCGACACCAGCCTGGCCAACATGGTGAAATGTTTTCTCTACTAAAAAAAAAAAAAATTAGCTGGACGTGGTGGTGGTGCCTGTAATCCCAGCTATAGAGGAGCCTGAGGCAGGAGGGAATGGCTTAAACCCAGGAGGCAGAGGTTGCAGTGAGCCAAGATCGCACCACTGCACTCCAGCCTGGGTGACAGAGCAACACTCTGCCTCAAAAAAAAAAAAATGAAAGAAAGAAAGAAAGAAAAGAAGCACCCAATGACCACCTATGTGTCCTTTCGCATTTTAAACAAACAACTGCGCTTACTGGCTGGGTCTACAGGCTTGTAGCACGGCCTCTGGGACACCAAGATGACACTGGGAGATGATGGAAAGTTCTGGAGCATGGGGATTGGGCTTCTAGCCTTGGAAAAGCCATTGCCATTTTATGGCCCCTAAAGCAGTGGCTCTTAGACCTCAGTATGTATCAGTCACCTAGAGGACTTGTTAAAACACGGACTGCTGGGCCCGACCCACAGCATTTCTGATTAGATGGGTCTGGGGTGGGGCCTGGGATTTGCATTTCTAACAAGCTCCCTGGTGACGCCCATGCTGTTGCGCCAGGACCACAGTCCTGGTTCATCTCAGGACCCGCTGCTGCATTTTTTTTTTCTGTAAGGGAAAGACGGTAACAATCCCTGCTCCCCGATGTATCGCTTTGGTAATGTGAAATTTTTGATCATCAGAAGAGTGTGAGGTCTTTTCTCTTTAAAGTGTAATCACCCATATATGAAAGCATCAGAATATAAATGACGCAGAAAAAGCAAAAACCTTGGATGCCAGTTCCCATTCTGTGCAAAATCACTACCTTCTCCCCACCCCCAACTGCAAACAAAATGAAAAAGGGGGGGTTGAGTTGCTACAAGTTTCTCTTAGGTTTAATCTCAGAAATGTATTATATTTTTAATGTTATACTTATTTGAATGCAATAATAAAAAAATAAAAATTTTTGGCCAGGCACAGTGGCTCATGCCTGTAATCCCCAGCATTTTGAAAGGCCAAAACAGGCGAATCACTTGAAATAAGGAGTTCCAGACCAGCCTGGCCAACATGGAGAAACCCTACCCCTACTAAAAATATAAAAATCAGCTGGGAGTGGTGGTGCACACCTGTAATCCCAGCTACTCAGGAGGCTGAGGCAGGAGAATCGCTTGAACCTAGGAGGCAGAGGTTGCAGTGAACGGAGATCATGCCACGGCACTCCAGCCTGGGTGACAAAGCAAGACTCTGTCTCAAAAATAAAATAAATAAATAAATATTTAAAAGATAAAAGTTTTTGATGACTACATATGACTTAGGTACTAAAGAACTAACCACACAAAAATACACATTTGTGAAGCATTCATCTATCAAAGATGACCAAGGTGCTGGCTGATGAGGAGTGGTGGTGATAAAGCACTCTTCCATAACACATTTCAACTATCTATGAAGCAGGAAACAACTAGGCATTATACAACTACATATTGAACATTTTTTGCCAGAAAAAATATCCAGAAACACCCCAGGATTAGAGCATGCCTTTCTTAGGTTAAACCTCAAGATGCTGGGCTGTACCTGGTTATCTGTGAAGCTCCTACTTTTCTCACGTTTAACAGGAGGATGGAGCTAGTTTCAGCTTTAACGTCCCTTCTGTCACCAGAGTCATTGGAAGTGGCTTGGAGGTGAATTGGTTTTGTAGGTTGTGTAGACGACACCTTCATGGTTAGCATATTTGCAGCCACCAATGACGTCTCCATGGCCAACTACTTCCATTTAAACACAAAATGGGCTAGTATCTTATTCTTAGATGTAAGGGTCATGGCCAAAATGGCAGCCAGTGGAGAATAAACCACTCAGGATAGCTCCACATGGCACACACAGACCCCCGTGAGGACCAAAGAGGAGACACTAGGAAGGAGGCCAGTAACAACCTGTCCTGCTGCCCTAGTTCTACAGAGTCCAAAAACCCTAATGACAAGATAGCTTGCTCTGTGTGCTCAATGTTGACCAGGTCAAAGACAGCAATCCAGAAAGGACCCTCACTTAATTTCCGTGTTCTCGGCTTCAGAGTTTGAACAAAGAGAAAACAAGTCCCCATGCAGACTCTTAGAGTGAGCAGCTCCTCCAGTTGCAATGGATCCACCCAGGAGCAGCACCAGCTCGCTGAAGGTAAGCTGGCCTTACAGTGACCACCTTCCCTCCCAGATCTTCAGCCCCTCCTGGGAGGCAGGCCAGCAACAGCATTCAAGGCCCCAGTATTCTCCAACACTGTGCTGTTTAGTTCTTCCCTATAAACAGAGTCAACCTAAAGCTGGTCAGCTGCTAGCCACATGGTGGTAATGAGCTCAGGAGCCTGGAGTTCACTATTATTTCTGATTTACTCTCTTCCTGATCTTTCATTTTATCAGCAAAACATCCTCTTGGCAATGGTTATTAAGCTAAAACTTAAATAAAAAGAAATGCAAGGAAGAGTTTGCAAAAGGCACGGCATGTGAAAGGAAAATATTCAGACCCCAGACTTGGCCTTGACCTTTTACTGTCTTTTAACATTAAACATTTGCCCCACCTTCGAAAAGATAAATGTGGCTTTTGATGACAGCCAATGTTATCTGAGGATTAAAATAGCCCTCTTGCAGTGCTCAACATTAAAGTCTTCCGCATTTGCAAAATTGCAAACAGATGCAACTCAAGTACCTGCAAATAATCTGCCAAGACCAATTTCAAAAGGGAGATTTCAAAATATGTGGAAGTCATTAGGACATGTATTATTTTTGCAATGAATAGGCGCCAGGAGTGTCTCAAGGAGCAGATGGGTGCTACTTTGTTTATAAAAGATCAACAGAATATTCGGCTGTAAATGAAGACATATAAGCTATATGAAACAATTATGGTAAAATGGCGAACATTTCAAAGCTAATTGTAATGGTCTTTTAAGATCTGAATTCCTCATTTCTTACTGCATGCTAAAATATCATTTTAGTTTTGGATCTTGATTGATATAATTACCAAAATGACAGAAAATTAAAGTAAATGCTGTCAGTTTTACTGTTGTAAATGTTGTCACTTTATCACTTGTTTACAGTTGCACCAATACTGATAAATGAATATTTTTCAACATGAATAAAAAATGTGACCTCCGTCTCCCGGAAATCTTCAAAAAGGACAGCCCCAAACGTTAAGAACCCAAGCAGACACAGTGAACCTCAAACTGCATTATAACAGAATCCCAAATAACCTCTCTCCTCCATAGGCCCGGCTTCAGAGAGCTCCTGTTGCTAATAAAAATCTCCATGATATGACAGAAGGAAACAGAACCAGCAACCAATCGCCCTCGCTCGGGTCTTTCTGGACGCCTGTGTCACCGCCCAAGCAGGACGGAGTTAAGCCCCTATTCTATTTTCCTGTTTTATATTGGTAATCATGTGAATTAGATAATTACTCATGGAAAATGTGATTAAACATACGTCGCTATTGCCAATACCGAATCATGAAGAAAGGGCATTTCTGTGAATTGCTTTTAACATAAATAGCAAACTGGGCTCGTAAAAAATGTCCAATTAGGCCAATACCTAATGATAGATGGGCTGATCCCATGACTTGCACAGATGCAAATTGCACGCAGGAAAAATGAGGAATCGCATACGACGTCTTGGATCTATGTTTCTACACAAAAGACCTCTTTGCCCAGGATGGTTTCAGAATTTCACAAACTCCTACAAAGTTGAGTCTCCTCGTTTTTCCTTTTTTCTACTCTTAAGTTTCTGTGCGGCCTTAAATTCTGTGAGCTGCAGAAGGACTCACTCCACAGCTGTAAATTTAGGGGACGTGGGAGACAGAAAGAAAAAAGGAGAGAGAAACTTGGGCTAAAGACACAGGTCTAGAAGGAACAGCAAGGGAGCCACAGAGGCTGCCGCCAGCTGCCCCCAGTGGTCTGCAGATGCAGAGGCCTCCTGGGGTCCAGCCCTCTCCTCCCACCCCAATGCCTCTCCATGCTAATCACCCCTGAGCACTGGAGCAGTTTCCAAGGAGGCTGTTGGCTTCAGCATTTCCTTCCTCTCTTTCCTGAGTCACCAGCACCACTTTTCTGTAAATCTTTAAACCAAGCGCACACATTCTCCCATGACAGGGTCTACGCAGACGAAGACCTGCACCCTACAATCACTGATGAAATTTGTATTGACTCCAAAATCAAAAGTAATGAGAAGAAAATTGGTTCACAGCCTGACCCGACAGTTCCAGACTGCTGTATTGAAGTTGCAGAAAGACATTTTTTTTATTGTCTCCAGATTTCAATTAACGACATCGAGCCACCCCATCCTGGCCATTATTAGTTTGAACAGAAGATCGGATTTAAGAAGTTTCACTAAATTAATTACTGTAATCGTATCCTGCATTTCTGGAAAACCTTCCTGTTTTGTAAAGAGAAAAGATGCCTTTCACAAATTGAGGGACACATGTGGACCCCCAGACCAAATGCATCCACCCAAATCCGTGTTCTTTAGTCTCATGTATGTGCTTCTGTGTAAAATGTATACGGATGTAGGAGATGTCCACTCTTGCAGGATCATGAAATCCTAGCCCATCTCAGCTGCAACTATGCCCCTGTAAATATTTCTTGTTAGGTTTTAGCGCCCAAGCTAAAATCTCCTCTTCTCACCACCCCGAGCTCTAAAGCCATATGTTCCCACCAAATTAATAAGAGTAAACCCCACCGACAACCACCCTAAAAGCCACAAACGAGAGCCATCCTCTTTTGAATGAAAAAAAAAAAAAAGGTGGGGGAATAGATCCAGAGACACTATCATTGCCCCTATCTTGAGTAAAAATGCAAATTATGCCACACGGTGCTAAATTATTCTGGGATATTTCATAATGTGAATTAATACCCACTAGAGGCTAAGCCGAGATCATCAAACTCATTTCACATAAGACAACGAATTTAACCACCCGTGACTCAATGAGTGAGAAGTTAACATGATATCTAGCAACACTAACCACTCCAAGGTAGATTGTCCTTAAATAAAATAACCCATTTTAAAGACTTTTCGGTCCAGTGCTACCTTTCTCAGATCTCACCAGATGGCAGAACATTGAATGTTCAGACTTTCAGCTCATCTGATGATGAAAATTATTTCTGTGGGGCTCAGGCTTTATCTAGTCACCATCTTCTATGAAGACCAAGTAAAAATCCTATTTCACTAAAGTGAAACCACAGAAACAAAAGCACTTAGCTACTTCCCAATCTCTGCACAGTTGGGCTACGGACTCCTAGTTAGCTAAAACAAATGTCACATTTTTCAGTTCACATTGGAGGGTCCACATTCCAGATGAGATTTGGATAATTTTTTTTTTTTTTTTTTTGCAAACAAGAACAATCAAATGTAAGATAACTCTCTGGAAGAGAGTTTAAAAAAAAGAAAAAAAATCAAAGGCTCTCTACCCCAACGCCAAATGTATCCCCAATGCACTTGAACAATAAGGCGGGCTGTGTTCCTGCCCTGGAAAAACACGGTGCATATGAATCCTAGGAATTCAGTATATCTGACAGTTTCTCTCAACCACCCATAACATTCTTTCCTGTCTCATTGGAGCTGGCAAAGGAGAATTCTGTAATTGAGTGGTACGGAACATGTGCCCTCCTTGCTAGAAGATGACAGATGGATTATAAAACTTCAAAGAAGAGCATTCGGAGCACCAGGGGAGAGATAGTGGGTATTTGAACTCTCCGTCTTTACCCAGGAGACAATGGCATTCTGACATGGAGCATATATCAAGGAATGGTGTAACTAGATAGACATAATCTTTCTTTTCACTAAGTATTTAACATTCTGTTAGGAACAAGTTTCAGCCCGGCTAAAGTGCAACTCATCTTCATGCTAATCGTCATACTGCAATAGTGACACGGCCCACACCCCTCCTCCACTTTTGATTGTGGTTAAATCAGTCTTTTAGAAAACTGATTCTAATTTTTTTTCTTAAAGAACAGGAACAGCTTCTGCTTTTGGAAGGGGAAAAAAAAGTAGAAATGAAGCATCGGGTTGGGATTAGCGTCTCTTCTGACTCACTAATCTGATGAGGCTTTTATTTGTGATGCTTGTTCCCTTTCCTATGACTAAGGAAGGGCTCTCACACATGGCTCACGGACCACATGCCACCAATTACCCATCTCAAAGTGCAGCCATGACTCACCTGAGCCCGGCTGGAGCTGTCGGCGCCACCCCACATGTCCCCAGCAACCAAGCTTCCCCCTACTCCGACTCCTCCCGTCCACCCGCCCAGCTGGGGCACACACAGATACAGCCCATGGGTGGGAAAGCAGGCACAGATTCTGAATGACACAGTCTCCTGCCTCCAGCCCCACATTTCGGCTGGGAAAAACAAATCAAAACAAGGTAGAAACACAATTCACAAGCAATTCTTAAAATTCAAACTGTGCATTGTTGAGCAGCACAGGGGCTGCTCTCAACACAGCCCTGATGACAGAACGCGTGTCCCTGGCCCCGAAATACTGCTCCACACTGAAGCCCAAACTGCAATAAGATCCGCGTTGATATGATGAATTGTAAGCCAAAAAAAAACCTTAAATTTTCTATGTCTCTTAAAATTTTGATAGAGACATGAGATGGCTTATAGAATTCTAATTATAGCAACAGACTTCAAAAAATGTCTCAATGTCAGAGATTAGTGAATCAAAGGCACATTTTTAAAATCAATTTTTCCTTCTGAATATGAACAGTATTTATCATTCACACTGCCCTCTGGAAACACCAGCTAGGATCCCTCTCCACATTTGACTAGGAGGGTCTCCCTGCAGTTAGCAGGCTGATAATCTGAGAGCTTCCAAGGGGGTAAAGATTTGTCTAAAGGGTGATGGTTCCAACTGGAATGAGCACTGTGGGTACGCGCTTCAGAAACTGATTCCAAATCTTTTCACCTCGCTACTGCTCATCACCATCACCATCATCATCAACATTTCGAAACATTCTCTACCTTCTTC
Source organism: Mandrillus leucophaeus (assembly GCF_000951045.1). Taxonomy (NCBI): domain Eukaryota; kingdom Metazoa; phylum Chordata; class Mammalia; order Primates; family Cercopithecidae; genus Mandrillus; species Mandrillus leucophaeus. Next base: position 3,658,402 of record NW_012105142.1, read on the forward strand.
AAAGCCCCACAGAATAAATGGAGTTAAAATGGAATTTGTTTTATGAGAATCACAGCCACTTTTAAAAATAACAAGATATGCCCTAAATATTCCTACAGTGGGGAATCCGTCCCTTCTGCTATTCCTATATAGGTACAAAAAAAATGCTTTAGAACTACCAAGTTCATCTATCTGGGATCTAATGGAGAATCTACTGAGAATTAGGCAGTGCATCTAATCTTGGTCTCCAACCCAGCTCAGCACCTTCGCCACTCCATTATGCAGGCAAAGATTCCCATTTTGGGGGGTAACTTTATGCTGGATTGCTGATGGCCCCAGACACAGATGTCTAGTGGTCATGTCCACTCACTCAAAAAAATGGTAGGCACGTGTCTCTCGGGTTATGGCATACGGATGGACAGCAAACACAATAAAAAACCCAGAGTCCATTCGCGTCACAGGAATGCTGTTGACCTGAGGGAGATGGAGGGTAAAACCTCCTGCCTGATCCCAAGGTATGTACCTTGGCCTTCCCCGCTTCAGAGGCTTCTCCAGCTCCCCCGAGGCACCGGATCCCCCTGGGGAGACTAGGAGTGTGGTCCCCAGCCACAGCCAGCCAGAGCCAACAAGAATTCCAGGGAGTATTCCCTAAAGGGAATAGAAGATATTTTTAAAAGTGGGAGATTTTTTGATTACGGTCATTCTTGCAGGAGCAAGGTGGTATTACATTGTGGTTTTGATTTGCATTTCCCTGATCATTACTGATGTTGAGCATTTTTTCATAAGTTTGTTGGCTATTTGTATATCTTCTTTTGAGAATCGTCTATTAGGCCACTTTTTGTTGGGATTGTTTGTTTTTCTCTTGCTAATTTGTTCGAGTGCGCTGTAGATTCTGGATATTAGTCCTTTGTCAGATGTAGAGATTATGAGGATTTTCTCCCACTCTGTGGGTTGTCTGTTTACTTTGCTGAACTTTTTGCTGTGCAAAAACTCATATGGAATGGAATACTACTCAGCCATAAAAAGGAATGAATTAATGGCATTCACAGCAACCTGGGTGCTACTGAAGACTATCAATCTAAGTGAAGTAACTCAGGAATGGAAAACCAAACATCGTATGTTCTCACTCATAAGTAGGAGCTAAGCTATGAAGATGTAAAGGCGTAAGAATGGCACAATGGACTTTGGGGACTCAGGGGGAAAAGGTAGGAAGGGGGTGAGGAATAAAAGACTACAAATTGGGTGCAGTGTATACTGCTCAGGAGATGGGTGCACCAAAATTTCACAAATCACCACTAAACAACTTACTCATGTAACCGAACACCACCTGTTTCCCAAAAACCTATGGAAATAAAAAATTTGTAAAAGAAGTAGAAGAATTCACTATATAATTTTTTTTAATTTCAAGGCCACACGATGCCCTGAACAGGCAGCAACATGTTAAGGAGGCTGTTTTCAAAGGGCCCTAGGGACCGTCAGCAGGAACCCTAGTGAGTTCCTGCTCCTCCTTCAACACATTATAGAAAAAGTCAGTGCTCTGACCAATGCAAAAGCCTGGCTCTTTTCCTAAGGCCATTTGCACCCCCCCCAACCATCCATATGGGAATTGAGAGTGCATCTCGGGTTCCACCTGTGAACCATTATTTCATCATTGTCCAATGATGGGTGGACAAACAGCATCAGAAATGGTTTCTGGTTGGCCCCAGAAAATGTAGACACACGGCCTTATGTGGAAACATGCCTATCTGGAACCCAAGCACTCAAGGGCACCCAGGGAGTGCTCTGTGATCAGGTGGCCTGGTGGCTTATTCCCCACTGATGACAGAGAATCTTGAGCAGCCACAGTGCTGCTGACTGCAGGGACAGAGGAAGCAGACAGACCCCCCATGTTCTTTGTAGACCAGGTCATGGGTATCAAGTTCACAGAGACCTTAAACCTAAACCCTGCATAACATCATGGACAGACCATATGTGCTTTAGAAACTCCTGAAAAATGAGGAAGCAATAATACCACTTTGTAAAAAAAGGAATTCTATTTTTAAAGTATTTGACACTTGATATCTGTCCCCCTCAAAAAAAAAAAAAAAAAAGGCGTCAAAACAGTCATCACTGGAAAAATCAGAACTAACTTGGTCCTTGTATATGTGATGCATTTATGGCGCCTTTTGAATCATATGGGGGGAGTGGTATAGAGAGGAGAGGAATCGTAGTCGTCTTGGTGTTTAGGGAATCGAGGGATCTTCCCAGACCCTGTGTCTGCACATTACTCAGCTCTCAGACTGCAAAGCTCAGTGACTTCTCTAAGTAGAAGACTCAATTCTCTCTTAGCGCCCAGCCCTAGCAAGGTCCTGCTCTGCTCACTGGTCAAATCAATCAGCCTTACCAGCCACTTTCCCCAAGACCCTTGCAGACCCGACTTCGGCAAAAGGGCAGGAAGTGCTTCCTAGCAAAACACACGAAAGCCCTTCGACAGACACACGATGCCAGAGAGACCTGCCCCAACACCCGAAATCACACCAGCACTTGCTCCATGCAGCTCATTGCCCCCAGAGCTCAGCCTGCATGTGTCACCACAGTGTGACAAACCTTTAAATCACCCATTAATATATATGTTCCCTGTAGATGAAACACAGACCTCGGCGTCAACAAGAGGGGAAAGGGTTAGGGTCTTTGAAGGAGGCCCGCACAAGAAAAGCCCTTTTTAAAAGTGCATTTTCATCTTTCTTTTTCACAGTGATCTTCTGCCATGGTGGAATGTAAACACCACAGGAATAGACAGAATCGTGAATTAAGGATTTGGACGCCTTGCTTTAGAAGTAATCTTCAAAGAATGCACATCCCAAACATCAGAGTCACACAACAAGGCTCCGAGCTGCTTGTGACTGCCTGGAGAACAGCACAGGTCATACCGATTATTACCAGTTGGGTCCTGAATTGCTTTTAAAAATCAATAGAAAACATGTTCTTACATCTCCTCTACTTGGCAAGAGGGCAGATTCAAGGAGTGCTGCCTTTGCCCAGAGAGAAACCATTTAAAGGATGTCCCCAAGCATTCTCAACCGTGGGCATAAATGGGAACTAGGTTTGCAGCTCTCTCTTGGCTAGACACTTTCTCACTAGAGCCTGGTGGCTTCACGAATGGTCCCTTTAGCCTTTCACCTCCATTCCCCAAGAAGGCAACAGCTTGGCCACAGCAACACAGCACAGTGGGAAAGTCAGGTTCTATGAGGTAGGGTGGGGGATTTCACCCGAACTCAGCCACTTGCCCTGAATGTGGGTTTTTTGTTTTGCTTTGTTTGGTCTGGTTTTTGTTTTGGGACAGGGTCTCGCTCTGTCGCCCAAGCTGAAGCGCAGTGGTGCAAGCAGGTCTTACTGCAGCCTCGAACTCCCAGGCTCAAGTCATTCTTTTTGCATGTGGCTTTTGGTAAGTCATGAGCCCCAGGTATTTTGTTTGGAAAATCAAACTGATGACCCCACCTCACAGGACTGCTGAAGATTCAGTTAAAACAAAACAAAACAAAACAAAAAAAATGCAGGGGAAGTTACCTGTAGAACTCATGCCACAGGGGCATGTTAAAATATCCTCATCCTCCTCCCCCTCCTCACTGTGCTCCTCCCCCTCCTCCTTCTCCTCCTCCTCCTTCTTTTCCTGTCTATAATAGTAATACTAATATTAGTATTAGTAATAGTAACTATAGTGCAGCCACTCATTTCCAACCATTTGGAAGCACAGTAAACAGTTGCTGAATAATTTAAGAGAGATTGAGCATTGTACCCATACAGATCATCTTCTCTGGGAAAACTCAAGCAAGGGTCTCCCCAAAACTCAAAAGCAAAAGCCATGAAATACGTGGAAGGTGCTTTTGTGAGCACAGAACCCAGAGGCATCCTTTAAGATTAAATCTGTATGAAAGGCACAAAAGTCAAATGCTGAATGATGCATTAATTATGCACAACCAAAGATCTGGGAGAGGTTAAACCCCCATTTGGCAGCAAGTGGAGTTCTTGTATTTGATATGAAATCGGCACACGGTAGTGACATGTCCTTCCTCTTTAATGTCACCCAACTTCTCGGGGAAGGGTGCTAAAAAGACAAAAGGAAGGAGTAGACATACTCAAGGGTCTTCCTTGTTAAAAGATGAAATCTAGTAGGCATCAGAAATAATCACTCCTCAGAACCACTGCTGGCCAAGGTCAAAAGCCAGACATACCTGGAACAGTATTAATAACGTGTTGTCCCACTGGCTCCATTAGGGAGTTCTGAAGAGTATTTCTAACTCTTATGGGATGGGCAGTTTATAAGATGAAAGGTTAGAATTCTCTTTCCAATCACACATGCTCACTGCAGCTATACCTTTCAAGAACATCTCCCCAACTTCACCAGATAGAAATCTGAAGATTCTGGCCAGGCACAGTGGTTCACCCCTATAATCTCAGCACTTTGGGAGGTGGGGGCAGGCAGATTACTTGAGGCCAGAAGTTTGAGACCAGCCTGGCCAACA